>NC_089777.1:26906536-27021536 GCF_040412425.1 Macrobrachium rosenbergii | reverse complement strand
TCATTACTATTATCGTAAATAGTTATAATGATCATTATAAATATCGCAAATAATTATAATCGTTATCATTCCCAATAACAAGAGCAGCATTTAGAAATGCTTAAATTACTCTGAACTGTCACTGCTAAGGAAACCTATTCTTTGCAGTAAGCAAAACATCCAGGACCAAGGCATGTAAAATGTTCATGAGAGAGAGAGAGAGAGAGAGAGAGAGAGAGAGAGAGAGAGAGAGAGAGAGAGAGAGAGAGAGACTCTAAATATTCCCATCAGGTAATTGGAATAGCATCCAACGTAGAACAGAAGGAACAAAGAGCAATTAAGGTAACAAAGTACGACAAAAGAATAAGGAATCCAATACTTTAATGGGAGTTGGTAGTGTCTCGAATTTCAGGAATTGAATGGGTATTGAAAAGGCAGAAATGACTCTAAATCTTTCAGCGTTCCCTCACTGATCTTGCAGCCTCAGGACACAGCAGTGCAGGGTTGTTGCCAACAATACCAACATTCCGTCTGTTGGCTAGTGTTGCAGTGTTTAGTTATTTCCGTCTTCGAGTTGCTTAACTGAACTCCCTATATTACGATGGCCATAAGGGTGACAGCGTTTCTATCTAATATACTATGGCCTCTTCATACACGTCGAGCTTAATGCAATTATAATCTATACACCTTTTTTTGCGGGGGTAGATGTTTGAAGACGCGAAAGGGAAAATAGACAGACGAAAAGATTTAATCTAATTGTTACGATCTAGATTTGATTTGATATAAGTGACCAAGGTAGCAGAAGTATTGTACCTCTGTTAAGACCTGGCCATCGACTACAGCATTGTTCTACACTGCCCTCTTTTCCCTATTTGTGCATATAATACATTCCAGGCATCGAAAAATTAATAAATTAATTTATTTTACAATCCTGTGTATCTCCTGTGACACTATTACATTCGCTACACTAAACGGAGTTCCCACCCGCACCTTTCTCGCAACAGCTTTTCTCACTGTACTTTTCCATTTGCCCCCTTTCCAGTTACCATAAGCTTCGATTTTTAATTCCCTGCTTTCCATTCCACTCTACCATCCTTTAAAACATATGTATAACCCCTCTTCTTCACACAACAGATCCCAAGGACCTCCCTCTCTGCACTAATTTGTAGCTCTCTCCATCTTTACGAAGAACAGCAAGGGGCCCAGGGCTGATCCTTGATGGACACCAAGAATGATATAAAATTCCTCTGATACACCTGCCAGTGTCTTTTACTCTAGATCTTGTCTTATGGTAGGGTGACATTACTAGCTTAACGAGTTCGATATTATCTGCGTTCGAAATTTTCATCCTATCATTTGGGTGGTAAGCATGAAACGCTTTTCAAGAACTATAAATATGTGTTATAATCTCTTTCTCCTTGTATGGTACTTTTCCTTTAACTGGCTTTGGTTTGAAGCCGAACAATTATCGATTCTAGAAATCTTTGTCTTCTCTCCAACACTCCCATTGTTTTCACAGTATGCTCATTGCTGTCTTAATTCTCTACAATTTCTACATTGAAATGAGACCCATTTTCCTGTTTATATTTCAATACTGTGAGGCTATTTTCCCAACATTCTAATCCTATTTCTTGTTTTGTCATCATTTCACAAATTTCTCCTGTTGATTTGCTTAAAATGGGTATTTTTCTAGATACTTCTATGGCTCTTCCACATATCTCACAAAAATGCTACGCTGAACATAACTGATGATACAGCCACATTAAACTCTAGGTCAGAAGAGCAGGCACGTGTAATTCTGCTTTTCTAGCATGATATTAGTTTAGTGTTTTCACAATGATGTATAGGTTAAAAGAATAATCTTAAAAGAATGACCAAACTCTCGAAATTAAAAGTCGGAAATACAGCTAAACACACACCATAATAAAGCTTAATGATTTAAAGTTATGAATTCATAGCGAGAAAATAGCAATTACTGTTATTTTACCTGTAAAGAAGCCCTTAAGTGTCAGCATTTCCACCCAGATTAAAAACAATGAAAGCAGCAGAGCGCTGGAAATGTCAGGATTTACATAAAGCAGATAAATAACCCACAGAGGACATAAATGAACACAATTTGCTGCGTGTAAGTGTTCTTCCCCTCTCACCTGCAATAATTCTAAATTACGGGCGCTGTAAACTGCCCACGATATAACGGATGTTATTTATGCTACTTACCAATATTTATTCCCATTCCACATGCAAGAATGACCCAACCTCTGCCATCACACCTTTCTCACGGGTGGGCAGTTTGTTCCTGGAAAGTAAAAACCTAAATGTGGTCTAACTTTTGCTTTTTTTTTTCAACTCGATACTGAGAAGCAATTCTTCAGGGAAATATATTTTTTCACTAGTTTCCAATGTTAAATTTTTGGATATTTTTAGTAAGGAAAATATTTGTGGAGTTCCTTTTCCAAAAGATTTCGAATGCAGTAAGAAGTTTTAGAGAAATATTTATGTGTATATACTGTATATAATTTACATATATACATACATATATATACATATATATATATATATATATATATATATATATATATATATATATATATATATATATATATATATATATATATATATATATATTTCACCAACAGTTTCGCAAAAGAATAATTTCTTTAATTTTAATTTTGAAATAGAACTTGTAGACTCTGTATCAAGAACAAATTAATCATAACAAAAACTTCTCTCGTGACGTATGAATAAGACCTTAAGGATTAACTTCCACCGGTTTTAGTCTCTGCAGATGAAATATGACAAAAACATTACAAGTTATATTTATATTCTTCGTTAATGCTACATTGTCGCAACCAGAATAAAACCCATTTTTAAAAAAATTCGGAAATTACAATAATAATAAAGAACTTCACATCCTAATTCATCTCGTCTCTCACGCTGAATAAAAAAATCACAGAGGCGAGGCACGAAAAAAATAAAACAAGAAATAAAGAAAAACAAAAATCCCTTATGAAAAGCTTAAGAACTAAACTGCGCCAGAATAAATCATCTTCCCCTCAAGACATTTTTCACGTGTAATTTACGGATTAATTTTTGAGGAGGAGGAGGAGGAGGAGGAGGAGGAGGAGGAGGAGGAGGAGGAGGAGGAGGAGGAGGAGTTGGAGGAGGAGGGGGAGGAGTTGGAGGAGGAGGAGGAGGAGCGAGGGGACGATGTCTTTGTATACTGTGAGTAGAAGGCCAGGCAGGAAAATTGCTTTGCCTACAGCGTTTTACACTATCATTATTATTGTGGTAATAATTACCTGCTGGCATTCCTCTGCTTATCTTCCAGCGGGCGATGTGAAACGCACCACAGCAGATCTGAATTATTATTCGTCTAGATTAAGCCAGCTACTGTACATCACGGCCTTTTGATGAAATATACAGGGTATTAAAAGAAGCTTGTCATCAAATTCGCCACCCTGTACTTAGGCTGCATCAGAGGGCTGACGTACGAGTTATCTTTTCCGACCTAAAGACTTTCGGTTAAAAAAAAAAAAAAAAAAAATAAAAATCTTTAGGGACTACTACTACAGCTAGCGCTCCCACCCCCAACCCCCATTACTCCCACCCGGCACCCGCTAAAAAAATCTGGAGCTATTTCACCAACAAATTAGAGATGAGAGATGCAAATTAATGGGTTTCGCCAACAAGGTAGCTGAGGAAAAAGTGAGAAATGAGGGCAGCCATACAGTAGGAGGAGGAGGAGGAGGAGGAGGAGGAGGAGGAGGAGGAGGAGGAGGAGGAGGAGGAGAGAAATAGTGGGGTCTATCACGAAGGTCATCAAGTCATTTAAGTAATTTACAACAGATGGATACTCCAAAGGGTAAATGCAAGCTCGCCAACGAGCGTTTCGGAGTGTAAAATAGCTGATGGGAATTAATTACATCCGGCAGGGTAAGGGAAGAACCTCGTTAACTAAAAGGAAATTATTCGCCGAGTTTTACTACAGTCACGGCAGAGCAAGCTACAGGCCGGCGTAGATTTTACTTCTTAACGCATACAGGCTCGGTAAAAATGATAAAGAGTTACAAAGGGCTGTAAGAATGCGATTGAAAATGGCATTAGCATACAGACTCGGTAAGAGTTACAAAGCAGCTATTACAATGCGATTTAAAATGGTATTAGATTTTACTTCATAACGCATGCAGACTCTGTAAAAATGATGAGTTACAAAGCAACTGCAACAATGAGATTTAAAATGGTATTAGATTTAAACCTCGTAGCTCATACAGACTCTGCAAAAATTATGAGTTACAAAGCAGCTATAAGAATGTGATTTAAAATGGCATTAGTGTTAAACTTCATAACGCATACAGACTCGATAAAATGTTACAAAGCAACTGTAAGAATGTGATTTAAAATGCTATTAGATTTGTCTTCATAACACATACCGACTCGGTAAAAGTTATGCGTTACAAAGCAGCTGTAACAAAGCGATTTAAAATGTTATTAGATTTTACTTCATAACGCATACAGACTCTGCAAAAATTATGAGTTACAAAGTAACTGTAACAATGTATTAGATTTAAACTTCATAATGCAAAGAGACTCGGCAAAAATGATACGAGTTACAAAGCAACGTTAAGAATGTGATTTAAAATGCTATTAGATTTAACTTCATAACACACACCGACTCGGTAAAAGTTATAAGAGTTACAAAGCAGCTATAATAATGTGATTTAAAATGGCATTTGAGTTAAACTTCATAACGTATACAGAATCATTAAAAATTATGAGAGTTACCGAGCAGCTGTAATAGTGTGATTTAAAAAGCTATTACATTTCACTTCATAACGCATGGAGACTCGGTAAAAATGGTAAGTTACAAAGCAGCTATAACAATGTGATTTAAAATGGCACTAGAATTAAGCTCCATAACGCAAACAGACTCGGTAAAAACTATGAGAGTTACAAAGCAGCTGTAATAATGTGATTTAAAGTGCTATTAGATTTTACTTCATAAAGCATACAGTACATTCTACAAAAATCATAAGAGTTACAAAGCAACTGTACGAATGTGATTTTCATTGCTACTAGATTTTACTCCATAACGCATACAGACTCGGTAAGAATTATGAGTTACAAAGCTGTAATAATGTAATTTAAAATGCTATTAGATTTAATTTCATAACCCATACAGACTCGGCAAGGAACGCAAAAAGCAAGAATTATGAGAATTACAAAGAAGCTGTAAGAAAGTGAATTTAAAACAGCATTTTCTGAAGGGACTAAACTGCATTTAGAGACTTCTCAAAATGCCACCAACGATACAGAAGATTAATCTGTGACTGGGTTCACTGCAACATTGAGATTACTGATGCTGTACTACGCTGCAGGCAACTTGCTTCATAACTTAACCCTAAGAAAGTTCAATCTTTGCATAAACAGTCAAAATAAATATATATATATATATAGATATTCCATTTATAAGACTCATGCTCTGAATAAAACTACAACGCTCTACCGACAGACGCAATATATACTCGTATAAAATACACTAACTGCTGTATGGTAACATTTAAAATAAAATAGACTGAAGGTACTTCTATGCTTTCCATTATGACATATACATGAAAAAAATAAGAATACCTTTATATGCATGCAAAATAAAATATATATATATATATATATATATATATATATATATATATATATATATATATATATATATATATATACATACAACACACTTTATATGCATAAACACACACACATACACACATATATATATATATATATATATATATATATATATATATATAGATAGATAGATAGACAGATAGAGGGTTGCTTCAGATGGTACTATCCTAACTGCTTCCAACACGCTTCTCAGAAAAGGGGTTGCTAACCTCACGCCCTGCCCCACTTACGTTCAGGGGTCCATGCACTAACCCCGTTAATCTAACGAATGTGTGACTTAATGCCTGATGATTGACTGATTTATGTAAACTGGCGCCACCGCAGTGATGTCTGATGAGCGGTTCCATCTCGGCAAGGGCCAAGTTGGGCACAAGAAGTTCATGTGAACGTGTTCATATCGTTTCTTTCTGGACTACTTTTACAAGAGAGAGAGAGAGAGAGAGAGAGAGAAAAGTTAATTATACCTTAGTTTTACCAGACCACTGAGCTGATTAACAGCTCTCCTAGAGAGGGCTGGCCCGAAGGATTAGACTTATTTTACGTGGCTAAGAACCAATTGGTTACTTAGCAACGGGACCTACAGCTTATTGTGGGATCCGAACCACATTATAGCGAGAAATGAATTTCTATCACCAGAAATAAATACCTCTAACTCTTCATCAGCCGGCCGGGGAACTGAACTCCGGCCCATCGAGTGACAGTCCGCAGCTCTACCGACTCACCCAACAAAGAGCTTCAGAGAGAGAGAGAGAGAGAGAGAGAGAGAGAGAGAGAGAGTCCAAGAGAGAGAGAGAGGGAGCTAATCTCCCGTTTCTTAGAACGTCAGCCAGTGGAGGACGTCAATATGAATACCTATGAGTATAAATATTGCTCGTTCCTCCCATTCTTAATGACTGCCCATGCCAGTCAGTCCAAGCTGGTACTCCTTGTAACTGTTAAGTTAAAGTTAAAATTCTCCTGGGCCTCTGTAGGCTCATAGGGCAGGCGCTAATCTCCCGTTTCTTAGAACGTCAGCCAGTGGAGGACAGGTCCCAGCTCTTTGTTGGATGACACGTGGCCAGTGTGTCGATGGGCCCACTGTTTAACTCCCCAGCCTGAGGACTGATAACCTGGTTGATTCCAACTGAACCTCTCGGGTTGCTTTTTTCGGACCGCTGGGTTGACGTAAAATAAGAATACCTCATTAATCAGCTCAGTAACAATGTCGCATCATGCATCGTCGCCATCATAAACATAACAGTTAATTGTCATGACAGAGAAAAGAAATCCATAATAATATCTCTTATTGCAAATCGAAACTTTAAAAATACAGCTGGTCCGCTGGTATGGTCACTACTGTCGTGACATGCCGCTCGGATGTCAGTAGTTCGCGCGGTCCTCAAGGCGATGAAAGATCACTGACTCTGTATCATGATCAGTAACTGCCACTGTGTGGGATCTGCGGTGGGAGGTTGAAACCAACATTCTTCGGAAGCCTTTAGTGCGCTTGTTCCATGTGAAGAGGTTTCATCTACCGAAATAATAATAATAAATGAATTTCAGGAACCTACTCAAAAGTAATTTACAAATATCAAGTTATTACACTAAATATTAAAATAACCGCGAATGTCTGTGACAGAAGAAAGTTCTTATCTTGACATAACTTCGGATCTTGGCTTGGACTAACAGTTTCTTTATATCATTCCCCGAATTCAGACTGTATGAAATCACAAATTTTGAGTTGCAAAAAGAAAACGTTGCATAGAAGAGTTAAAAATCACCTGAGGAGTATATGACTATTTTCTATGAATAATGTATTAGTAGCACATAGATGAGATATAACACTTGGCTGTGATAATGATAACAGAAGGGCCAGGATTTTACAGAAACTTCTAAGGTAGGCAACAGAGAAATGGCAGAAGGGGCAGCCATAAACTCAGGTTTCTCTAGGATATGGAATAATCTTCTCAAAGAAAAAAAAAGGGATGTTTTCATAAAAACACTTCCTTGATCCTTGGTAATATGAGGCCCATATATTCTGTAAGTCTTCTGTGCTTTTAAATTCCTCTTTTGATGCTGTTTTTAGTTTTCTGTCCGTCTGCACTTTGTTCTGTCTGCACTTTTTTCTGTCTGCCCTCAGATCTTAAAAACTAAGGCTAGAGGGCTGCAAATTGATATGTTGATCATCCACCCTTCAATCATCAAACATACCAAATTGCAGCCCTCTAGGCTCAGTAGTTTTTATTTTATTTACGGTTAAAATTAGCCATAATCATGCATCTGGCAACGATGTAGGATAGGCCACCACAGGCCCGTAGTTACAGATTCACGGGCCGCGGCTCATACAGCATTATACAGAGACCACCTAAAGATAGATCTACTTTCGGTGGTCTTGATTATACGCTGTACAGAAAACTCGACTGCGCTGAAGAAACTTCGGCGCATTTTTTACTTATCGTTTTTCCCTACTCACCAAGATAACAAGGTTACGCAATACCATTAATAATGGCAGACACCTGTGTAGCTACAGAAATACAAGATGTGTCTGGCGACATAAGAATAGCAGTTTGACAATCATATCATGGTGTTTCGTCGGTTTCGCGCGTCAAGCAATTCTTTTGTTTTTGTTGCAAGAAATCAAGTTTTAATTTGTTTTCTTTGGACAAGTTATACGTTTCTGCTTGCAGATGGGAGATGAGGAGGCTCTGGGACACCTCCAGTTTTGACTTTTATTTTACAATGCACGAAACCTATTTCGGATTTTCATTTTTTACTAATTCTGAACGTTATTGTGAATTGTTTTTCAAAAGAATAACAGTAATGTAACAATAATTTCATTGTTTAACGTAACATTACCAGCAACTCATTAGGTTATTGTTCCATAATAATAAAAATACACGTCACATATTTAAACAAAAAATGCTGTGCAGCTTAAATGTATTTGTATATTTATATATAATACACACACAAATATATACAAACACACACACACAAATATATACAAACACACACACACACACACACACACATATATATATATATATACTGTACATATGCACATATATACATATATATACACACACACATATATATATATATATATATATATATATATATATATATAATATATATATATAATATATATAATGTGTGTGTATATATATATATATAATATATATAATGTAATGCACGAACTAACTGTAATGCACACTAACTTTGCATACCAGCATTATATGCGCGCTTGTACATGCCATTGCAGTCTGCGAAACTGGTATGCTCTGATATTCAAAATGGCCAAGACTGGACGACGCAGAATAAAAAGAACAGCAATGCCACCAAAAATGACCATGCAACGCTGAAAGTAATAGCATCAAATACTCACCCCTAACCCCCCCTTTTACGCATCCTGAAGCAATTTCCGTTAAATGAATCCCATTGGATGGAAAAGCTCATTACTTCTAAGCCTCCCAACTTTTATTTTGCAACGACTACCATCATTATAAACATCGGAATCACCAATATAATTTTTATTTACTATTATTATCATTTTAATATAATTGTTCATTATCATTATTCTTTGTTAAAATGATGGCGTAACTAATAACAGTATTTGCTTTTTAAGTTAAATCATCTTATTATAAGCACTGGAATTACTCATTTAAATTTTTTCCTTTTTTTCATTATTACTTATTGTCATTATTCCTTGTTTACAATGAAGGCTTAACTAATAACAGGATTTTCTTTTAAAATTAAATCATCGCATTATAAACATTGGAATTACTAATTTTATTTTCCTCTTTTTCATTATTATTTATTATCATAATTCCCTGTTTACAATGAAGGCTGAACAAATAACAGGATTTGCTTTTGAAATTAAATGAACGATTTACAAACACTGGAATTACCAGTTTAATTTTCTTTATTATTATTGTTTATTATCATTATTATTCTTTGTGAACAATGATGAAACCAATAACGGCATTCGATTTTAAAATTAAATCAACGCATTATAAACATTGGAGTTGCTAATTTATTTTTTACTTATAATTACTTTTTATAATCTTTCTTTTTATCAGTGATGGTGTAACTAATAACATTATTTGCTTTAAAATCAAATCAACGCATTATAAACACTGGAACTGCTAATTCAATTTTTATTTATCATCATTATTCTTTGTTAACAATGATGGGTAACTAATAACAGCTTTGAAATTAAATAAAAGCTAATGAAAACGTATTTGCCAGGATACCAAAAATATCTGTTTAACCGACGTAAGTTGAAGATATTCATTTTCACTCCTCAAAATCAGCAGGTCATTGCTTAAACTATATGGGGAAAATCCTCAATCTTACTTTTAATCACCTTTAAAGTTCTACTGTAAAACCATCATTATCCTAATAATTGCAATCCATTACCTTCTATTTTAATTACCTTTAAAAGTTCTACTGTAAACGCATCATTATCCTACTAACTGCAATGCATTATCTTATATTTTAATTACCTTTAAATTAAAGTTCTACTGTAAACTCATCATTACCCTATTAACTGCAATGCATTATTTTATATTTTAATTACCTTTAAATTAAAGTTCTACTGTAAAACCATCAACATCCTATTAATTGCATTGCATTATTTTATATTTTCTTATCTTATTCCTGGCGGTTTCAGATGTGATTTTATTTAAACTGAAATAGACCTATCTTTAGTTTGATAACGCGACTCTAGGCTTAAATATATAGTACACTTATCAGCAACAAATACATATATAATAATCCAATGAAATTAGCTACTAAAACGGCATATTTTGCAAGAAATTATAAATCTAAATTTGGATCAATGACCACATTTCAAACTAATTTTAATCTAAGTATGCACACCTAAACAAAATTCTTTATCGTAATTAAAAAACTTGAAGAAAAATTCTTTATTGTAATTGTAAAAAAAAGGAAAAGAAAAGAAAATTAGCCCATCCTTCCACAACCTTGAACAAAACAAAGCGATGCAAAAATTCAAAACGGCCATTACTGTACTGTCAGGCAGAAGAATATATTGGATTAAGGCGGACGTCGTCGTCATGGCATTTAACACATCAGAGTCTAAGTGGATTTTCATTTCCATTTCTCCTTGTTCGCACAGTCAACGGAATATGCAATTATTATGGGTCAGGGTACAGGCTTTTAATTGTTCGAGTTACGTAACAATTCGGCGACAAAAATGTCTCGTTGAAATGTGCTGAGCAATTGCAGTCCCATATTTGTAAATGTGGTTTTTATTCAGACATACGTACATACATATACCCATATATATATATATATATATATATATATATATATATATATATATATATATATATATATATATATATATATATATATATATGGGTACATGTATGTACGTATATATATATATATATATATATATATATATATATATATATATATATATATATATATATATATAGTATACGTGTGTATATAAACACATACATACATACATACACACATATATATATATATATATATATACACACATATATATATATATATATATATATATATATATATATAGTATATATGTATATATATATATATATATATATATATATATATATATATATATATATATATATATATATATATATATATATATATATTTTTGTTATAATCTCAATGGTCTCTTTCTTTTTGACTGGGTACTATGAACTTACTTTCTATAATAGGAATCTAAGTTGACTGTTAATTCAAAGCCGACTGGATTCAATTTATTGTAGCATGTTTTACCGTGAAACCATAATAAATAAAACTCCAAATAACATGAAGCTATTCAATAACTAAAATTTGACTTTTTCTGCAAAAACATTTGCCACAAATAAACATATATTATCGTTATTTATTACAATGAATTCTCCCTGAAGGGACGAAGGGAAACGAAAAGTGTAACAAAGTAAAATCTGATTACTACCGGGAGGTAGACTTTGGTAGCCGGACACTACCTATTAAAAACTTTATTTTATCAGTCACTGTTCGGTACTTTTACATGGCACAAAACTGATTTTACCGTCATTTTAAAGCTTAATAGTTTTAATCTATCTTACTATCTATAAAAGCGGAAAACATAAATATGAAGTCCAAATAACAAGCTGAGGCTAGCCAACAGCACATATTTTTATGATCAGTTATAAAAAAATGTTCCCCATAAAGTAATACATGTATATACTCGTGTATATATATATATATATATATATATATATATATATATATATATATATATATATATATATATATATATATATAATATATATATATATATATATATATAAAATATTTATATACATATATATATATATATATATATATATATATATATATATATATATATATATATATATATATATATATATATATATATATGCACCATACAAAAATAAGATAAATTAACTCCCAAATGACATGTGGTTTATTGACATCTATGCCAGGTGTTGTGCAAAACGTAAATTGAAATAAAAAAAAATAAAAAAATCATAATTCTGAACATAAAAGTTTGACTTCGACACATAAAAGCACTCAGCGATAATTTTATGATATGTCAGTGTAGTTATGTTTTATGGCTGAAAACTAATTTTACTGTCAATTAAAGCCGAATAGTTTTACTTTATGGTGCCACGCTCAGAAAGGATAAACAATACAAATAAAAAGTACACATGACCGGTTGATAACCGAAAATTCTTTATTGGCCCATAATTAAATAACTGCCGATAAAAGTAATAGAGGCAGTTTTTGCATCAAGCAAACTATGATTAATTGTCCTTCGTCAAACAGAAAACGTGTCAGGGTTAGTCAAATTTATCAGAAAATTTACAGAATGCGCGACAAAAACGTAGCATTGAAGAACACGACGACCAACTAAACAGGAATTTTGAAAACAACCAACGGGCTACAGATAGAAGTGTCAGTGAAAAGCAAAAGCAACAAGTTAAAAATGCGCCGAAGTTTCTTCGGCGCAATCGAGTTTTCTGTACAGCCGCTACAGCGTATAATCAAGGCCATCGAAAACAGATCTATCTTTCGGTGGTCTCGGTATAATACTGCATGAGCCGCGGCCCCTGAATCTTTAGCCAGGGCCCGGTGGTGGCATATCCTATATCGTTGCCAGAAGCAATTTGGTATGTTTGATGGTTGGGGGGTGGATGATAAACACTGATTTGCAACCCTCAAGCCTCAGTAGTTTTTAAGATCTGAGGGCGGACAGAAGAAGTGCTGACGGACAGACAAAGCCGGCACAATAGTTTTCTTTTGCAGAAAACTAAAAAGTTCCAAGAATACTCATCCTGAAAATTTGCCTTATGGGAGGGATTTTAAGCCTGTAATAATAGTCTTTTAACATAGCCTGTCACAAGTCAAGAAATACAATGCAGAGTATGCAGCCTCCTAAGCAGTGCCTATACAGAATTATTTTAAAGGTTGATTAGCTAGAGTTGGCCTTATGCCAGCATGGGCTCTCGAATCAGGCATCCTCGTAAGGGAGGTACGGTGTTGAAAAAGGGCATAAGAGGGCAGATGCTGTCCTCCGGATTCATCCAACCAACTAAGACGTTCATACTACCTATTAAGTGGCAGAGGCTTTTATGCCATTGATGTAAAGTATGTAAAGTACATCTACACCAATTTAGAGCAGTAATATCTGTAAGGCTTATTAATGTTAATCATGCCTGCATCAGTTTTATGCAGAAGAACTGCACTGTGTCCAAACACTAGCCCTCTCGAATGTACAAAAGACCGAGGGGATAAAAGGGTTTCCCCTCTGACGAGATTTTGCCAAGTGAGGCAAAACTTCATGCCATTTCACTCTTATCCTCCTCACTACAAACCAACTATTCAATATTACAACTCCGGAAATTCAGAGTCCGAAATGATCTAAAAACAAACTATGAATCTGACATCAATTCAGCCGATTAAAGCATCGCGTTCATACAAACCCGTTGAGGGAAAGGAGCTTTTATTATTTTTTTTTTAATCCAGCTATTCATAACTGGAATGGGAATTAAAATTTATTCATTAATGAATGGAAACGAGCGAGTTTATTTAGTTCAGGGAGGGAGGGAGGGCGGGGGGCGGGAGGCGGGGGTTGGGATATACCGGTGGAAGTACACACGGTATTACCTCTTGAACTTAATAATGAATAGGAACTGAAAGAAGGGGGCTTCAAGAGCCTGCTTTAGTTTCCTGGCCGATGGTGAAATGGAAATTCATCTCTGCGTGGTTTTTTAAATAGCATTTAAGACGGAAGGATGGGAGAGGCATGATGCCAGCCAGTGTTAATTCTAATCCTTTTTTTTTTTGGTGAAATATAAACCTACAAAAACAATAAGAAATATACTATAGTATTAACATATCCCAATCAATTTTAAATTACATACAAAACAATAACTAAACGCCATTTCATCTCACATATTCTACTTTGAAAATCAAGTTACTGAGATGGCATTTAGAACACAGCGGGAGTAACCTACGCCCACAGCTGTGTGTTTCAAATTTGAAACAGATTTTCTACCCCATTTAGCCCAGCGCAATTCAATTTCCAAAAACAACGGCCATTCCACATGAAATACCATACAACAACACTGCAATGCAATCGTGCATCGTGTCAAAAAGTCAAATAAAAAGCGCGACAAGCTGAATGGCTTATCATTTTCAATTTGCATCTCGCTCTCCTGATCGCCTTTTTTAAAAATGCAAAGCGACGCCAGCTGAAACATGAGAATTTAATCACCGGGCTCCGGCCGTTCTTTTCTTTTTTTTTTTTTTACTCAAAAGGGCTATTCTTTCTACTTAAATAGGCAATTCTTTTTACTTAAAAATGTATTTTTAAACAAATTCTCTGCACTGAATTCTCTTTCGAATACGGTATACATATTCAATGGCATTCTTTCAGGAATGTTTGCAAATAATGTTTTCACTAATGTTTGTAAATGATTTTTTATTGATCGTCGTAATTCTCCTCTTCGGAATATTTATAATGACAAAGAGGAATTAATCCTTTATATTTTACTGGTTTCCATTTGTTCTAATCAAACTGTCAGATGATGAATTATAAAAAAATTATACTAAATGTTCACGGCTCAGAACTACTCTCATTCAACAGCAAAACAAATTTATTTATAGTAATGGAATACAGAAGACGATGATAATGATGATGTTGAATGAAATACTGAGATTACGGATGGTAATGCTAATATCTGTAGTGAAGAATAGTTTCTTTACCACAGGGCATGTAAATACAACGTGCACAAATACACTAAATGATAACAGTAATATCCACGAGAAGAGATTAAATATGATTTTTGCCTATTACGTGTCAAACACGAAATGACAAAGTACTATTATTGCTAAAGGTTAACCGCGTTTTCTAGTTTACCACAAAATTATACAGAAATTCAACGATTACTTCCATCTGAACTTGGTGCTGTAATACGTTGAATACATAAGCACATTCAAAAATAGCAATAATTAAAACTTCGTCAGAAATAACTAAAAACATTAAGTAAAACTGTAATAAATGTAATGAACAGCAGATAGAGACAATAGCAATGAGCGTGCCCAAAGGTGGAAGGTCAAGTCGCGATCAGAGGTTTGAAGAAATTGCTTATTTTGTCATATAACCTCAACGGAATATGAAACTTGAGGTAACCGTGCTGCCATAAACAGGCGCAAAACATAAATAAACGGCAGCTTATATAACATCTTGATCATATTAAGGGCAAAGAATACAAAATATACCTTTACCTTAACACGTGTAACGTGGAAAAAAGGTTTTAAAAATCATATGTTGGCCATAACTCTCATGTTATAATGAACAATATAGTCAAATTTTAATTTGTTAAAAATGTGAAGCTCAGAGGACATTACCCGTATAGTATGGCCCACACGAGAACAAAAAGAATGAACGTACAATATTAAAAGTGAAACCGAACCTGAAAGGAATACAAAGAAACGTCTCAATAACAAACAAGAAGGAAAAAGACAGTAATAATCCAAGAGAAATGAATATGGTCAGTGTGCCTGACAGACTGAGGGAGGGGCCATAAGAGAAAATGAAGATGAAGAGACGGGCACTGACAGGTCCTAAGATCCTGTCAGGACAGTAAAGCAGTGATAATTATGACGAACGCGTGTAATATATATATATATATATATATATATATATATATATATATATATATATATATATATATATATAAATATATATACATATATATTCATATATATTACAAATATAAATATATATATATTATATATTTATACATTTTATATATATATATATATATATTATATATATATATATATATATATATATATATATATATATATATATATATATATATATATATATATATATATATATATATACACACACACACACACACACCATCGACCCACACAGAAGTGGGATAAGACACAGAAAGAAGGCGATATACCATACTTAATAACAGAAATTTACAACACATAAGCTATGGTGACAGCACAAACGAACATTCAGAAGGTTTTATAAAATATTCACAACTGATAGACAGAGAGAGAGAGAAGAAGACGGAGAAATAAAAAAAAAGGAGCAGTAAACTCGTTAGCAACCGAGGTTAGTGCTCCATTAACAAATCTTGTTTTTCAGTGCAGGTGGGGCTCACACTTTTGATTTAGGCTCAGGCTAACTGCTTCCCTTAAAATCTGTGCATTTTGCATATTTATTTTCGGGTAAACAGATCGAGTTTATACACTTCTCTGAAGGCACATATTTACCGTTTTACAGATGCTTGCTTTTATAATACTGAACTCTATAATATTTTTCCCTGAATTTTACTGAAATGAATTATCTTTCCAATCCCTGCCCAACTTGTGACATGATTGTTTTCATTGCTATGAATGAAAATTGCACGTGTTCCTATGTACACATCCTATGTGTTACTGAATGGTGTTCTACTCTTTTTTCCAACCATTTTCCAGTTTGACCAATATACAAGGTATTGCGTGAATTACATAGTATTTGACATATACATCCTTTAGTATTGTCGAGAGAGGTTTTCAATCGCTCTTTTTTCGTTGTTAATGATTTACATACATTTCTATCTATTTATTAACTTGTTAATTTATCTGTTTTTATAATAACTTACCTCTTCTTTCTTTATTTCCCTTTACCTTCTGTTCCTTCTTTCAAATTATCATGGTATTCTTTGGAAGCTTGAATTTCAATTCAATGGGCACTGTGGGCTTGTTCCACAATAATAATAATAATAATAATAATAATAATAATAATAATAATAATAATAATAACTGTTCTTAAATGGTATATAACCTCTAAACATTTCAAGGAAATGTAGAATATCCTTGAAATTATTACTGTCCGGGAGCACAAGCAGGTTTTTGTGTTATATGTTCCTTTTTTTCTTATTTCCGCTCTTAATTTAATGTCTTAATGCAGAATCAGGATACAT
Organism: Macrobrachium rosenbergii; assembly: GCF_040412425.1. Taxonomy (NCBI): domain Eukaryota; kingdom Metazoa; phylum Arthropoda; class Malacostraca; order Decapoda; family Palaemonidae; genus Macrobrachium; species Macrobrachium rosenbergii. The sequence continues at coordinate 27,004,413 of NC_089777.1, read as the reverse complement.
GCATTTCTTGCCTGTATTCCTAATTACATCTATTTTGTAATAAATATATTACATTGTATACTGTATATTCGAAATGCTTTAAAAATCACTGTCTGTAAAAACTGATGTCTTTGCATTGTTGCTTTTCCTGGGATAAAACTGTACGTAGGCAAAATACTGGTAGGTTTTCTGTTGTTTATTTAAACGCTTCACTTCTTCTGTACATTAGGCAATCCAAAAAAGGGTAAACCACTGCCTTTTTCCAGTTCAATAATATTTTGTTTGTGCGATCAATTTATTTAATTTAAAAAGAAAGTAATTATATTTTCGTTCACAGGATAAATACATACTCCATTCCTATCTGAAAAGCCATATGAAAATATGCAAGTGAATATATATATATATAACTAAAAATGTAAATATATCCTAACAGAAAATAATTCCAGCAGCTATAGCTACATATTTTCCACATCAGCCATTGTATTAATCACTATATAGATTCCTACCTAAATTCTCGCTTCTTTTCCCCACCATTAAAAAGTGAAGAGCTATTTTCTCCCTTCCATTAAAAAGGGAGAAAAACTACCTTTTCCCTTCCATTAAAAAGGGAGGAAAAAGGGGGTGGGAAGGGGAAGAAGAAGAAGAAGAAGAAGAAGAAGAAGAAGAAGAAGAAGAAGAAGAAGAAGAAGGCGCACTTATATCTTTAAATCTTCCGAGAAATACCGGATCTTACAAAAATCTTTTCGGATTAGTTTGGTGTGCGCTCTTCCTCCTACTCCTCCTCTTCGGTCGCCTTCCCCTTCTGATAATGCAATACGCGTCGGCCAAATGGAACTTGGGGTTGGGGAGGTGGGGAAAGGGGAGAGGGGGCGGGGGGAGGAGGGACGTCTGCGTCTCCTCGTGTGTGTGTGGAGGTCTACATGTCTCTCTGACTTATGTGTATACAGGTTGGACTTGTACGTTTACCCCCTCTCTCTCTCTCTCTCTCTCTCTCTCTCTCTCTCTCTCTCTCTCTCTCTATGTGTGTGTGTTTGGAGGTCTACATGTTTTTCTGATTCATACATGTATACAGGTTGGACTTGTAAGTAAACCTTTCTCTCTCTCTCTCTCTCTCTCTCTCTCTCTCTCTCTCTCTCTCTCTCTCTCTCTCTGACTTCCTGTGTGTTTACAGGTTGGACGTGTATGTATACTCTCTCTCTCCCTCTCTCTCTCTCTCGTTTCTAATTCCTTGTGTGTATACAGGTTGGACTTGTACGTAAACCTTCTCTCTCTCTTTCTCAGTGTCACTTGGGCTTTTAAGCTGAACCAGATAAATGTATCTGGAGAAGCTGGGTGGCGTCCGGTCTCCAATTGCACAAGGCTTCACCTTTATCATGGCCTTCCTAAAATCGACTGGTTTTGAAAATGTGTAATTATGTTGGAAGACTGCAACAAGAGAAATTAAATGAAGCAGAAAATTATTTATATATATATACATTACATATGTATGTATATATATATTATTGAATATCTCTATATACACCGTTACAAAAGGTTTTCAGCTTCTCTAGGATGTTCAATCTGTATTTCTTTGCTAATAATTAAATGATTATAAGCCTGTAAACGTACGAAAGTTGCTAGTAAGTTTTTAAGTGTCTTTTCAATAGAAATTTTCATGTTTTTTCATAACAGATAAAATAAACACGGTGCCTGATGTAAATTAATGACGAAATAACGAAAAAGCCACAACAAACTATTATCCGTGCATGAACAAATTTAAGAGGAATTAACTGGTATCTCTGACTGATTTAGAAGTGAAATGAAGATGGGAGCCAGAAATTAAAAGAGGATGGGGAGATACCTTGATACATGAGATCTTAAACATCTGCACAACCAGCTACTAGATGACTTGATCTGATTTATTAACATATTCACGGTCAATTATGCACTACCAATAAAATTATTACAGTGACAACAGTGATTAGAATAACAGTGCAATAATAACACATTTGGTGACGACTTTCACTAGTGAAAGTAAAACTGGTTAGTACATCTTCCAGCAGCACTGAAGTAACATTTTATAATACTCGCAGTCAGGACCTTAGATGCAAAACGATGAAACTATAAAACTAATAGAAGAGAAATCTCAAAACAACATCATCAACAACAACAGCAACAACCAAAATAATAATAATAATAATAATAATAATAATAATAATAATAATAATAATAATAATAATAAATATGCAGAACATGAGGATTCCCTCAGCTAGAAAGAGCATATTAACCAGACTGTTAAGACATTCTCAAAATCGTTACAAATAGCGACTATATTCACAAAACCTGACTTAAAAAAAAAAAAACACACGAAAAATAAAAAGGAAAACATCAAAACCAACGGAACGATAACATGATTTGTGCAGTAAAAGTACACCATTTGCTGTAATATGTTCGGAAACCTTCCAGCCGGGCTCTTCCCAGAAAGTTAGTTCATTACGTAAGGCGTCCTCAACGGGAAAGGGTTAGAAGCGCTTAATGAACTGTAAAGGAGGTTTTCTGCCGCTGGAAAGGAAGTTTTCTCCACAAGGAAATGGAAGCGATCAAACTGCGTTAGGCCCTGGTCCCTCTAACTAGAACCATACTTACAAACGTACATTTACCTGAGAGAGAGAGAGAGAGAGAGAGAGAGAGAGAGAGAGAGAGAGAGAGAGAGAGAGAGAGAGAGAGTATTTTTAACACAGCCACAGTTAAATATACTGTACAACAGAGGGGGGAGAAATCATACTTACAAACGTACATTTAACTGAGAGAGAGAGAGAGAGAGAGAGAGAGAGAGAGAGAGAGAGAGAGAGAGAGAGAGAGAGAGAGAGAGAGAGAGTGTATTAATTTTAAAACACAACTATAGTTAAATACACTGTACAACACAAGGGCAGAAGCCACACTTACAAACATACACTCAACTGAGAGAGAGAGAGAGAGAGAGAGAGAGAGAATATTTACAACACAAAACAACGTTACAGTACACTGTACAACACAAGGCGAAGTGAATAAACTTGGCACACGTCCCCGTATCTTACGTATTCATAACTCAAGTATCTTAAGCTTTCACTTTGCATAATCACTGTAATATTTCATCCCATTTTACTTCCTCGGTCCTCGTTATTCTTGTCATCTTCATATTTGTTTGTTTAATCTCTTATAAAAACCAAATGAAAATTTATATTGAAAAGACACTTAAAAACCTACTAGCAACTTTCGTACATTTACTAGTTTATAATCATTTAATGAGTAGCAAAGACATACAGATTGAACATTATAGAGAAAAGCTGAAAACCTTTCGCTACGGTGTATATAGAGATATTCAATAATACATACATACATACATACATACATATATAATGTGTACACACACACACACACACACACACACACACACACACACATATATATATATATATATATATATATATATATATATATATATATATATATATATATATTAATTTATCACTTACACAATTGTTCTGTGCTTTGATACAATTACTAACAGGACCTCATTGAAACTGGATGGTATCTAGCGGAGATATTTGTAAAAAAAAAAAAAGTTACAAGCTTTTCAGGACTAACAGTACTCATTGTCAAGCATCCGTATTCCTGGAAAGCTTGTAATTTATTCTTAATAAATATTTCCGACAGACACCATCCAGTTTCAATGAGGTCCTATTAGTAAATATATATATATATATATATATATATATATATATATATATATATATATATATATATACATATATATATATATATATACACATATATATATATATATATATATATATATATATATATATATATATATATATATATATAAATGTGTGTGATACTGAGGACAAACACCCTCGAATATAAATGAAAAATATAGAGAACTCTGAAAATTTAAATCGCCATGCAGAACAGTATTAATGTAGTTCTGTACCAAAAGAAACACATGAAAAATAAATACGTAATCTTAAAAGTATACTGACCTGAAATACCAGTTCGTATCAAATCCAACCCCCCTTGATTATACATACTCGATATTCAAACATAACAAAACCCACACCTCCTTAAAATTCATCTTTCGCCCCTCTCCAATGCATTTATTCAGCTAAAGAGATGGTCGAGAGAACAAAGGAGAGCTACAAGTCTCATTCTCGAAAGCACAAAAGACCCATCTGCATATTTTTCGTGAACTCTTTCACGTTTCTTTACATTTAATGATACCGAATCAACAATGATTCCTGTACTTTTTATTCGAAGAAGGGGGGAGAGGTCTGCGGGTTGGTGGTGGTGGTGGTGGTGGTGGTGGTGGTGAGGGGGAAGGAGAAAGGGGGCGACTGAGGGAGGGGGTAAGATGATTCTCGTACATTTTTGGAGGGGTGGGGAGGAGGGGGGAGGAAGGGAGGGAGACTGGAGGGGGAGGGAGTGAGACGATTCTCGTACTTTATTTGGAGGGTTGGGGAGGAAGGTTTGGGGAGAGGGAGATGGGGAGGAAGGGGAGGAAGGGAGGGAGACTGGGGTAGGAGGGGGTGTGATGATTCTCGTACATTTTTTGGAGGGGTTGGGGTTGGGGGTGGAAGGTGGGGGGAGAGGGGAGGAAGGGAGGAGACTGGAGGAGGAGGAGGGGAGGAAGGGAGGGAGACTGGAGGAGGAGGGGGGAGGAAGGGAGGGAGACTGGAGGAGGAGGGGGTGAGATGATTCTCGTACATTTTTTGGAGGGGTTGGGGAAGGAGGGGAGGGAGATTAAGGGGGGAGGAGATGGGAAAGGGGATGAGGCTACTTGGCTGAAAGACGTTATGAGATGTAATTAGCGTCGAGAATGGCATCGATTCCCTTAATGAGATTAGGAGAGACAAAACGCTGTAATTACAAACGAGCATCTCGTAATCCAAGGAGCTGTTAGTGATATCAATTAAATGCTGTAAATGGATCCACATTACGGTCATTCATCTATCGGTTTTCCATCTCTCCCTCTCCTTTTAATGGACGTTAGACGCGGTCATAAGAAAATTCGATGTATTTCAATTTAAAAAGATACTGGATAAAGTATCTTTGATATGCTGACTCCTGAGGATTATGGAAATTTACTGTTATTCAGGCCAGACGTCAATAGTCTCTTGGAAATTTCACTATTATTATTATTATTATTATTATTATTATTATTATTATCACAGTCTGGGCTCTAAGCTTAGACTCAACTTTTCATTTGCCTAAAGTTGGGCCAGGAGGGGAATACTTCTCGTTACCGCCCCCCCCCCATAAAAGATTAGGAAATTTCCAATCTTCATGACTTCCATTATTTCCTAAAAGTATTTAATAGCAAACCCTAAACTATTCATGAAATTGGTACTAAATTTCGGTCACGTGGAAGAATAGCATAACTTTTCACGTAAGTGCTGATTAATAATTGACGTAAACTGTCTTTGCAACAACTATGGTCATCGAAGCCTTTCCACTGTCGGTCCTTTAGCATTAGTGCTAAAGCGTACGAACGAAACAGCTGTCAATAATTGAATGAATTTACCTGCCATGAAATTCACAACTTTCCTATCATCTTTAGCTGCTTATGGGAGGAGAATGTGGGAAATTATAAAATATTGACATTAAAAGTGAATATTGCAAAAACGGCTTCAATTTCAATAACCGTCGTGGTCTGACGTAAATATTCCTGATAAGAACTTAGCTGGAGAATACATACGATAACGAGGGAAAGAAAATATCACAGAAATAAGGAAGCAACAATGGGAGTACATTTTTGGACTTATAATCAGAAAAAATAAACTCACCACAAAGCATGAAGATGAAAGAGAGATATTTACAAAAGCTATAATACTAAAAACTAAAAAAAAAAAAGAGGACCAAGCATGCCGTAATAGGGACCCCTTAGGCAATGTTTTCCCGGCTAAACTACGTATTGCATTGATTGTCAGTTATCTGAATTTTAAATGTCTATACATAAAAACTGGCGCAATCTAAGACAAGTAAAAAATTTTTCTGTACAGCCGCTACAGCGTATAATCAAGGCCACCGAAAATAGATCTAACTCTCGGTGGTCTCGGTATAATGCTGTGTGAGCCGCGGTCCATGAAACTTTAACCAAGGCCCGGTGGTGGCCTATCCTATATTGTTGCCAGAAGTAAGATTATGGCTAAAATTTAACCTTAAATAAAATAAAAACTATTGAGGCTAGAGGGCTGCAATTTGGTATGTTGATGACTGGAGGGTGGATGATCAACATACCAATTTGCAGCCCCCTAGCCTCAGTAGTTTGTAAGATCTGAGCGCGGACAGAAAAAGTGCTGACAGAAAAAAGTACGGCACAATGGTTTTCTTTTACAGAATACTGAAAAACTCGCAAAATCCAAGAGGACCTAGTCTGAAGCCCTCATCGACACTCTTGGTGGGCTAAAATCGTCTGGAATTCTGGACACAGCAACACAGTTCTAAAACCTTCGAGATAATTACTTGAAAGGGTATGAGTAAGAATCGTATCCTCAACCGTCAAAATTTTAACCCGTGACAATGCCATTATGTAAATATTCAGTCTTCCATCACCATACCTATAATGTAAACTTGTCACAAGTCACCATTATCACCTGGAGAAATATTTTTACAACGGCTTTTTCTTTTTGTCTATGTATTTACTAGTTTTATTTTTTCTTTTTCTAGTAGCTGATATCTTCCGTTACTTCTTTCAAATGAACACCATTTTCTTTGGAAGCTTGAATTTCAAGTGAATGGCCCTTGTAGCTTGTCCCACATAAAAAAAAAGGTTCATCTTTTTAATAACAATAAAAGAAAAGGAATAGATTGGAAAAATGTATATGAACGGGATGGTGGATACAACCAGGAGGACGACCATTTCTTCGTTTAGAAAAGGATTATGGTCCAGGGAGGTACTGGCTCCAGGCAGGACCCACTAAGTCCTGGGTCCAGGGTACATCGTCCAGATCTTACGGAGCCAAGGTACAGAGATTAAACAAGCACGCATGCCTTTGCTTAAACCGTTAACACGATCAATGTTCTTAGAAGCTTGCAATGAGTCACAATCGGTTAATCTCTACTTGCTATTCATAATGAGTGAGTGAGATTAGACTTATCCCTTCAAGGAGCCTCGCCGAGTACCGGGAAACACAAGGTATCTCAGATCTGGTCCAAGTGCTTTATGTTTAGTGTTGATTCTAATTTTATAAAGATTTAATTAAATTACTGGCGCAAAACGCAAAAACGCGGATATATATATATATATATATATATATATATATATAAAATATATAGATGATATATATATATGTATATATACATACACATACACACACATACATATATATATATATATATATATATATATATATATATATATATATATATATATATATATATATATATATATATACTATTTATCACATCACCGTGATTCATATACAATCAGAAAGCTACAAACGTGTGTGTGAATTTTTGTGTGTGTGTGTGTGTACAGTGTGTATAAAGAAAGAGATTAAGACTGTGGGACATATATATATATATATACACACATATATATATATGTGTGAAACTGTATAAAGATTCCATAAATGCCATTTAACTGCAATTACTAACAGCTTCTTGTATAAGGAAATGCTTATCTGTTATAATTTTTCTCTTTTTTTTTTGTCTTTCGTAATCTCATCATGGCGATCGAAGCCATTCCCTGCGCTAATTACCTCTCATAACGTCTTCCAGCAATTCGCACCCAAAAAAACTCTGGGTATCATTGTTGATTCGGCGTCGTTAAAGGAACAGAAGAAGCTTGAAGGGCGCCATAAAACATATGCTGATGGGTCTTCTCTCCTATTGGGAAAGAAACTTAAAAAATTTTTTTGTTATCCCGACGAAACAATCTGTTTTATTAAGCAAAATGAATTTGAGGTAGAAGAGAGGATCGTGTCTGTTCGTTGGGCAGAGCCCAGTGGTTCACATTAGCTGTTTAATCCCCTTAAACATTTCAGCCACGCTTCCTTAAGGGCAAGGGAACGGCGCTGACACACAGCCCGGCTTTAATCTAATGCAGTGGTTCTCAATCTTTTTTTAGTGATGGTACCCTAACTAATGTAATCATTACTGTGGCACCCTTTCTTCACCATCCCACCATATGGTATGAATTAACTTCTTATTTAATGAAGAAAATTTTCCATACTACATATATATATATATATATATATATATATATATATATATATATATATATATATATATATATATATATATATATATATATATATATATATATTAATATATTAGAGTAGACACACCGATAATAACTGTATGAGAATTTCTGCAAATTTTTTTTATTTTTTTACGAATGTTCATTGAGATGACTAGCCGAGACAAAATTCATGACAATCTTGCGGCACCCCTAGGCACTGTCTATGGCACCCCAGGGTGCCACGGCAGCCAGTTTGAGAATCTCTGATCTAATGTAACCAACCTGAAGGCGACTATTTTTACAGACGGAACCTGATTACGTCATTTCCTTATTTCATATTCCGTTCCCAAACACCCGGTCACCGACTTCGTGGTCATTTATAAACGACGAAGAAGAGGAATCTTAAAATTCCCATTGTCAATGTCATTAAGGACGAAGTTCTCAAGTCAATATTTATTTTTAGTTTCAAAATCATGTTGCCTGTTAACCTAATTGGTTTGATGGAAGACCTGCCCGTTCCTGAAAAGCCTAAAACTTTTGATAATACTAGCATGAGGGAAAGGGCAGCTTCAAACCGATCGTTGAACGATGATCCGGTCTTGTTCATATCTTGAATATAACATTACGTGAAAATTATGTTTTCTCGCATAAGAAAATACTCACATCATTGTCGTATTAGTTCACTGCAAAAGCGACTTTGAGCAGGCAGGTTGACGATCCCGTTCCAAAAATAGCATGCATGGCTTGTCCTAACGATATGCAAATCTAAATTAAATTTTGGTCTACATATCTTGAAGTGCAACAGCGCATTGTACCCACATATCAATATCGATGTATTTTCTAGATGAACAGGAAAAAAACACTGAAGAGGAAACAACCCGAATAAATATAATGCTGAGGCTTCAAAAGCACCTGTTTTTATAAGAGGAATTTCATCCTGACGATACGACAATCCAGAATTAAATCTTGGTCTACATATCTTGAGATACAATAGCGCTATATACTGACATAAGAATATAAATATATTTCCTAGGCAAATAGAAAAACACCGAGGAGGAGAGAACTCAAATAAATACAACGAAGTGGCTGAAACAGCACTTGTTTTTATTGAAGGGATTTTACTAAATGCTCTTCAAATATTACTGTCGAGTCTCTAACTGGAATGAACAATGAATATATCTAAATGTAGTCTGAGAACTTTAAAAAAAAAAGTAAAAAATGCGCCGAAGTTTCTTCGGTGCAATCAAGTTTTTTTTGTACAGCTACAGTGTATAATCAAGGCCACCGAAAATAGATCTGTCTGTCGGTGGTCTCGGTATCATAAGCCGCGGCCCATGAAACTTTAACCACGACCCGGTGGTGGCCTATATTGTTGCCAGAAGCACGACTTTGGCTAACTTTACCCTTAAATAAAATGAAAAGTACTGAGGCTAGAGGGCTGCAATTTGGCATGTTTTATGATTGGGCAGCGGATGATCAACATACCAATTTGCAGCCCTCTAGCCTCAGTAGTATTTAAGATCTGTGGGCGGACAGAAAAATGTGGACAGAAAAAGTGCGGACAGAATAAAGTGCGGACGGACAGAAAACTAAAATGTTAAGGAGATGCAAGGGCTGTTATTACAAAATGACCAATATTTCAGAATATATAACACTAAATAATTTATTATCAGCAACATAAATTGAATCAAGATTGTTTTAGTAAGCGGGAAGCACCTAAGAGAAACGTTTATCAATTATCTAGACATTACGGAATGTTATTCCGGAATGAGCGTTTCGTCTCCGCACGTTTTCCAAATCTTTTCTCCCGAACTTCTAAGCCTACCACTACAGTGGGCGAAGTTGATATCTCTTAATCGAGCGGTAGCGTGGAAATATAGGCCTAAAAGACTTCTACTAACTTACTCTGCACACTCTTCATCATGAGGGCTTTCGGTATCTCCCCATATATATATATATATATATATATATATATATATATATATATATATATATATATATATATATATATATATGTATATATATGTATGTATGTATGTACACATATATGTATGTATATCTATTATAAATATATGCACATATATATATTTATATATATATAAATATATATATATATATATATATATATATATATATATATATATATATATATATACATATATATATATATATGTATCTATATATATATATATGCACATATACATATTTATATATATATATATATATATATATATATATATATATATATTACTATACATAATATGATATTTACGATAAAATAAGATAGAAAAACATTGCCCAGATACAAGATTCCATGCAAAAAAAAAAAAAAAAAAAGGAATGAAAGAGCGACCAGGGGCTTAAATCCTTACGTAAAGGGACTTGTTTGTATATCAAAGGTAAGATCGTAAGGCTATGGGAAGAGAAAAAGACAATCTCAGATAAAGATACTGGGGAAGAACAAGGGATATATATATATCTCTCTATATATATATATATATTACTCTACATACAAATTGATATACACACTATATAAATACACACACACATATATACATGGATACATTATATATATACAACCAATATATAGTATATATATATATGCAAAAAAAAAAATCAAACACAATCACGTGTGGAACAGAAATAAATTTCTGACCAGGGATCGAACCCAGGTCCTTCAGGTGGAAAGGGACTTGTTTGTATAGTCTAAAAGAAGTTGGAAAGATCGGAATTACCTGGGCAAGGCTAACTGATTGTGTGTTGATGACAATCTCAGGGATAATTAAATGAAATGTTGTCTATTGGGTCATTGCTGAACAAGTTGGGAAAACCTGGTAATGCTCAGTTAGCTGCCCAGGTCTCTCTGGGTGCAGTCTCTCTCAGGTTCCAACTCTTTAGACATGGCCCATGGGTAACACACTTTCCATAAAGACACACACACCCGATCTAGTCAGAAATTTATATATATATATATATATATATATATATATATATATATATATATATATATATATATATATATATATATATATATAACGATTTCCCAAAACAACAAATTGTAATGGCTTATTCTAAACAGAGATTTTCACAATAAGATTCGCAAAATGACTGTTGGAGACCATGATGTTACATAGATAAAAATGGCTTCATATATAATGGATTCTATTGAATTACAGCGGAATTATGTTTTCAGCTTTGCTAACATATAGAATGGCGAGCCTTGAGTGACAATGAACATAAACTGGAAGTAATCTCTTGTATGCTTGTTATTTATCACGCCCTTATGACAATTAATGATGGAGTTATTACTGCACTAACTGCTGATACTTCTAAGCCTGAACACTATGATTTTTGTATAGGTTTTCCTAGCCAAGCACTGAAATTTTTAATAAGGACACAAAGGTGGCTTCCTGGTTTGTTACTGAATAAATATCCAATTAATGACGGAGTTATTACTGCACTAACAGCTGATACTTCTAAGCCTGAACAGTATGATTTTGTATAGGTTTTCCTAGCCAATCACTGACATTTTTAATAAGGACACAAAGGTGGCTTCCTGGTTTGTTACTGAATAAATTTCCACAGAGATGATGATATGTACTCCTTTCCTTTCTAGAAATAAAAGACCGCATTGAGATGGAAAGAAATCCGGATAGGTTCCGGTACACTAATCTGCCCTTTTATTTTTTGCTGGTACCTAGCAAAATGAAATTTCGCTTCCTCAGTATTGAAGAATGCGAAAAATAACCAGTGCAAAATCTGCAAATACTAATGGATGGTCTGTACTGAAAAAGGTCTAGAAAATGCAAAGCACTACTAGAATCGGACAAGACTTTGAATCTAGAGTTTGGGAGGGTTGTCATATGCAGAGGATGGGTTCTACTGAAACTATGTTGTGCAATTTGAACTTCAAAAGTTCAAGCCAAGCTGCAACGCATTACTACCCTAAAACCAGTCCCCTTGTATTTTAATAATTTACTTACATTTTCATCTACCTATTTATTAAGTTAATTTATTTTTTCTTTTTTTAATGACTGATCTCTTCTTTCCGTATTTCCTATTACCTTCTGTTACATCTTTCAAATGACCACCATATTCTTTGGGAGTTTGAATTTCTAGTCAATGGCTCCTCTGGGCTTGTACTATATGAATAGGTCATACGAATAGGGTCCATCTTCTGAATAATAATATTAATAACTGAAATAGTCTAGGAATTTTCTTCAGTTACCGAACATTTTTCTCTGCAGCGATGTTCATTACCATATTTAGCTACTTTCAATTTGTGAATTATACAAAAATCAGGTTTTGAAGTGTTCTGAACAATTAATACATGAATGGAAGTATTAGATTTTGGCCTTGTGGCCCAGCGCTGGGCCAGGGAGGCCAGTAAGTTTCGTAATGGCAATGAAGAGTTAAATGACCATTTACTAAAAAACGGCAATTGATAACAACTCCCATACACAGGCAGATTCTATTTCGTATAAAGTATACATATAACTCACACTTTCTTACATTTTAAAAGAATTTATTTAAAATCAATATTTTAAATGTCGTTGAGCACACACACACACACACACACACACACACACACACACACACATATATATATATATATATATATATATATATATATATATATATATATATATATATATATATATATATACACAGTACCAAAACCTTCAACGGCAAGGGAATTTCCCTGTGTAAAAGGAAATCATCATTAGAATATTTATCTCCTACGCTGGAATATGAACGTGAGTTCCACCCTAGATGCACTATGAAAAATTCCACGAGGGTAGAAATTTGACTAAAGCAAAATCCAATATGAGTAATAAACTGAGCAAAGATTTAAAAGTACTTTATACGCTTTCATTTCATACTCTCTCTCTCTCTCTCTCTCTCTCTCTCTCTCTCTCTCTCTCTCTCTCTGTCTGTCTCTCGCATACCACCAGTTTGGTTTCATCAAAGAAAATTCATTTCCACCGTCACTTAATGAGAATCATGATGAGATTGCGGACGGTCTGGTTTCTCTTGCATAAGAAACATTAATTTTTGTAAAAAAAAAAAAAATGGTACAAAAGAAAATAAGAAAAAAAAAAATACGATAAACCGAAACTAATCCCGCAGATTAGAAATACAGAGTAAAAATTCAAAAATAAATAGAAAATAAAACAAAAGAAAATATTCGCAAACGTTGAAGGATAATTCACAAACCTCTTTTCTGGTTAACTCTGTAATATCCACCCGATTCTCCCCTTCCCATTTTTATCAAGTTTCCCTCTTTTCCATTACTTCCATGTTTCATATCTTTCGCAGCTTTGTTTACATTACATCATTGCTTCTCTCTCTCTCTCTCTCTCTCTCTCTCTCTCTCTCTCTCTCTCTCTCTCTCTCTGTATTTGAACACACGCTGTATTTTTCCTTCCCCCTTTTCGTTTCATTTCCTTTCATTTACATTATCACTTTTTCTCACGACCCATCCGCCATTCAGCGAGTCTCATCATAGACTAAATTCACGTAAAACGCACAATTTTTTTTTTCTTCGTGTTCAAAGGGATAATTTCTCCTACTCTTTTATTTTTCCCTCCCTTTTTATCGTCTCATTCTTTAAAAGGCTTGTCTGTGTCCCCTCTAATCTCTCTCTCTCTCTGCCTCTATAAATTATAATTGAACTAGTGTTTTTTTATTTTATTTTTCAAATTCTGTATATGGTTCAACATTCAAAATGTTAATTTGTAAAAATGAAAAAGGTTTTATTTATCATATATCATATATATAAAATATATATGTATATATATATATATATATATATATATATATATATATATATATAGACATATATATATATATATATATACTCGCCTCCAAATTCTATGCTTTCACTTCTAACTATACCCAGCCTACTATCTCATAGTTCATATAAAAAAGGACTGGGTCTTTTAAATCTTCTAGTGCCCAAAGAAGCCAGCTGACACTATAACGCACTATACATATACTTAATTTTTCCTCTCACTACATCTGAATACACACATATGCATATGCACACATATATATACAGTACATATGATCGATATAATGCAATATATGTAAGAGCACTATACGCCCAAAGCAATAAAGCTCAAAACCTGGCACCACATCACCACACTTCACCATACCCCGCCATCAACGGTATTGCCTTCAGTGCGTAGATCCCTTTTAGTTTCTACTCGTCCTCTTACCTCGGTCTTATAATCTCCCGAGATCGCAGTGAATCTAACCCCATTGCCTCCTAAAACTTCCCATACGGCAAATACACTCACGAGCTTGTTAGGGGGTTTCCCCTGTGGAGGGCACAGGACGGGGAAATTACCTCCATAAAGTAGAAAACGGGGATAAAAGTTCTATAGGGAAAGGAAAAAAATACTAAGGCGAGGGTGAAATTGGTAAATAGAATTGTATTGTATTTTTTTTTCAAGGGGTAGCTATAAATGAAATGCGATTGATTGATTGTAAGTTATCTGGCGTCAAAACTAGTAGGATCGATGATGACGTAAAGATTTTTAACAGATATTTTTTAATATATTATTCATATATATATATATATATATATATATATATATATATATATATATATATATATATATATATATATATATATATATATATATATATATATATATATATATATATATATATATATATATATATATAATCTATATGTGTGTGTACAACAAGTTTCTGAATAACATGCGAATTTATAAAGATAGACCACAAAGCATTTGATCGACTAGTTTCTGCATAAATAAAATATATTAGCAATCTAAAGAAAAATACAGTATACCAGTACTGTATCATTAATACGCATAGAATCCTAAGATTTTATATTTATATTTATCCAGAAGACCACCGCCGTAATAAAACTAAAAATATCCCACTGACAATTGTACATTATATTCTCTCCTAAAATTCGGACCAATCTGCAATTCCCAAAGGGGCTCCTCAGTTCCCGATGACTAGGGCATCCGACCAGTATATACTGGTCAGTGAGACTAAGTAATCATCACAGGGTACCTGGGTCAACTACTAATGCCTAATGCGAAGACAGCGTACGTTAACCTCTCATTCCTAAGGCATCAAACTTATATTTCCAAGCGAGTATTTACGAAGTAATTTCTTTCAATCTGGGAGAAAAGCTATTGTTTGGAAATGGCTACCTCTTAAATGAGTTTCACTACTCTAATGCAGTGGTTCTTAACCCGGGGGGTGCGCCGCCAGAGGGGGGGGGGGCGTCAGCAATTTCCAAGGAAGCCGCGAGCCCTAGGGACAATTTAAAAATTCTCTAATTATATTCGTTATTCTCTTAACAAGAGGGAGGAACTAATATTCAAAAGTTTATGGAAAAATGCAAACGTATCGCCTCATAACTGTAGTTTCCTATAGTCTACTACTCTGGTTAGACTCGTTGGGCCTACCTTGTTTTGTAATTATTTACCTCACCCCCTCCCCCACCCATCCCTCGAAACCCCTTCTCTTTCTCTTTTGTTTTTGCTTTCCTTTAAATCTGGGAGGGAATTTTACTCATAGATGAAAGGGGGCGTGGTAATAAAAAGGTTAAGAACCACTGTTCTAATGGGAAGAAAACGATCTGAAACTGCTTTTCAGTAATACAACTTATCGGCTGACACAGACGGCAATATAATTTTTCAGAAATGGCTATCAGCGAACGAAAGAACTCTAATTGCTTACAAATACTACAGAAATGATTTGAAATGGCTAGCAACACACGTTTAATGGTTTGCAAAAATAACTACAAATACTACAGGAATAATCTAAAATGGTAAATAGTATAAACTTAGTTGTTTCAAATAATTCTAAAAATCTGAAGTACCTAACAATATGTGTTCAGTTATAAAAAAAAAAAAATTGAAAACCTAGCCTATGCATCGAAGAGGCTTAAAAGTTCGTCTCCTCAGGTTTAGGGAAGTAAATGTCAAATTGAATCAGACAAATAAAAGCTATACTCGCAGAAAAGAGATGAAAACTATTCATCTCCCTCTAACCTCAGAACATTTTTTATTGTTCATGTGTACGCAGGCAAGACAGCCAGCTCGTACATGATGGCAGACATAATTTTACAAATACCAGTTGAAAACACAATGCAAAGTATTAAAAAATTAAGCTATTTTGAGAAGCGACATTTTTCTTAAGAATAGAATTTAGACCTAATTTTATTAATCAGTTAAGGAATAACACAAAATATGCAATTGTTCCTGAAGTCTAACGTCAGCTCGGCAAAATACAAAAATGCTTAAGACATTTAATATTCTTTTAAGCCTGAAGCAACATGCAGAAATTCCCATCAATTTATAGGAAAAGCTGTTAAGGAAAATGGGAAATGGGTAAACCTTCACTCCCATTTGGGGTTAATATTCGGTATATGTGACCTTATACTTTCTGTTATTTAATTAACTTACAAGTCATCTTATTTGATAAATTTAAAAATAATTATTAATCTCAAAACCTCAAGATGTCCTGAAAATATTAATCATATTGTAAAAATACAAACAATTTCACGTATCAAAACTTCATAAAAATGATGAAAGGCAATTATAAGTTAGTGAATGAATGCAACAATTTATTTTATTCTGTGAGTACATGAATACATGAAAGTTACAACACAACGAAAGTCTTTTCTTACGCCCATTTTCTCCAACACTGTGCAAAGATGTTTTCATTTCTTTCTGGGAAAGGAATTACCAGCTTAAAAGAACAGAGGCAGTTTCAAGGAAGTTGGGAATTTTTATAATGTTAAAGTTTCGTAAAATGGATTAAAACTGAAAGTTTAAAAGGGACAAAATATTATTCCACGCGAGTGTACTTTCGGAATAAGCTTACACGGAAAAACTGCAATGTTCGCCGGCTTTTCTGTCCTCGAAAGAATTAGAATACTCTTAAAAACAAATAAAAAATGCGCCGAAGTTTCTTCGGCGCAATCGAGTTTTCTGTACGGCCGCTACAGCGTATAATCACGGCCACCGAAAATAGATTTATCTTTCGGTGGTCTCGGTATAATGCTGTATGAACCGCGGCCTATTAAACTTTAACCACGGCACGGTGGTGGCCTATCCTATATCGTTGCCAGAAGCACGATTATTGCTAACTTTAACCTTACATAAAATAAAAACTGCTGACTAGAGGGCTGCAATTTGATATGTTTGATGAATGGAGGGTGGATGATCAACATATCAATTTGCAACCCTCTAGCCTCAGTAGTTTTTAAGATCTGAGGGCGGACAGAAAAAAGTGAGGACGGACAGACAAAGCCGGCACAATAATTTTCTTTTACAGCAAACTAAAAGGTATTTATTTTCATACTGTGATATCTGAATAAATCATAAATGACACCAGAACTACGAATCAGTAAGAGCATTAAATTACGACTATACGAAGTACGAGAATAAAATTTCAACAAAAAACTTAAATGACCCTTCTTTAAAATTACAAGGATCCATCGAGCATTTCTACTTCCTTCGGGTCAGCCCTGTGCGATCTGATAATTATCAGCCCAGTGGCCTGGCAAAACTATTTAAACTATAATAATCAACAGGATAGAATGGTTGTTACTGTCCCTTTCTAAACCTAAGACAAACACTGACGCCTTAGGCAAAAGCTTATGTAGACCTTTAGTTGCTGTGGGTTAAGCCAGTGGTTCTTAACTTGGTATCGTTCTCGGCTAGCACTCTGCTGGGTCCGCGTTCCATTCTCCGACCGGCCAATGAAGAATTAGAGAAATTATCTGGTGATAGAAATTCATCTCTCATTATAATGTGGTTCGGATTCCAAAATAAGCTGTAGGTCCCGTTGCTAGGTAACCAATTGGTTCTTAGCCACGTAAAATAAATCTAATCCTTTAGGCCAGCTCTAGGAGAGCTGTTAATCAGCCCAGTTAAACTAAGGTATGCTTATTTATGGAAAATATAACCAATTTCAGGAATCCATTAAGCTAAAAATATAGTGGTAATGTAAACCTTATTGTAAAAACAGTTTCACTTAAAAACGACATTTATCAAAAAGAGTTCGTCCATTAAAATGTGTTTGGTCGATACATCCCCCTCAAAAAAAAAAAAAAAAAAAAAAAAAAAAAAAGATGACAGTTGAGTAAAATGCATTTCGTCGATACACCCGTCTCAAAAAATACACACACACACACACAATAACAGGCATACCGAAAATACACACAATAACAAAATGAGAAAAAGGGAAAGGATAATGGTTGTCTTTTATCACACACTAACAGAAGGGAGTAAATTACATGGCAAAATCTTAGATCTTCGTTCCCCTTGGTATACGAGCCCCAGAATGGAGTGTCCTGGGATACATTTATCCTTATTTTTGCCATAGGGACTTTCCTCCCTCGCCTTTCTCCCCCCCTCTCTCTCTCACCCCTTCTGAAGCCTCCTCCTCCTCCTTCTCCCTTTCCTTCTCATCCTCCTTCTGCTCCTCTTTTTCCTCCTCCTCGTGCTCCTTCTCCTCCTCCTCCTCGTGCTCCTGCTCCTCCCTCTCTGCCCCCTCCTGCTCCTCCTCCTCTTCCTCCTCCTTCTCCTTCTCCTCCTCCTCCCCCTGTTCCTTCCTCTTCTCCTGCTCCTCCCCCTTCTCCTCTTCCTCCTCCTCCTCCTTCTTCTCCTGCTCCTCCTTCTCCTCCTCCTCCTGCTCCTTCTCCTCCTCCTCCTCCTCCTGTTCCTTCCTCTTCTCCTGCTCCCCTTCTCCTCCTCCTCCTCCTCCTTCTTCTCCTGCTCCTCCTCCTGCTCCTTCTCCTCCTCCCGCTCCTCCTCCTCCTCCTCCTCCATCGCCCTCAGAATATTGCCTAATCCTCCGTAATGGATGATATCCCTTACGTAGTTACCACTACTTTCTTTCCTTTGGCCGGGGAAAATAATGTGGTGAATACGGCCTTCCATCTTGCTAAGTTCATCTTTTCGGGAACGCGACGAGTAAGGTTTTGTCTTCCTCTTGATACGATTATTCTCTTGATATGTTTATGATGCATCCAAGGCTTCCCTATTGAATCTTATTATGCGTTTCTCCAGCACGTTTATGCTAAGTTTTTGTTTTCTCTTGATATGTTTATTCAGTGGTTAAGGATCCAGAAATGCACTCTATAAGTTTGTCTTGTGTATTATGGCTATAGTTTTTTTTTGTTCATAGGTGATACGGCTCAAGAACTGAAATGCTATTATTATTGGAGCACATTAAGAGTAATTTTTTTTCTCGATGTTTATAACAACTGATTGTGGATTTCTTCTTGAAATTTATTCGTATCTCAAAAAAAAAACTACGTAGAACTTTTTTCACTCTCTCTCTCTCTCTCTCTCTCTCTCTCTCTCTCTCTCTCTCTCTCTCTCTCTCTCTCTCTCATTGTGTTTATCAAATTATTACGGTTCGGTTCCGAAATTAACGTTATACGTTTTCCTGACAAAGTTTATGAATACGATAATTTTCTTTCTCTTGATGTAACATTAAAGGAGCAGGTAAAGATTTTGAATAAATATTTCTGGAGTCAGACTGATTCACTTCTACAGTGAATCTTTTATTTTCATTTCTGCGTTTTTAATAATTAAATATAAACGGAGCCCGTTCCTTTTTTCTTGGTATCATTTCAGTGATGGAGTACATAAAATAGGGTATAAAAAAACCATGCTATAGAAGTTTTCAATAAACATTTTTGCTAATCCAATGCAGCAATTCCAAACGATCATGAACTGTGGCTGAGTATGTCCACCTTCCTAGAATTTATTCAGCACTTTCCTTTATTAAAACAAACGTACAATTCTCCTTCATAATTCCTGTACTTTTCCTGTTTAATTTCTCAAGTACAAAGGTCAGCGAACGACCAGCCTAATGCTACTTTCTAGTCCGAAACGGAAAACAAGAAATATTGGTGCGATTTAATAACGAGGGAAGCGATGGACCCACCTTTTAAACTAAGAAATCTTATGTAAGTCAAACACACTTTACTTGCTAATCTTTTCTAACTTTACAAAAAGCTAACAGACGAATGGTAAAAATGAAATTAAGAATAGTACAGGCACCTTAACATCGTTAAAGTATAGCAAGTGATCCGAAAAATTATTTCTGGAGCGAGAGGGAAAGTGTTTAGTACCTACGTTCGTATGAAGACCAAACCTCAAAGTGAATGAGGGGTCAAGAGACATCTTCCCCAAATTCATTATCCATTTTATTTACAAGAGCTGGAGCAGAGAAAATTCGCTGGATTTAAATGTCAATATCAATCTTTAAAGACCAAAAGTAATTCAGTTAGCTTTATAGCTAACTGCAAATAGCCGCACTAATTTCACCCTCCGGGTCGAAGGAGGCCTTAGTTCTCGAAGATAAGTATAGATGGCACGGATTCAAGGGCTCTGGAAGGCAGACGGGAACTACAGTGCCAAATGGCACAGCATGAGTCACCCTGAAAGGGGCTTAACACACAATCTTGAGTAATTATCCTCCCAGTCTCCCAACTTATCTTCGTGACTGTGAATCCGCAAATTAGAATACAGAAGCAAACAAGAAAAACTATTTAATTGATTTATATTATTACGATTCTTAATAAATGTGGTCATTGACGCCAGACCTGACTGGCTAAAAAATATCTTTTTTGGTTAAAAATAATAAAAAAAAAAAATTAATGTAAATTCTTGTATCTATAAGAAAACACTTACTCAGTCCACAATTTCGGTTTATAAAAAAAATCACATAAACTGGGCTTTTGAAGAAAGCAAGCTTCTGTAACAAATATAAATATTCCTTTACATTTTCATACAGCTTCTTTTCATTCTCCAAAGATTCGAGTCCCCAAGGCTGGGACATTGATCAACAAGTACCACAGTCAAGGGGAATCAATCAGTCATCGCAGATTGCTCAGTTATTAAAAATCCAACTCCTTGGCATAAATACTGCAGACCCGTGAGAAAGCCGATTTCATAATTCTTCGTTTTAACGTCCTTTTTCCCATGTTTATATGGGGTAAGCACGATGCCGTCTTTTGAAGGACTTTGATTTGGCGTTGGGGTAGGCCGTAGCCTCGATCAAAGCCGATTTCATAATATTTAGCTTTTTTTTTTTGGTTATCAACAACGAGATTTATCAAGCCTTCCTTCCCTTTTTTATTATTATCACAATGATGAATTATGAATTACAATCCTAGTTGGTCACGTGATAATCACTAATTAATTCAATCACGCTGCTCTCCATCTGAGCATGCGCAAAAGTAAAAGAATCCGTGGCATAATACAACATTTCATAGCCAATGACCATGAGAGCTATGAAGAATTTTAAATAAACAAAATTGAATTAAATGAACAAAACCTGGAACTAAAGATTAATTTAAAGAAAGAATGAAAAACACACAACAAAACTTACATTAAAACCACGCGGTCAGGAGAGAACGCTCAACTTTGCAAGAGCAGCGCATCGAGACGATTGGCCTCGGCCGCGAATATACAGCACAAATGATATAATAATACCCCGAAGCCGCGGCAGTGTTCGATCACGCACACCTCGAACGCTCTCGAGCCAAGCAATCGGATCATAAGGCTTAAATCGCATCTTTACGATGAAATAAATAGCTTTAACTTTATCCTGTTGGAGACGTCTAGCGCTATCTAAATAAACGCGACGCGCTCGTTCGGACGACGTGGCTATGACTTCGGCTTAACTTTTAACTATTATCAGTACGATTTTTAATTATCTCGCATTTAATAAGAGGACTATTAAACGAACAAAAATCACTAATAAATGTATATTTAAAAGCTAAGACCAAATTCGTACCATGAAGCTGCTTCGGCAAAGCGATAAAAATTCTAAACGAACAGAACACATTAAGTATCGAGAATTGCTTATCTTGCAGTTTATTAAAATTTCTTAATATATCGCCGGCCTCACAGAAAATCACTTTAGCTTACATTACGAGCGGTAAAGGAGGGGAAACGCCAGGATGCAATTTGAAAACATAATATTTTTCTTTCGTTATTTATTCAAAAGTTCGGAAAAGTTTTCGAAGTGATATCTACAATATTTTACTTGGACATTATATAAAATAGCATAAATTTTATACTTATATACGTTACAGATACATATTACATATACGTCAAAGACGAATGTTATTTACATTTATAACAAGTAAAAAATGCGCCGGAGTTTCTTCGGCGCAATCGAGTTTTCTGTACAGCCGCTACAGCGTATAATCAAGGCCACCAAAAATGGATCTATCTTTCGGTGGTCTCGGTATAATGCTGTAGGAGCCGCGGCCCATGAAACTTTAACCACGGCCCGGTGGTGGCTTATCCTATATCGTTGCCAGAAGCACGATTATAGCCAACTTTAACCTTAAATAAAATAAAAACTTCTTAGGCTAGGGGGCTGCAATTTGGTATGTTTGATGATTGGAGGGTGGCCGATCCACATACCAATTTGCAGCCCTCTAGCCTAAGTAGTTTTTAAGATCTGAGGGCGGAGAGAAAAAGTGCAGGCAGAATAAGCGTAGGCGGACAGACAAAGCCGGCACAATAGTTTTCTTTTACAGAAAACTAAGACTGTAATCATAAGGCAACCTCATGCCGAAAGATCGTTACAAATTACACCTACGTAATCGGAGTCGTCTTCTGAAATCTTATCACTCTAAATCTACTTTACTCTTAAAATCAAGTCAAAAAGAGAATTATTCTCAGAAACTCGCAAACGAATATGAGTTACAAGAGTATGAATAGTTTCTCTTAAGGAAAAAAAAATATATGGAATAAAGCACACAATGAACCCATTTAGGCAGTACAATTTCTTTAACGAATTCTGACAAGATCAAGTACACAAGCTCTGTAAACATAGCAAACCAAATAAAGAAATGGCGATAATTAAAAAAGCAAACAATGTGGTAATAATAGCCTCCAAGACAAAAGAAACCTAATTACTGTTTTCACGATCGATTAATGAGAAACAGTCTTGATGACGTGTAACAGCTGCGACTAAAAAAATAAGACCGACGCTTTTTCAAAAATTAATTTACAGAAAACTATGAATACGTATGTATGAACTGTAATTAAAATTTTGTAGCTAAAAAAATAAACAAAGGGTTTTGTGCTTCTCAAAAGAGAATAGCATCACGTAAACAAATACTGCTATCCGTTGGCCAATACAACGAAGGATGAACGTCACTTAACACTATAAGCCGTTGGCGTATAATTTTCCTAATTATTTGTTTCGGATCAAGGACACGAGGATAGGAACCTTATCCACACCAGGAAACACATCCATTAAGCTAAAATAAAATAAAATATCATATTTCTCTCTAATGTCATCAATGAACACTTCAAGACAGCGACCATTACACGAAATACACCATTACTTCAGATCTTTAAATCTCTTTACTGTAGCTATCAGAATCCATTTTGCCATAGCTATCGAAGTCTCTTTATATAAAAAAAGAATCATCATCATCAATCCTTTACAAAACGAGGAATGCATAAGTAAGTATACCTTAGTTTAACCAGACCACTGAGCTGATTAACAGCTCTCCTAGGGTTGGCCCGAAGGATTAGATTTATTTTACGTGGCTAAGAACCAATTGATTACCTAGCAGCGGGACCTACAGCTTATTGTGGAATCCGAACCACATTATAGCGAGAAATGATTTCTATCATCAGAAATAAATTCCCCTTATTCTTCATTGGCTGGTCGGAGATTCGAACTCGCGGCCAGCAGAGTGCTAGCTGAGAACGGAACCCACTCCTCCCAACGAGGAACTGAGGAATGCATAAGGACTCACAAACCAAGTGATAGATATCTTACTTATCTCGTCTCTTTAAAAGAAAAAGATACAAGTCCATTACGACTACCAGCCTAAGTTCATCGTTTTCCACAACATTCTTGGTCCGTCACCAGTCTCTTTGTCCTTTCGGTATCCGACTGGGTACAATCCCCACTAACAACAATCCCCTCAAGACATTAATGAATCTCAAGAGGCCAGTGAACCTTACACGGGATGAACGTCATCATGTCACAACCGGTGACCATCCTAATAAAATTTCCCGGATACATTTATGGCACTTTCTGTCTCGTAAGGCTGACTGCCAGTCTGGAAAATCTGAACACAGTAAAGAAGAGAGCATTCGATATAACGGATTTCCCTCCCTCCATCTCGTCAGGCACTTAAGCTGGCCTTCCACCTCCGTGTTCCTCAGACCCACTGAAAAACCATAACCTATCTATCATCTCTTATCACTAAAATAACAATCGGCAAAAGAAAAAGAAAGAAACAAACGAAAGGAAAAAGAAGGGAGAGGATAGAATTCAAAGCCCTGGCTTAAGTTATTTGGGGGAGCAAATCTAAGGAGGAATTTATTAGATCTCGAGATGCTGTCCCACATCAAAGGATCACAAGGGAGAGAGAGAGAGAGAGAGAGAGAGAGAGAGAGAGAGAGAGAGAGAGAGAGAGAGAGAGAGAGAGAGAGATTGTTCATGAATTATATTCAGAATAAGTTAACACGCACACACCAACTAATTAGGAGTTTCAGCACCATCTGCAAAATTGCAAATCCTCTCACACAATTTCTCTTTCTGAATCATTGTTATAGCAGGTCAGAGACGAGAGAGAGAGAGAGAGAGAGAGAGAGAGAGAGAGAGAGAGAGAGAGAGAGAGAGAGAAGAATCTTCCTCAGGATCGCTCGCGAGGAATGTCTAAAGAGAAAGACGGGCGGGAGATAAAAATGCATGCTCATGAATCTTAATGAAAAATATGAATGTCGAAATAATGTGAGTTATGAAGATTCATTTGCCCAAATTAAATTGGATCCTGCGAGTCTGAATGAAGAAAGAGAGGAAGAAAAGAATAATTCGCTGTTGCGTTCAGTTTGACGTGTGTTTTCCCAGCATTAAGGAAATTGCATGAGCGTGCTCAAACAAAACCGCGAGGCATATAATTGTTAGGTTTTAAAGGGGATCTTCGGAGAAGTGATTCTTGTGTATGTTTTTTGTTTTGTTGTTTTGACTATTTCCTTTCAGCATGAAACTAAATCAAAAGAAATCAGTGATCAAAAATAAAATCTAAATTAGGATCCAAAAATAATTATATAAAAGCTAAGTGATGAAATAAATTTAAAAATAACCAAAAATCACATATTCAAAAAAAAACAGAAAATAATTCTATTTATTCTAATTGATGAAAGAAATTAAAATACCCAATAATCACACATTCAAAATAAAAAAAAACAGAAAATAATTACATTTAATCCAAGTGAGGCAAGAAATTAAAATTACACAATAATCACAAATAAAATCAAAATTAAGTGATAGAATATAATCATCTTTAAGAGATGAAACTAAATTAAAAGTACAAAATCAAATAAAATCAAAATTAGGAGACATAATTATCTTTACTTTAAGGGATGAAACTAAATTAAAATTACCCATGAATCACAAATAAAATTAATATTAGGAGACAATATAATTAACTTTAAGTGATTAGATTAAATTATTAGTACCCAATAATCATAAATAAAATAAAAATTAGAAGATAATTATATTCACTCTGCCTGATCTTTGTTGATGTTGATTTCCAAATATACATTTCTTTGTGTTGTTTTTTTTTCAGCTGTTATTTACTTGTTTATTATTTTCACTAATGTGAAGGGGAGGAAAAAGCAACTTCCTGATGTTTATAAAGCAAAATGTTAATAAGGAAGAGTATTTTCGTAACAATGCGATTCCGTGAGAAAAAAAGAACGCTTACAAAACTCTAGGTTAAATATGGTAAATGCATCAACGGAATGTTTGTAATCTATGATATCACTTCACTTGTTTTTGTATTTCCTATTTTTCCAAGATAAGATAAAATTGATAATACGCACTCAATTTTTTTTTGCATAAAATGATAATATTAATAATACGTACTCATTTTTTTTTGCACAAAATTATAAAATTAATAATACGTACTCAATTTTTTTGCACAAAATGATAAATTTAATAATACGTACTCATTTTTTTTCACAAAATGATAAAATTAATATGTACTCATTTTTTTCACAAAATGATAAAATTAATAATAACTCAATTTTTTTGCACAATATGATAAAATTAATAATACGTACTCAGTTTTTTTGCACACAATCATAAAATTAATATGCAATAAATTTTTTTCACAAAATTATAAAATTAATAATACGCACTCAAATTTTTCGCATAAAATTATAAAATTAATAATAAGCACTTAATTTTTTTGCACAAAATGATAAAATTAATAATACGCACTCAAATTTTTTGCACAAAATGATAAAATCGATAATACGCGCTCAACTTTTTTGCACATAATGGTAAAATTAATTATTTTAACTTTTTGCACAAAATTATAAAATTAAAATAATACGCACTGAATTTTCTTTTGCACAAAACGATAAAATTAATAATACGCACACACCACACGGACTCAGACATTCATAAAGGAATTTGTAGCGAGGGTAATATATCACCGCCACTTGCAAAGGATTTTTGCTCCCTGATATCCAGTAATCTATCCAATCTCTTGTCATCTTGAGATCCGGCATTACACTCATTGTTACTCGATTTGAAGCGAGTAGTGTTCATTAAACGCCAAGCCTTAATTTATGAGCAATTAACATTCTCAACTTAAGCCTCTGAAGAGTAAATTTATGTGCAGCGGGCGCTCTCCTCCGCGTTTTGTTTCCTGGTCTGAAGGATTAAACGCCCACGATCCTTCCTCGTTTCCAACGCTCCGACGCGAATTAATTTCCTTCGTAACATTTAAAAACAAGTAAAAATGCGCCGGAGTTTCTTCGCCGCAATCGAGTTCGCTCTACAGCCGCTACAGCGTATAATCAAGGCCACCGAAAATTGATCTATCTTTCGGTGGTCTCGGTATAATGCTGTATGAGCCGCCGCCCATGAAAATTTAATCACGGCCCGGTGGTGGCCTGGCCTATATCGTTGCCAGAAGCACGATTATGGCTAAATTTAACCTTAAATAAAATGAAAACTACTGAGGCTAGAGGGCTGCAATTTGGTATGTTTGATGATTGGAGGGTGGATGATCAACATACCAATTTGCAGCCCTCTAGCCTCAGTAGTTTTTAAGAACTACGGATGGACGGAAAAAGTGCGGGCAGAATAAAGTGCGAAAGGGCACATTTTTCTTTTACAGAAAACTAAAAACAATTTCTATACGATTAATGAACCTCGGTTTTATTTCAGAATTTCCAACTGAGCTGCTAAATGCCTCTTATGAATCTTATTCTTAGCTTCGGTACCTATACCTTGTACCAGAATTTATTTACTTCTGTAACATTTAAAAAATAATTCCTATACAGTTAATGAACCTGGGTTTTATTTTAGAATTTCCAACTGAGCAACCGAATGCCTCTTACTTATCTTATTCCTCGTTCTTTCGCTTAAATGCCAGTCGCACTTGTGCAATATTCACAGATACGTCAAGTCATCCAGTTTCACGAAAGGTGAAAGCAAGCAGGGCCAACTGAGTTTTTAATAAGATGCCTTGAGTGTGCATGTCAGTCTCAAAGACGCGGCCGCAAAGCCAGCAGATGTTGCGGGACTAAACTTAAATATAAAATTTAAGTACACTTTGTCGAGGAGGATACTCAAGGGAACATTTTACTTTTTCGTTCGTTACTTTTTTAAATGATTAATCATGATGTCACTTATAAATAACAGAAGGCTTTACCTTCAGTAGAAGATTCCTTCAACGCTACTGACGTGAAGTACATTTACGATGAACTTCAGTACTGAATACTTTATTGCTCAAAGGTAAGGGGATGTTTTCAGGTAACGATAAAATCGAGTCTCCTACATTCACTCGTTACCCAGTAATCAAAATATCGCTTCAAAAAATATACGAAAACAGATTTGCAGCCGAAGAGAATGTCGGTACTGTAGATAGCTGTATGTGACCAGTGGGAAAATCATTCTGACTTTTTTAGTTTTCCGTAAAAGAAACCTATTGAAATGGCTATTTGTCTGTCCGTCCGCACTTTTCTGTCCGCCCTTAGATCTTAAAGACTACTGAGGCTAGAGGGCTGCAAATTGGTATGTAGATCATCCACCCTCCAATCACCAAACACACCAAATTACAGCCCTGTAGCCTCATTAGTTTTTATTTTATTTGAGGTAAGTTAGCCATGACCATGTGTCTGGCACCGCTATAGGTGCCAACAACAAAGGCCACCGCCGGGCCGTGGCTGAAAGTTTCATTGGCCGTGGCTGAAACTTTCATACAGAATTAAATGCTGTACAGAAAACTCGATTGCGCCGAAGACTCTTCGGCGCATTTTTACTTGTTTTTTCCCTGCAACGTCTGCTGAAACTTTTGTTTTTCGATGGCGAGCGTACAAAAAAAAAAAAAAAAAAAAAAAAAAGATATCCAGATTATACGAAGAAAATAAAGTAATGGTGGGGAGGTTAAATGATGCTAACTGGTCTCGCAGATCTGTAAATAATTTTTTTATTCATTTAGAATACACTAGAATTGGAGTTGATGAGTTTCCAACTTTTGTATTTTTTACTTCAGATGAATATTCGGTTACCTACGAGTACGCATGCAACGCATACACACACATATACGTTCATATATCTATCTACCTATTCATATATGTATGTATGTATATATATATATATATATTATATATAATATACATGTATATATATATATATATAATATACATGTATACATATATATATATTATATATAGATATATACATATACACGTATACATATATAATTTCGTTCACTAAATAGAAAGGCTAAGCATAAACTGCAATTTCCGCTCAATGTCAAATGAACCTTTGCATTTTGCTATCTGTCACGGATAAAAGCCCTCTGGCATCCGTAAAATTTAAAACACGCAGTATGCAAATCCTGTCTTTTAGCAAATAACTAATGTATACCGTCAGGTGTACGGTTCTCATTCTGATGTTCACATCACTAGTAGAAACAATGTACACCTGAGGCTGAGTGTACATAATATATAACCGGACCTACTTTCGACGTACCCTTTCTGAAAAAAAAAATACCACTAAATGATCATGGCAAACTGATTGTGCATAATAGATCCGTACCTGCTTTGGATGTACCATTTATATAAAAAAAAATACCTCTATAGTGATCATGGAAAACTGAGTGTACATAACATACCCGTGCCAGCTTTCGATGTACCATTCTAAAAAAAAAAAATACCATTATAGTGATCATGGCAAACTGAGTGTACATAAAATATCCACACCAGCTTTCGATATACCATTTCTAGAGAAACTGCCATTATACTGATCTAGCTATCTTTATTATGTTTTAGTGGTGGATCTGTGAACTGAAAACATTACAAGTTTAACTTAGATAAAAATCGCACAGATATTGAGTGGTATTTGTACCAGAATAGCGAATGTTCTTACAATTCTTTATTGCCACTAGTGATACTTAATACTTGGTATATTAGACGAACTCTGGTTATGACATACTTCTTTTATTCTTTAAAGGTTCAAATTCCTTTTCATACGCAGACACATGCGGTAATTTGTGTTATACGTCGTTAGTAATGCGAGATAACTTAATGGGTATATCCTAAATGAAGCAAAAAAAAAAAAAAAAAAAAAAAAAACAGTCACTGCTGGGTAAGAATATAAGATCTGTAATTTTTTCCAGGTTCGTGTCCCACTACGGGCATTGATGTCGTCATGTAACGTGAGCAGGTAATCAACTATGTCAAGTTTCTCTGACTGGAGTTCTTCCTTGCCAATAAGTGCCGATTTCTTGTTTACGATTGCATATGAAATATACAATTTTATAGAGGAGATTTCTGCGAAAAGATCATTAATTAGAGTGTTTTCTCAACATGTTGCAACCAAACTAATGTAAGGTTGTGACACATAACAAGTGGCATAAAGTTAACAAGTTTGACCTTAACTAAAATCTCTAATGTGAAATGTCAACCGCCACCCCCCCACCAAAAAAATGTATAAAATGCGCCAAAGTTTCTTTGGTGCAATCAAGTTTTCTGTACAATGGATAATCAAGGCCACCGAAAATAGATCTTTCGGTGATCTCGGTATAATTCTGTATGAGACGCGGCCCATAAATATTTAACCACGGCCCGGTGGTGGCCTGTCCTATATCGTTGCCAGATGCACGATTATGGCTAACTTTAACCTTAAACGAAATAAATACTACTGAGGCTAAAGGGCTGTAATTTGGTATGTTAGGTAATTGGAGGGTGGATGATCAGCATACCAATTTGCAGCCCTCAAGGACGGACAGACAAAGCCATCACAATAGTTTTTTTCTTTTTTACAGACAACTAAAATCATTCATTTATTCATAATGGAAACATGCATTTATTACACGAACGAAACCATGTATTTGAACACAAAGTATAAATGGCTGTATTGTGGACTTTTACATAATCTTTCTAATTTTTCGATGGTAAAAAAAAAAAAAAACATTCACACAAAAATAGAATAATTTTTTTACCGTATGAATGTATACTTCGGCCATAGCAAAAGTTAACAACAATGTCGATTATTTGGAAAAATAAAGGAAACTTACAACTAACGAGTGAAATGACGACCAAAACTCATTTATTGTCTCTTCTTTCCCATGAAATAATTCTAAGTGCGTTTAATAAGAAACGTCTTTTTCCCTGCGAACATCACGCAACAGTCAAGATTGATTTCCTGGTTAATTCAAATTAATATTACGGAATGTATTGATCACTCGTTGAGTGAATGAATATTTATGGTTGACCTGGACGGGATGGGGTGTGCAAACAAAGGGTATATGGAAATAGAGGGCGACAGAAACGATAGAAAATACAGCGTGGGAAAAAATACAACGCATTAATCATTCAAGCAATTGGAGGGATAAGAGAATGCTTTTCTAACTACTGCTTTTGGGGGGAGGCATCGTTCTCAAGGAAAGAGGAATTAAATGGATCATGAGAGAGAGAGAGAGAGAGAGAGAGAGAGAGAGAGAGAGAGAGAGAGAGAATGAAATATAAAATTTAGGCCAAAGGCCAAGCGCTGTGATCTATGAGGTCAATTCAGCCCTGAAAGGGAAATTAAGAGTAAAAAGGTTTTAAAGGTGTAACAGAAGAAAAACCTCGCAGTTGCACCACGAAACAATTATTACGATAGGGTGGGAAGTAAGCTGGACGAAAGAGAAGATGGACCAAGCTACAGGAAAAGGAACGAAAGGGGTTGCAGTTAGGGCCCGAAGGGACACTGCAAAGAACCTCAAGTGACGCCTACAGCGCACTACGTGGTGTGCATTGACGGAATTCCCTTCTACGGGATAAGAGACCGAGAGATAAAGGGAATCCTGTTTACCTTCCAACAACAAAATAAGGATGAAAAATTTTTATTACTCTTATTTACATCACCTTAAATGCCTTAAAAAGATTTCTTATAAAATAAACAAGCCTTTTTTTTCTTCTATTTACTTATTTACGTCTCTGTTTTTCTGGGCGAAAAGAATCGCCCTGTGGGGACATCGAACTATGTCGGGCCACTAACTCGTGGGAGTAATAAAGCTATTTTGTGACCCGGGCTTCTCAAGGCGCACATAAATAAGTCTCCTCCAGAACACTATCGTTCCCAATTTTCCTCCGGACGTCACCGAATCCTACTGCAAGGCGACGTATGATCGAAGGATCTTTTTTCCCCTTATTTTTCTTAAGTGAAAACGTAGGGGAAAGTTGTGGCAGTGTTGTTTTGGGTTCTAAAGAGAGATCTCCACCCCCCCATTTTTTCTTATTAGGTGAAAACGCAGGGAAGGAGTTGTAAGTGGCAGTGTTATTTTGGTTTGTAAAGAGGGATCTTTATTTCCCCTATTTTTCTTAGGTGAAAACGTAGGGGAGGAGTTGTAAGTGGTAGTATTGTTTTGGCTTGCAAAGAGGGATATTTTCCCCCTCTTTTTTTCTTATTAGGTGAAAACGTAGGGGAGGAGTTGTAAGTGGAAGTAGTGTTTTGGCTTCTAAAGAGGGATCTTTTTTCCTATATTTTCTTAGTAGGTGAAAACATACGTGTAGTTATAAGTGGCACTATTATTTTGGCTTCTAAAGAGGGATCTTTTTTCCCCTCTATTTTTCTTAGTAGGTGAAAAAACGTAGGGAAGGAGTTGTAAGTGGCAGTGTTGTTTTGGCTTCTAAAGAGGGATCTTGTTTTCCCCTTATTTTTATTATTAGGTGAAAACGTAGGGAAGCAGTTGTAAGTGGAAATATAGTTTTGGCTACTAAAGAGGGATCTTCCCCCAACCCCCAACATTTTTCTTATCAGGTGAAAACGTATGAAAGGAGTTGTAAGTGGTAGTATTGTTTTGGCTTCTTGAGAAAGATGATTTGATAATGCAGTGAATGACTTGATGGCAGCGGTTACGCTTTCAAACGAGCATCACTTAGAACTGTTAAAGAAATGTATCATCTCCTTCTGGGTCTTCCAGCTTCTTGTTCTTATGTTAACACTGAATGGAAACGCATGCGTATGTTTGTTGGAATTGGAATATAAAATTTAGGCCACAGGCCAAGCGCTGGGGCTTATGAAGTTATTCAGTGTTTAAAATAATGTTGAAATAATTGTCAAAAGAGGGTGGAAAGTAAGATGGAAGAAAAGAATGAAAGGGGTCACAGCAAGTGGCCGAAGGGACGCTGCAAAGAACCTTAAGTAACACCTACAGTGGACCGTATGCCCTTTGTTTACAGAAAGGTGAGAAACGTCTCATCGGAACGCTTTCACAGCTCTTCAATAAAAGTATCAAAACTGGCAAGTATGATAAGAAGATATGTAAAGCTTTATTTCTGATGTAATAAATGACTCTCACCGCCCACTTAAGACTTATCTTGCTAAATCAAATAAAACAGCAAATAAATGACCCCCACTCCCCCGAATTAAGACTTAACTCGCTAAATCAAACAATACAGAGAAGATAAAATCAAAGAAATAAACTAGAAAAATTTTTGGAGTGAACCTGATTTGCATAACCCCCCCCAAAAAAAAAAATACGTTCTGTCATGAATGAAGTGGTCACCCACCACACATAATTTCACTGATTTTAAAAGGGACCTGATTTGGCGATTGTCGATTCTCCTACCCGCTGAGCCTGGCCCGCATACCAAGTAACCCGGATGCTTAGCCACAGAGTTATAAAAATTTATTGGAAAAGATTTTTTTCTCTCTCTCTCTACTCTTCCCAAAATGAATATTGGTAACCTTTGGCTGTCGTCCCCATGTTTGGTCTGAATTGGAAGCATAAGATTGTAATAATTATGGAAGATATGTTAGCAGGTCTTTTATCTAATAAAGATTGTAATAATTATGGAAGAAATATTGGCAGGTCTTTTATCTAATAAAAAAAAAGACAATTTTTCAACGATAATTTGTATGTTTCGTCATGGCAGAGTTTATTCCGATTGTCCCAAAGTCATTGATGCTGTGAAACTGGCATTATTATATTAAATGTTTGCCCTACAGATATTTCATATGCAACTGGTAACAGACATATTAATAAAAGAATAATAATCTTAAACAAGAACAATTTAAAATCCTGAGTTAAATCTCGTGGAATTCAGCCCAATAGCAGTCTGGTTCTCACAAATCCCACAGCGCCTCGCGTAACATAAGAGGTGAGTTACTGATACGGTAACAAGTCGACTGTGGTGAGTGGCAACTAAGGTGTGGGAAATGTCAGCGTCATTCCAAATGATTTAATGAGAACAAGGAGAATATATAGTATAATCTGCTATTGATACGGTAGTCACTCGACTGTGGTGAGTCGCAATTAAGGTGAGGAACAATCAGCTTCATCCCAGATGACTTACTGAGAACTAAGAGAACATTGAATATAATCTTCTGTTGATATGGTAGTCAGTTGATTGTGGTGAGTCGCCAATAAGGTGTGGGATCTAACAACTTCATCCCAAATGAACTGCTGAGTACTAGGAGAATATAGGAGAACATAATCTTCTGGTAGTCAGTCGACTGTGGTGAGTAGCTGCTGCGGGAAAGTTTCACTCTTCTAAAGCCTCCCCGTCTATGAACAATCAAGGCGTAGTTAGTTAAGTACGTGCCGGTCCGCGACTATACAACACAAAGGGCGGTTAGATAATAAAGCGAGAGACTGGTTATTCACACGTGCCTACGGCCAGAACAACACTGCCGCCCTCTATAGTGTTTTCTCGGCCGCCTATCACGCCCTCATTCTGTGAAGGCTTCCGTTCTTTTAACAAGACCCCATTACCGCCATTCTTCTCGCGCTCTTACTTCATTCCGTGAAGGATGGACGCAATAAGGGAGTTCTTTTAACGCGTCTGGCTTTATAGCCGACTGATTCATCCTGTTGCTGAAGGTTATGAAGACGGACGACTGAAAATGCTGTTTGCCGGAGAGAGAGAGAGAGAGAGAGAGAGAGAGAGAGAGAGATGACTGAGAGAAAGAATGACTGAACAATGCTGTTTGCCAGAGAGAGAGAAAGAGAGAATGACTGAAACTGCTGTTTGTTGACGGAAAATGCTGTTTGAGAGAGAGAGCCAGAGAGAGAGAGAGAGAGAGATGAGAGAAAAATGCTGACTGAAAATG
Organism: Macrobrachium rosenbergii; assembly: GCF_040412425.1. Classification (NCBI taxonomy): domain Eukaryota; kingdom Metazoa; phylum Arthropoda; class Malacostraca; order Decapoda; family Palaemonidae; genus Macrobrachium; species Macrobrachium rosenbergii. Next base: position 26,969,615 of record NC_089777.1, on the reverse strand, counting down.
CTGTTTGCCAGAGAGAGAGAGAGAGAGAGAGAGAGAGAGAGAGAGAGAGAGAGAACGACGAAAAATGCTGAGAGAGAGAGAGAGAAATGCTGTTTGTCTCACACACACACACACACACACACACACACACAGAGAGAGAGAGAGAGAGTTCTCAAGAGAGAGAGAGGCAACAAAGAATATTTTTTCTCGAAATATTTCTTTTGATTTTGGCTGATAGATTATTGTGAAGAGAATACAATATTAGTCATCTTAACGAATATTGATATACAGTTGTTAAACAGCAGTTTCTTTGCAACGTTGAATATTTTTCTAGTCCGAAACTTTGTAGTTAATGTAATAAGTCACCTTTATTCCCAGAATAAATACTAAATGACCTTATAGAACTTACAACTACTTCTAAGACGATTTCTAAAATTATTAAATCAGAATAACTTCAAAATTTTTATTATAGAAGACTACATAGTTTTGATATTACAAGTTTACGAAATGCATCACTCGGGAATCTTATTACTTCAATTTCATCTCGATTAAAACTCGAACAGGTAACACTACATCACTCGTAAGCTAAGATTTACCCGCATTTGAATTACATAATCGTTCATCATATAATTGAAGGCTGGAGACTTATCAGAACTGTGGATAAATGAATGTAACTCTTTTCTTCAATATGTTTTTGTACACTTATACAAGTCCTAACTCTAGATTTTATACACACACACATATATATATATATATATATATATATATATATATATATATATATATATATTATATGTATATATGTATATAGTATATATATTATATATGTATATATATATATATTTATAAGTTTGTATATTGAAAAGAAAGAGATTTTATTATTACCTCTAGATAGGTTCTAACTTTCTAGTGATAGGAAATTTACCTCTGAGAGAGAGAGAGAGAGAGAGAGAGAGAGAGAGAGAGAGAGAGAGAGAGAGAGAGAGAGAGAGAGTTGAAGATTTATTTACTGAACAGCACAGAGCATGAAACCGTCATTACATCATTCTTGAAAAATTCTAACCTATAAAAAAGTTGCAACAAAAAATGTATCAAAGTCACCTCCCTGACTTGAATGCGGAGACCTTTCATGCAAGAAGGACATAAGAGCTTGCAAGTAATGAGCCAATATCTTGGGCTCGAGGCACTGCTCTTTACTATTATATATAGTGCCATATGTGCCGTTTATTGCCTATAATTTACCGACAGCTCGCTGGTCGCCGATGTTAGTAAATCAAAGACTAGAATTGGGGGGATAGGAGCTCGAGGAAGACTATCGGTGTTCCTTGATTTTTTTCCCTTTTTTTTTTTTACTTTTCTTTGTTACCTGCTTACCTATATGTTATTTATATGAAACAGCAAGTACACGCACACATATTATAGGAGCTGGAGGAAGACTATCGGTGTTTCTTGATTTTTTTTTTTTTTTACTTTTCCTTGGTACCTGCTTACCTATATGCTATTTATATGAAACAGCAAGTACACACACACACACACACACACACACACACACACACATATATATATATATATATATATATATATATATATATATATATATATATATATATGTGTGTGTGTGTGTGTGTGTATGTATGCATGTATATAGACCTGTATATATACATATAAATACACATACATATACATATACAGTATATAAATATACATAATATGCATACATACATATATATATATACACATACATAAAATAATTTTCTTTTCACCGTACACATTTTCCATTTTTTGAGGTGCTGAGGCCAGGAGAGTACATACTCCTGGCTTCTTACCAAATCTCAAGGGATGAGGATGCTAGGGCATTGACACACTGCTGATGAGCCTTCTGTGGACACGTATACCACACAGTTGCTCATCCACAAAACAATAGGTAATGATAGAACGAACAAAGGAAAATGGAAGATTTCGAGGATAAATGAAATAAAATAAAACTTTTGAGTGCCTTCACAAGCTCTCAAGGAGGGAGCAATGCGTACGTCTGAATATGCAGATGGGATACTGGCAGGTCTGTGGGATGTCCCAAGATAAGTGGTCTCTGTGGCTGTTCAAATATCTACATAAAAATTATGGGAAAAGTCAGAGAGGGCAGTAGATGTAGATGCAAAATTGTAGGTAAAGAAAATGAATATTCACTGGTGAGTTTAATGATAGATGTTGGCGGATGATACAGTTTTGACTGCGGATGCTGCAGAGAAACTGCAGTTAAGAGTGTGAAAGATTTGCAAAAGGGTAACGTTAAGATTAAATGTGAGAAGAATAAGGCAGTAAGAGTGAATGGGTGCGGGAAGATACAACAGATGATAGTAAGATGACGGAAGAGGTGATTCACATAATAGGTGAATTAGGAAGGTAACAGGGTCCTTAAAAGTCTTTCTCAATAGCTCGTGCTGTGAAGCTTCATGGAAAACCATCCTTGCCTGTGATGTATCTTGTGATATATATTGAGTTAGAAGTCAACGAAAAGTACCAAAGAGAAAGAAAACGCATTTGCTTCATTCAATTAATGATCAGCTATATCTCCAGCCACTCCTACCCCCAGTTTATATCAAACGGATCTTACAGCTACACTCCAGTAATATATAATCGATCAAACTCCATCCTTTACTACTTTCCTTTCAACAAATACACTTCGGAATATTCGTCAGTAAAAAACATGTATTTCCAACAATCAGGCACTTTTTTCCAGCATTTATGCTTTAACACTCATTTACTCCAGGAACTGCCTTACCTTCTAACAACGCCACGCTCTCCTGTCACCTGCCTTCCATTCCTTCACAAATATTATACACATACATCAGTACAAACATGCATATATACATAATATATCTTCATTTACATATTCATCACGTTCCATATTTTATGATTCAGTTATATACACACAATCACACACACACACACACACACACACACACACATACATATATATATATATATATATATATATATATATATATATATATATATATATATATATATATATATATATATATGCACATGTAATTCAACGGGTTATAACAATGATCGAACTCTGCTGATCAAATGTATACGTAAGCAAAAACTAAGACATCGAAATATGCTAAAAAGACAAGACATGAAATTTGCTATAGCAACTAAACCAAAATATTACGGGCCACGGCCGTGTGCTGTAAGTCTTCATTAAACAACAGTAACTTGGCGGAAACAACTCAAGTACAAAAGCGCTGGTACTTCTGCACTCCCAGTGTCTGACTGTAAACATAATCACCCTGAAATAGAAACACCCAAACACTGCAAAACCACTGCAAGAGTAAGACCGTAAACCCACTGCAATAAAGACACGGTGTGCTCATAACCACCTTTGAATTAAGACAGATGCCCGAAAAATGGGTTACTGCTTCCATTAGGCATTAGGACCCAAAAGGTGTTCAAGGTCTGGCGGCGTCTTTATGGCCTTACACGCCTTCTCTGATTCAGTTTAATTTCTAAGAAACTCTTTCCCTTTATTCATTTATTTATCTGTCTATCACTGTCTGTCTGTCCCCTTATTAATGGTTTGTCGATTTCACAGGGTAGTATTTATATACCTGTCTGTTTATCTATCACTTTCTATCTGTCCCGCTACCAATGATTTGGTTTGTCAGTATAGCAGCAACTTAACCAATTAGTATTTCGACAGCAAAATTCTATGTGAATAATGTCCCACCGACATGGGACACAACACAGTGTTGATAATTCCCCGCTCACCAGAAACAAATCACTATTAATATTCCCAAAACTGTTATGTAATAAAGTACTAATGATTCCAAAAACTAGGATATAAAACTGCTATCCCCAGGACTATGATTTTGCCTCGCTCGAACCAAAGCCTTAAAATATAACCCTCATAATATTAGGGTACATTTTAGTGAACCATCATATTTACGTACATTGCATCCCATCGTTAAAGATGACTGTATATTTCACATGATGACAGCTCTCATGTGAAAAATAAAAAAAATTAGAACACCACATTATCTATATTCCATTCTGGTTGAATTTCGCCTAAAATTTAGCAAATATTTTATACTGACTATTTTCAATATAAAAATGAAAAGAGAAAGTTTTGTACATTTTTTCTCTCAAACGCATATTTCAGTTTTCTTTCGCATCAAAGCACAAAAGGCTTTCTTTTAGGTGTAATAAGCCTTTTTACGCAGAGACTCTCAAACAAAGCAAACAAAGCAGCCAACGACTGCGAAAAAAACCTCTAATGGACACCGGTATTTTTTCCTCAGATCTCGCATTGAACGACACAAAAACCTAATCAGTTTTTCACTGCAGAATATCACAATAGGCTCACATTTATATGTAATCGGATATTATAAACACCGCAAATACGGCAGGTGTAGAGCTTCGTTTTTTAACGTAGAAATCAAAGAGAAAATTGGATCATGACGAATGTTTCAGAAAGGCTTTAAAACTGTTCCATTCCAGCTCTGGTGCAGGTTAGTATTACATCATCGGAAGCATTTTTATTAAAAAATTGTCATAGAATATCCCTTTTGTACGAATTACGTTGTGATTTGTCTATGCAAATGAGTAGCAGAACTTTGTACACATACACAAAGAGAGAGAGAGAGAGAGAGAGAGAGAGAGAGAGAGAGAGAGAGAGAGAGAGAGAGAGAGAGAGAGAGAGAGAGAGAGACTAAATGAATTGGTCCCTTCATCTGAAGTGCAATGAATCTTGCAATGAGACAAATTATTGGAATGGTTAGAAAATCTCTGAAATTTCAGTGATATTGCCACTACAGAATTATATTTTTGACGCTGTAAGCATCACAGTTTCAAGTGCGAAAATTAATTTTTTTTTTTTATTCCAAAACCCTTTGGTCAAATGATGCTAAAACTTCGGTCCTTCACAAACATAATTCATGTTATCTCCCTGTTGCCTATTTAACAGCTTCAGTAGTTATACTGAAATGAAATTACACAACGGAATACGTTCAACGTTGGTAAAAGGGATTTACACTTTGATACATTACACCTGCACTACAACTACTGGTGCTCACAGATGTTTTAAAAATCAATATAATGTTCTAAGGAAGAGATAACTTCCAGTCCAGTATAATCTGTTGGTTATTGTCTGTATAAACAAACAAATCCATGAAATATAGTCTGTATTAATGAAAAGCACCATTTATTTGAAAAATTCCTGTGATTCAAAAACAAACAAAAGAAACAAAAAACCTTTCCGATAAAAAAAAGTAATTCCCCGACACGATCTATTTCCAGATTTGAAGTTCACTCAGTAAAACGCCGATGTAGTTTTTGACAAATGGACCGTATCATTCATGGAGACGCAACCGACTCGCCTGGAAATTCTAATATCCAGTATGGGCTTCCAGCAACCTCTCTTCCCTTCTCGTTCCGGGCAAACATCCACTCTTTATAAAATCTCTTTTCTAGATACAGGCACATTTTTTATTTTATTCACGTTTTGCGTGCTTCAGCTTCAAGCAAGTTTATCTTAATATTTCTGAAAAATTATTATTGTCTATTTCTGCTTGTTAAACCCTATTTCGTTTTCATCCTTGAGCTAAAACTTAACACGTGTTTTACCGTATCATTTTCATTAAGTCATTTTCACCTTATGGTAAAAAGAGTTATTTTACTCCACCATTAAGATTCTCTCATTGTGTCTATTGTTACTGCTTATCTTTTGAAATTTGACGATGGAAAACTGGAAATTTATACGTTCCAGAGTTTATTGCATGGCAGACAACATCTTACAACGCACCGAGAGGCACTACGCTGTTGCACTGAGCCTTTCAATGCTAGTATCATCATACACGCTGAGTGTATGAATAAAACACATTCCTACTGCCTTTATTAAAATTTTAACATTTTACGAATTTCATTACGTTTGTATGTTTGTCGGTACTGACCCTTTGAGTAACCTATAGTTCCAAAAGAAATATGTGAAATATTTAAATTTTATGGAAGGCAGTTGAAATGTATGGAAAAAGGATTATCATTTTTGTACACATTGTATGGGGTCACTAGCACTAATGAGTTTTTTCGCCCCTCTCCCGCTTGATACCTGTCAGCTGTGGATTTATATTCTCTAGCGGCCTGTATGTTTGTCGGTATTATCCCTTGAGTGAATATTGTGATTTCTACCACCAGCACTAATGAGTTTAGCGACCACTCCCTTTTGAAACATGCCAGGTGTGGATTCGAAGTCTCAGACGGTTTTGTATGTTCGTCCGTACTGTCTCTGTAGTATGTATTTTGTGATTTCTATCTCTGTGTATCAGTCCTTCGTTAATGGCGCTGGAAATAAAGCTGAAACCGGTTAAGACCTACATCCAGTCGTTCATTTTTTCATCTATGGTGTCGTGTTATATATGTATATAAATATGCGTATATATATATGTATACGTATATATATACATATATATATGTATATGTATATATATACATATCTATATGTATACAGATATTTATGTATATATATACATATATATATATGTGTGTGTGTGTGTGTGTGTGTAAAGGCAAATGCCACGAAGGAAACGGGAAACAACGGAGTGGTTGCTAGGCCTTTCGACACAAGGTCCTTTACTCCTGGTAAAGGACTGTTTCCAAAGGCCTAGCAACCACTCCAGTTTCACTTTTCCTTCGTGGCATTTGCCTTCACTTATACATATATCACGTTTCATATCTTCGTGATTCGGTTATTCATACATTATATATATAAAATATACAGTATATGTGTATATACGTATATATATATATATATATATATATATATATATATATATATATATATATATATATATATATATATATATATATATATATATATATATATATATATATATTTGTATGTATGTATGTGTAGATTTAAAAATATTAAGATATTTTAGCACTAATTCAGTATCATACCTTGAAAACATAACACAATATAACTATATATAACTCGTAATGTCACAGACATTTTGATGCTGTTCCAACACTGATGTCTTTTTCATATTTCATTGTCTTCCTCTGTAGACATTTCGCTCGGGCTGGTCACGGCCATATTTACTCACAAATTCCATTAATACTTTTTCCTTTAGGACTTTCTGCAGAGATTCACCTGCATGATGCACTTGGCGCGAATAATTGCTAAAATTTGAAAAATATATAGACACATCTTACGGAGAAGTGGCTCTAGGCATAAAACTACATCTGGGAATTAAATTTTCGCTCTCTCACTGAAAGGGCAATGCTCATTTTTTAATTCTTTTGTAAATATATTTCCGTAAATAACTCTCACGTTAAAATACATTCTATTTCAATAACACAACTTGCATTAATTCCAAGATAAGTGTTACTGCTCCATTTCATTTATAACAACAGTAAAAATATAAATTCTAAATATGAATTTTGAATCGACTGACTACTTTCAACGAAATAAGATCTGATGGAAAATAATGTAAATCGTTATCACAAGTTTATTTTTTAATTCTTAAAGGAGTAAAATAGGAAATAAAAAACGTAAGGTGTGTTACACCTGTAAAAAATATATTGCAGTACTAACATGTGATGATACATTCAATACCCAAACAGATTTACCCATAGGACCTATTGTTTGAAAACGTGAGAGGAAAAATGTCAGAACAGAAATTAAAAAGAAAAAAGTGGTAAAAAGTGGAAAAGAAATACATCAAAGGAGTATTTTTCCAGCCTTTGAATATCAGAAAGAAAAGTAAAGGCTTTGAAGTTACCATACCATCTGCCATATTTGGAAAAACCACTGAAATAAAAGACTCATAACAGTATGAACTGGAGGAAAAAAACACTTGCTGTACACAAATACATTCACTGACAACCATCGGTTAGATAAAAATAAAAGAAACCAGATCCACGGACATAGAGAAGGATACACAAGACAAGAGACGGACAGACGAAAGAACACGTCAAAACACACAAAGAGGGCAGTAAAAACAAAAGAGAATTCTTTTGGTGTTTCGTCGGGCACACTCTTTGCCCATAATAACACTTCCCTTGCCGTCAGTACAAACTCACCTTCTCTCTCTTTCTCTCCCTCTCTTTCTCCTGAAAGGCAAGAAAAAATATAGCCTCTTCGATCTCTTATATCACCCCCCACCCTCCTCACATTCCGTCACCCTCCCCAACCCCTACCATACGCCACCCATCCAGCCCTCCACCTTCCATCATCTACCCCCACCCTTGACCCTCCAACTCCATCCCCCACCCCACCCTCCACTACCCACCCCCTTCCACCCATCACCCTTCCACACCCCACCCTCCACTACCTCCCCACATCCCAACCCGCAAGGGCCGCTTGACGCAAGGGTATTAGGGAAGGAAATATCATGGAGAAGCTGAAGGTCTCACGCCCCATTAGATGGATTGGGTAGAGAAGGGAATAACAAGGTGACAAGTATTCCTATGTGCTGGAAAAAAGCTGCTTAACTTTGTCTGTGAACCATACGTGACGAAAGCTACGACGCGACACAAAATTAGCATCACATGCTGTTACCCTGAAATAATACACGATATCACATATGCAACAACTGTATTCCACACAGCGCTCGCTTACGTAATTAAGTGTGTATAACAAAAAACAAAAATAACATTTCTCCTTCACTGTTCTTCCATTTATCATTCCTGCATCTACATTACAGACATTCAATGACTTACTCGCGCATGTATATAGCTTAAGGTCTTCCTAAATTGATGGACCATGTGCCCTTGCCACTTCATGTTTCACATAACATCTGAAACATCTCTGCAAGCGTTTCACTATCATTTGATAATGATTTTACTGTGATGATGCATTTCACTTCCAGATAAAGCATCTCCAACTTTGTTGGGATCTTTTTCTTTTAAATGTGGGGATTGTTTAGAGACAATCTCTTTGAATAAGTTTACGGAACTAGCTGTAGTGAAAAACCTATTCTATGCTTTATTTGTGCTCATATCTTACCCGCACTAAGAATATCAGGGCGGGTGGAACACAGGCAAATACTGAGGAAAATCAGGGAAAACTGAAATAAATTTTATTGCCTTCTAAAAGGACACTTAACAACATACTAACTTTTCCAATTCTAGCTTCACCACTCCATCCCAGAATTTGGCCGCCATCTTGGGAAAATGGCGTCTTGAAATCACTTCGCCAATATTTGCTCGGGACAGCGTTAAACACATACTACTGACACAAAAAATAATGTGGATGCAATATTCCAAGATATTGAAAAAAATATGGGACAGCCTGTAATGTTCCAAACGAATATGGCAAAAACTTCTAACTAATGTAACTGTGCCTTAAAAGATGACGTTAGTGTTATAATAGATTTGCAACTGCACCAAACATGCGTCAAAAGCATTGCGTTACCTTGCTTAGTCTTGTTTACGATTTTGCAGTGATTTTACTTATAATTCGATCCGTAGACGATCTGTGCTACACAGAGGAAATAACTATATGGATACCCATTACGTTTTACATGGTAAGATTATAAACATGTATACCAGCCTTCGTAGCGTTATGGGTTTTTAGAGACTGAACTGACCTTTGCTTTTAATTTCTTTTGTCTTTGTAAATCCCGCTTATAAATGCATAACATTTGCTTATTCATTTGTTAATGTTTGATTATTGCCATTTGTACTTTGCAAAAATTCTCTTATTGTTTTTTTTTTCACTTTTTGCAAGTGCATTCTATTCACAAGAAACTTGTCTAGTACATCAATGGTATTTTCGCTAACTGCACACGAATGAGAGCATATTCTTAACAAGTACTCGCCCTTAATCACAATATCTGTTCATTAATATAACTGCATTCAAATAAATTCTGCCGAGAGACAAAAAAAAGAACATGTTGGGAAAATACAGATTTAAAAATTACGCGAAACAAAAGAAAGCAATAGAAAATAAATGAGAATTTTGAAAATAAGGACACATGAATAATTACCACGCAATATTCCGAAGCATTTAACAGCCCGAAAGTAATTAACGTCTGATTTGAAGTTAACAGCCCTTTGCGAGCGGCGTCCATGATTGATTGGCGCATTTTCCGAAAAGAATTGGCCTGAAAATTCTCCTCCAGGTCGATCAAACGAAAAACGGTTTAAAAACACATTTCCTCCTCCTCCTCCTCCTCTGCCAATCCTTGTTGTGAAAAAAGCTACAAGACATTAATTAATTTTGTGAAATATGATTGGGCGTGTGCGAATGACGGCGAAAAAGACGACGCCGATCCATCGCGTCGGGGGGAGGGAGCGCACGAGTACCGCCCAAGTTTGACTCGAGAGTCGCATGGTCGGACAATTTAGTTTGGAAATGCAAATTTGCGTCGTTAATTGAAAACAAACATTTCAAGAGCTCAGGTTCAGCTTTCATCACTCAGTTCATTTCAGCGGAATAAAAAGGGAGAGAGAGAGAAAGAAAGAAAAACTATACAAAAAAAAAATGAAAGCGGGGTTGGGGGCATATCACACAAAAGCCAAAACCTCAGATCAATTACGAAAGCTGGTCATATATTAACATTACGTTCATACACGTGTAAAATGTATATAGCCGGGCATAAACGTATGTTAATCTACGCTATTCCAAGTAGTATCGAAAAGTATGAATGCACATGTATATATATATATATATATATATATATATATATATATATATATAATATATATATATATATATATATATATATATATATATATATATATATATATATATATATATATATATATATGTGTATATATGTTGTATGTATGTATGCATAAGGTAAAATCAGTTATCAAATGCTGTTCCGTAATTAATAAAAGCTATCAGAAGGGTATTTTTCAATTCGGTGCTCGTTTGTACAATATGCATTAATACATATATTGTTTTTGTTATATTCATCTCTAAGAAGTTCATCAGTCTCTTTCCCCAGCTTATGGAGAATGCGCATCCTGAATGTGTGTGTATATATATATATATATATATATATATAATATATATATATATATATATATATAATATATATATATATATATGTATATATATATATATATATATATATATATATATATATATATATATATATATATATATATATATATATATATATATATATATATTTCTAAATAGAAATCCGACTTATTCTCAATCATACAGCGTTGATTGCTTTGGAAAAAAGAAAGGACATATTTCTGGCACAGAGAAGATCAAATTAATTTTTTTCTTTTTAATTACAGTGGAACAAAGCTCCTGGAAATTCCGGAGACTTCCACCAAGCAATTATAAAACAATGCAATCAGGCGCACCGCCCGCGACACAAAAATTCTGTGGGGAAGGTTTTTGGTGATTGCCACCAAGTTCACAAGTGCACGGAAAATGCGTAACATAACCTTAATGTGTTTGATCTGCTACAAATGGAGTTATTTTCACGAACGAATAAGTTTCTTTCTCTACCTGTTGACCTGACCTTGATCATTATTTTTCCTTTTTTCAGTACCTGCAATGTTGTTTCTTCCTCGACATTGTCTCTTCCTTTCTCTTTTTACATTGTCTTACCTTCAAGGAGATTGACTCTCTCACCCTTCGTTACTCATTCTAAATAAATTAGGGACACTTATCGTCTTATATAAAAAATAAATAAAGTGTATTTTGCTACCCACTTCGTGCTAAGGGCTTGGGAATTTTTTGTCGAACCTTGTGGCCTTTGTTATAATATTTTTAAAATCAAGCAGATTAGGAATATACACTGTGACAAATATACTAAAGAAATGTCATTTATTGACATCTAATGTATTAGCCTGTAATTAATTGTAATGCTTTTGATAATTCTATAACAGCCTTTCATTTTATAATTATTTCTCAGGTTTAAACATTGTAATGCCTTTATATTTTTATCTCTGATTACACAATTCCCTGTGGTAACCAGTTCGTTCCCATATTCTGTTGAAATACTACCTTGCAAAATCTCTCTAGCTTTGAATGTTGTCTTATGGGCCATGCTCCTCTCCATAACCACTCTCTCTCTTCTATCGAATGCTTTTTGTTTGCTTCTCTCTCTCTCTCTCTCTCTCTCTCTCTCTCTCTCTCTCTGCTGATTTGCTAAGATTAGTTTAATGGTGCAAGTGATTCTCCCCGATTCGTTTCCAAACTTTAGGATCAAGAAAGAAATCCAGTTCGGATCGTGAAAGACGAAGAAGAATTTCACTGGTGTTCACAATAGTTCCGACGGGCAGATTGAAATGATCAGCTCTGCTATTATTATATATATATATATATATATATATATATATATATATATATATATACATATATATATATATATATATAATGGAAGTGATCAACGCATGAGTGGATGAGGACCTGTTTCACAGAAATTAATTTGAAACTAATTTCTGACTCACTCGGGACCGAACCCCAGTCTCAAATGAAAGGGGATTTTTCTCCGGGGCAAGCAGTCGCCTGACATGACACCGGATTTTACCCAACTTCATTTCATTGGCTTAGAGTAATAAGCTGATTCTGCTGATCAGTTGTATAGGTAAGCAAAAACTATATCAAAATATGTTATAAAGACAAGATTTCAAATTGACTATACCAAGTAAAGCAAGGTATCACAGACCACGGCTGTGTTGCAAATCTTCATTAAAGATCAGTAACTCGGCGGAAGCAACATAAGTACAAAATCTCAGATGTTGCTGCAATGAGGTTAAACAAGGAGTTGTACTCCCAGTGCCTGACTGTGAGCATAATTACCCTGAAATAGAAAGACCCTCAACACTGCAAGCCACTGCAAGCGTAAGACCGTAAACGACTGCAATAAAGACACGGTGTGCTCATGACCACCTTAGAATTAAGACAGATGCCCGAAAAATGGGTTACTGCTTCCATTAGGCTTAAGGCCCAAAAGGTGTTCAAGGTCTGGAGGCGTCTTTGTGGCCTTACACGCCTTCTCTGATTCCATTTAATTTCCAAGACTTTCTTTCACTTTATTTATCTACTTATTTGTCTGTCTATCTGTCCTCTTATTAATGGTTTGTCGATTTCACAGGGTAGTATTTACAGTATATGCTTATCCGTCTACCTATCACTTTCTATCTGTCCCGCCACCAATGATTTGGTTTATCAGTGTACTAGCAATTTAACCATTTAGTATTTTGACAGCAAAATTCTAAGTGAATAATGTCCCACCAACATGGGATACAACGCATTATTGATAATTCTCCGCTCCCCAGAAACAAAACACTATTAATATCCCCAAAACTGTTGTGTAATAAATTACTAATGATTCCAAAAACTACAGCCTTAAAATATAACCCTCATAATATTAGGGTACATTGTATATCCCATCGTTAAAGATCATGACTGTATATTTCACTTGATGACAGCTCTCATGTAGAAAAAAAAAATTGGAACACCACACAGCCCCACATTACATACATTCCATTCTGGTTTGAATTTCATCTAAAACGTTTTCAAATATTTTATACTAGCCTATTTTCAATATAAAAATGAAATGAAAAAGTTTTATACATTTTTTCTGTCAAAACGCACATTTTAGTTTTCTTTCGCATCAAAACACAAAAGGCTTTCTTTTAGGTGTAATAAGCCTTTTTACGGCAGAGGCTCTCAAACAAAGCAAACAAAGCAGCCAACGACTGCGAAAAACCTCTAATGGACACCGGTATTTTTCCTCAGATCTCGCATTGAACGACACAAAAACCTAATCAGTTTTTCACTGCAGAGTATCACAGTAGGTTCACATTTATATGTAATCGGATATTATAAACACCGCAAATACGGCAGGTGTAGAGCTTCGTTTTTTAACGTAGAATCAAAGAGAAAATTGGATCATGACGAATGTTTCAGAAAGGCTTTAAAACTATTCCATTTCAGCTGTGGTGCAGGTTAGTATTACATCATCGGAAGCATTTTTATTAAAAATTGTCATAGAATATCCCATTTGTACGAATTACGTTGTGATTTGTCTATGCAAATGAGTAGCAGAACTTTGTACACACAAATACAGAGAGAGAGAGAGAGAGAGAGAGAGAGAGAGAGAGAGAGAGAGAGAGAGAGAGAGAGAGAGACTAAATGAATTGGTCCTTCATCTGAAGTGCAATGAATCTTGCAATGAGACAAATTATTGGAATGGTTAGAAAATCTCTGAAATTTCAATGATATTGCCATTACAGAATTATATTTTTGACGCTGTAAGCATCACAGTTTCAAGTGCGAAAATTAATTTTTTTTTATTCCAAAACCCTTTGGTCAAATGATGCTAAAACTTCGGTCCTTCACAAACATAATTCATGTTATCTCCCTGTTGCCTATTTATCAGTTCGTAGTTATACTGAAATGAAATTACAACGGAATACGTTCAACGTTGGTAAAATTCTTTGATCATTACACCTGCACTACAACTACAGGTGCTCACAGATGTTTTAAAAATCAATATAATGTTCTAAGGAAAGAGATAACTTCCAGTCCAGTATAATCTGTTGGTTATTGTCTGTATACACAAAACAAATCCATGAAATATAGTCTGTATTCATGAAAAGCACAATTTATTTGAAAAATTCCTGTGATTCAAAAACAAACAAAAGAAACAAAAAACCTTTCCGATAAAAAAAGTAATTCCCCGACACGATCTATTTCCAGATTTGAAGTTCACTCAGTAAAACGCCGATGTAGTTTTTTGACAAATGGACCGTATCATTCATGGAGACGCAACCGACTCGCCTGGAAATTCTAATATCCAGTATGGGCTTCCAGCAACCTCTCTTCCCTTCTCGTTCCTGGCAAACATCCACTCTTTTATAAAATCTTTTTCTAGATACAGGCACAATTTTTATTTTATTCACGTTTTGCGTGCTTCAGCTTCAAGCAAGTTTATCTTAATATTTGAAAAATTATTAGTGTCTATTTCTGCTTCTTAAACACTATTTTGTTTTCATCCTTGAGCTAAAACTCAAACGTGTTTTACCGTATCATTTTCATTAAGTCATCTTTTTCACCTTATGGTAAAAAGAGTTATTTTACTCCACCATTAAGATTCTCTCATTGTGTCTATTGTTACTGCTTATCTTTGAAATTTGACGATGCCAAAACTGGAAATTTATACGTTCCAGAGTTTATTGCATGGCAGACAACATCTTACAACGCACCGAGAAGCACTACGCTGTTACTGAGCCTTTCAATGCTAGTATCATCATACACGCTGAGTGTATGAATAAAATACATTCCTACTGCCATTTATTAAAATTTTAACATTTTACGAATTTCATTACGTTTGTATGTTTGTCGGTACTGACCCTTTGAGTAACCTATAGTTCCAAAAGAAATATGTGAAATATTTAAATTTTATGGAAGGCAGTTGAAATGTATGGAAAAAGGATTATCATTTTTGTACACATTGTATGGGGTCACTAGCGCTAATGAGTTTTTTCCCCTCTCCGCTTGATACCTGTCAGCTGTGGATTTATATTCTCTAGCGGCCTGTATGTTTGTCGGTATTATCACTGGAGTGAATATTGTGATTTCTACCACCAGCACTAATGAGTTTAGCGACCACTCCCTTTTGAAACATGCCAGGTGTGGATTCGAAGTCTCAAACGGTTTTGTATGTTCGTCCGTACTGTCTCTATAGTATGTATTTTTTGATTTCTATCTCTGTGTATCAGTCCTTCGTTAATGGCGCTGGAAATAAAGCTGAAACCGGCTAAGACCTACATCCAGTCTTTCATTTTTTCATCTATGGTGTTGTGTTATATGTATGTATATAAATATGTGTATATATTATGTATGTATATATATATATATACATATATATATGTATATATGTATATATATACATATCTATATGTATACAGATATTTATATATATATATATACATATATATATATGTGTGTGTGTGTGTGTGTGTAAAGGCAAATGCCAAGGAAAAATGAAACAACGGAGTGGTTGCTAGGCCTTTCGACACAAGGTCCTTTACTCCTGGTAAAGGACTGTTTCCAAAGGCCTAGCAACCACTCCAGTTTCACTTTTCCTTCGTGGCATTTGCCTTCATTTATAATTATATCACGTTTCATATCTTCGTGTTATTCTTACATTATATATATATATATATATATATATAAAATATATATATATATATATATATATATATATATATATATATATATATATATATATATATATATATATATATATATTGTTTATGTATGTATGTATATATATTTGTATGTATGTATGTGTAGATTTAAAAATATTAAAATATTTTAGCACTAATTCAGTATCATACCTTGAAAACATAACACAATATAACTATATATATCTCGTAATGTTATAGACATTTTGATGCTGTTCCAACACTGATGTCTTTTTTTCATATTTCATTGTCTTCCTCTGTAGACATTTTGCTCAGGCTGGTCACGGCCATATTTACTCACAAATTCCATTAATACTTTTTCCATTAGGACTTTCTGCAGAGATTCACCTGCATGATGCACTTGGCGCGAATAATTGCTAAAATTTGAAAAATATATAGACACATCTTACGGAGAAGTGGCTCTAGGCATAAAACTACATCTGGGAATTAAATTTTCGCTCTCTCACTGAAAGGGCAATGCTCATTTTTAATTTTTTGTAAATATATTTCCCGTAAATAACTCTCACGTTAAAATACATTCTATTTCAATAACACAACTTACATTAATTCCAAGATAAATGTTGCTGCTCCATTTCATTTATAACAACAGTAAAAATATAAATTCTAAATATGAATTTTGAATCGACTGACTACTTTCAACGAAATAAGATTTGATGGAAAAAATGTTAATCGTTATCACAAGTTTACTTTTGAATTCTTAAAGGAATAAAATAGGAAATAAAAAACGTACAGGTGTATCACACCTGTAAAAAATATAGTGCAGTACTAACATGTGATGATACATTCAATTCCCAAACAGATTTACCCATAGGACCTATTGTTTGAAAACGTGAGAGGAAAAATGTCAGAACAGAAATTAAAAAGAAAAAAGTGGAAAAGAAATACATCAAAGGAGTATTTTTCCAGCCTTTGAATATCAGAAAGAAAAATAAAGGCTTTGAAGTTACCATAGCATCTGCCATATTTGGAAAAACCACAGAAATAAAAGACTCATAACCGTATGAACTGGATGAAAAAACACTTAATGTACACAAATATATTCACTGACAACCATCGGTTAGATAAAAATAAAAGAGACCAGATCCACGGACATAGAGAAGGATACACAAGATAAGAGACGGACAGACGAAAGAACACGTCAAAACACACAAAGAGGGCAGTAAAAACAAAAGAGAATTCTTTTGGTGTTTCGTCAGGCACACTCTTTGCCCATAATAACACTTCCCTTGCCGTCAGTACAAACTCGCCTTCCCTCTCTTTCTCTCCTCTCTTTCTCCTGAAAGGCAAGAAAAATATAGCCTCTTCGATCTCTTATATCATCCCCCACCCTCCTCACATTCCGTCACCCTCCCCAACCCCTACCATACGCCACCCATCCAGCCCTCCACCTTCCATCATCCACCCCCACCCTTGACCCTCCAACTCCATCCCCACCCCCACCCTCCACTACCCACCCATCACCCTTCCACCCATCACCCTTCCACCCCACCCTCCACTACCTCCCCACATCCCAACCTGCAAGGGCCGCTTGACGCAAGGGGGTATTAGGGAAGGAAATATCATGGAGAAGCTGAAGGTCTCACGCCCCATTAGATGGACTGGGTAGAGAAGGGAATAACAAGGTGACAAGTATTCCTATGTGCTGGAAAAAAGCTGCTTAACTTTGTCTGTGAACCATACGTGACGAAAGCTACGACGCGACACAAATTAGCATCGCATGCTGTTACCCTGAAATAATACACGATATCACATATGCAACAACTGTATTCCACACAGCGCTCGCTTACGTAATTAAGTGTGTATAACAAAAAACAAAAATAACATTTCTCCTTCACTGTTCTTCCATTTATCATTCCTGCATCTACATACAGACATTCAATGACTTACTCGCGCATGTATATAGCTTAAGGTCTTCCTAAATTGATGGACCATGTGCCCTTGACACTTCATGTTTCACATAACATCTGAAACATCTCTGCAAGCGTTTCACTATCATTTGATAATGATTTTACTGTGATGATGCATTTCACTTCCAGATAAAGCATCTCCAACTTTGTTGGGATCTTTTTCTTTTAAATGTGGGGATTGTTTAGAGACAATCTCTTTGAATAAGTTTACGGAACTAGCTGTAGTGAAAAACCTATTCTATGCTTTATTTGTGCTCATATCTTACCCGCACTAAGAATATCAGGGCGGGTGGAACACAGGCAAATACTGAGGAAAATCAGGGAAAACTGAAATAAATTTTATTGCCTTCTAAAAGGACACTTAACAACATACTAACTTTTCCAATTTAGCTTCACCACTCCAACCCAGAATTTGGCCGCCATCTTGGGAAAATGGCGTCTCAAAAATCACTTCACCAATATTTGCTCGGGACAGCGTTAAACACATACTACTGACAAAAATAAAATGGATGCAATATTCCAAGATATTGAAAAAATATGTATGGACAGCCTGTAATGTTCCAAACGAATATGGCAAAAACTTCTAACTAATGTAACTGTGCCTTTAAAAGATGACGTTAGTGTTATAATAGATTTGCAACTGCACCAAACATGCGTCAAAAGCATTGCGTTACCTTGTTTAGTCTTGTTTACGATTTTGCAGTGATTTTACTTATAATTCGATCCGTAGACGATCTGTAAGACAGCAGCAGAGAAAAATAACTATATGGATACCCATTACGTTTTACATGGTAAGATTATAAACATGTATACCAGCCTTCGTAGCGTTATGGGTTTTTAGAGACTGAACTGACCTTTGCTTTTAATTTCTTTTGTCTTTGTAAATCCCGCTTATAAATGCATAACATTTGCTTATTCATTTGTTAATGTTTTGATTATTGCCATTTGTACTTTGCAAAATTCTCTTATTGTTTTTTTTTCACTTTTTCCATGTGCATTCTATTCACAAGAAACTTGTCTAGTACATCAATGGTATTTTTTCTAACTGCATACGAATGAGAGCATATTCTTAACAAGTACTCGCCCTTAATCACAATATCTGTTCATTAATATAACTGCATTCAAATAAATTCTGCTTGAGAGACAAAAAAAAAAAGTTGGGAAAATACAGATTTAAAAATTACGCGAAACAAAAAGAACGCAATAGAAAATAAATGAGAATTTTGAAAATGAGGACACATGAATAATTTCCACGCAATATTCCGAAGCATTTAACAGCCCGAAAGTAATTAACGGTTGATTTGAAGGTAACAGCCCTTTGCGAGCGGCGTCCATGATTGATTGGCGCATTTTCCGAAAAAGAATTGGCCAGAAAATTCTCCTCCAGGTCGATCAAACGAAAAACGGTTTAAAAACACATTTCCTCCTCCTCCTCCTCCTCCTCCTCCTCCTCCTCTGCCAATCCTTGTTGTGAAAAAGCTACAAGACATTAATTAATTTTTTGTGAAATATGATTGGGCGTGTGCGAATGATTTATGAAAAGACGACGCCGATCCATCGCGTCGGGGGAGTGGGGAGCGCACGAGTACCGCCCAAGTTTGACTCGAGAGTCGCGTGGTCGGACAATTTAGTTTCGAAATGCAAATTTGCGTCGTTAATTGAAAACAAACGTTTCAAGAGCTCAGGTTCAGCTTTCATCGCTCAGTTCATTTCAGCGGAATAAAAAGGGAGAGAGAGAGAGAAAGAAAGAAAAACTATACAAAAAAAATGAAAGCGGGGTTGGGGGCATATCACACAAAAGCCAAAACCTCAGATCAATTACGAAAGCTGGTCATATATTAACATTACGTTCATACATATGTAAATGTATATAGCCGGGCATAAACGTATGTTAATCTACGCTATTCCAAGTAGTATCGAAAAGTATGAATGCACATGAATATATATATATATATATATATATATATATGTATATATATATATATATATATATATATATATATATATATATATATATATATGTTGTATGTATGTATGCATAAGGTAAAATCAGTTATCAAATGCTGTTCCGTAATTAATAAAAGCTATCAGAAGGGTATTTTTCAATTGGTGCACGTTTGTACAATATGCATTAATACATATATTTTTTTGTTATATTCATCTCTAAGAAGTTCATCAGTCTCTTTCCCCAGCTTATGGAGAATGCATCCTGAATGTGTGTATATATATATATACATATATATATATATATATATATATATATATATATATAATATATATATATATATATATATATATATATATATATATATATATATATATATATATATATTTCTAAATAGAAATCTGACTTATTCTCAATCATACAGCGTTGATTGCTTTGGAAAAAGAAAGGACATATTTCTGGCACAGAGAAGATCAAATTAATTTTTTTTTTTTAATTACAGTGGAACAAAGCTCCTGGAAATTCCGGAGACTTCCACCAAGCAATTATAAAACAATGCCATCAGGCGCACCGCCCGCGACACAAAAATTCTGTGGGGAAGGTTTTTGGTGATTGCCACCAAGTTCACAAGTGCACGGAAAATGCGTAACATAACCTTAATGTGTTTGATCTGCTACAAATGGAGTTATTTTCACGAACGAATAAGTTTCTTTCTCTACCTGTTGACCTGACCTTGATCATTATTTTCCCTTTTTTCAGTACCTGCAATGTTGTTTCTTCCTCGACATTGTCTCTTCCTTTCTTTTTTTTACATTGTCTTACCTTCAAGGAGATTGACTCTCTCACCCTTCGTAACTCATTCTAAATAAATTAGGGACACTTATCGTCTTATATAAAAAATAAATAAAGTGTATTTTGCTACCCACTTCGTGCTAAGGGCTTGGGAATTTTTTGTCGAACCTTGGGGTCTTTGTTATAACATTTTTAAAATCAAACAGATTAGGAATATACACTGTGACAAATATACTAAAGAAATGTCATTTATTGACATCTAATGTATTAGCCTGTAATTAATTGTAATGCTTTTGATAATTCTATAACAGCCTTTCATTTTATAATTATTTCTCAGGTTTAAACATTGTAATGCCTTTATATTTTTATCTCTGATTACACAATTCCCTGTGGTAACCAGTTCGTTCCCATATTCTGTTGAAATACTACCTTGCAAAATCTCTCTAGCTTTGAATGTTGTCTTATGGGCCATGCTCCTCTCCATAACCACTCTCTCTCTTCTATCGAATGCTTTTTGTTTCTCTCTCTCTCTCTCTCTCTCTCTCTCTCTCTCTCTCTCTCTCTCTCTCTCTCTCTCTGCTGATTTGCTAAGATTAGTTTAATGGTGCAAGTGATTCTCCCCGATTCGTTTCCAAACTTTAGGATCAAGAAAGAAATCCAGTTCGGATCGTGAAAGACGAAGAAGAATTTCACTGGTGTTCACAATAGTTCCGACGGGCAGATTGAAATGATCAGCTCTGCTATTCTTATATATATATATATATATATATATATATATATATATATATATATATATATATATATATATATATATATATATAATGGAAGTGATCAACGCATGAGGACCTGTTTCACAGAAATTAATTTGAAATTAATTTCTGACTCACTCGGGACCGAACCCCAGTCTCAAATGAAAGGGGATTTTTCTCCGGGCAAGCTGTCGCCTGACATGACACCGGATTTTACCCAACTTCATTTCATTGAGGTTAGAGAGTAATAAGCTGATTCTGCTGATCAGTTGTATGGTCAAATAGGTAAGCAAAACTATGTCAAAATATGTTATAAAGACAAGATTTGAAATTGGCTATACCAAGTAAAGCAAGGTATCACAGACCACGGCTATGTGTTGCAAATCTTCATTAAAGAACAGTAACTCGGCGGAAGCAACATAAGTACAAAATCTCAGATGTTGCTGCAATGAGGTTAAACAAAGAGCTGCACTCCAGTGTCTGACTGTGAACATAATTACCCTGAAATAGAAAGACCTCAACACTGCAAGCCACTGCAAGCGTAAGACCGTAAATGCACTGCAATAAAGACACGGTGTGCTCATGACCACCTTAGAATTAAGACAGATGCCCGAAAAATGGGTTACTGCTTCCATTAGGCATTAGGACCCAAATGGTGTTCAAGCTCTGGCGGCGTCTTTGTGGCCTTACACGCCTTCTCTGATTCCATTTAATTTCCAAGTCTTTCTTTCACTTTATTTATCTACTTATTTGTCTGTCTATCTGTCCTCTTATTAATGGTTTGTCGATTTCACAGGGTAGTATTTACAGTATATGCTTATCCGTCTACCTATCACTTTCAATCTGTCCCGCCACCAATGATTTGGTTTATCAGTGTACTAGCAATTTAACCATTTAGTATTTTGACAGCAAAATTCTAAGTAAATAATGCCCCACCAACATGGGATACAACGCATTATTGATAATCCTCCGCTCCCAGAAACAAAACACTATTAATATCCCCAAAACTATTGTGTAATAAATTACTAATGATTCCAAAAACTACAGCCTTAAAATATAACCCTCATAATATTAGGGTACATTGTATATCCTATCGTTAAAGATCATGACTGTATATTTCACATGATGACAGCTCTCATGTAATAAAAAAAATTGGAACACCACACAGCCCCACATTACATATATTCCATTCTGGTCTGAATTTCACCTGAAATATTTTCAAATATTTTATACCTACCTATTTTCAATATAAAAATGAAAAGAAAAGTTTTATACATTTTTTCTGTCAAAACGCACATTTTAGTTTTCGCATCAAAGCACAAAAGGCTTTCTTTTAGTTGTAATAAGCCTTTTTACGGCAGAGCTCTCAAACAAAGCAAACAAAGAAGCCAACGACTGCGAAAAACCTCTAATGGACACCGGTATTTTTCCTCAGATCTCGCATTGAACGACACAAAACCTAATCAGTTTTTCACTGCAGAGTATCACAATAGGTTCACATTTATATGTAATCGGATATTATAAACACCGCAAATACGGCAGGTGTAGAGCTTCGTTTTTTGTAACGTGCAAATCAAAGAGAAAATTGGATCATAACGAATATTTCAGAAAGGCTTTAACATTGTTCCATTTCAGCTGTGGTGCAGGTTAGTATTACATCATCAATAGCATTATTATTAAAAAATGATAATAGAATATCCCATTTGTATGATTTAGTTGTGATTTGTCTATGAAAATGAGTAGCAGAACTTATACACATACACAAAGAGAGAGAGAGAGAGAGAGAGAGAGAGAGAGAGAGAGAGAGAGAGAGAGAGAGAGAGAGAGAGAGAGAGAGCAAGAGACTAAATGAATTGGTGTGTTCATTTGAAGTGCAATGAAGCTTGCACTGAGACAAAATGTTGGAGTAGTTAGAAAAATCTCTTAAATTTCACAGTGATGCTGCCATTACAAAATTATATTTTTGACGCTGCAAGCATCACAGTTTCATATGCGAAAACTTCCATTTTTTTCTTAAATTCCAAAATCCCTTTGGTCTAATGATGCAAACGTTCGATCTTTCACAAACACAATTCACGACGGAATCAGTTCGGTCCTGTTAATAGGATTTATTCCTTGATTCATCATTGCTACACCAAAACTGCTGGTGCTCATAGATGTTTTGAAAATAAATATAATGTTCTGAGGAAACGATAACTTCCAGTCCAGTATAATCTGTTGGTTATTGTCAGTATAAACAAATACATACAAGAAATATAGTCTCTATTAATGAAAAGCACAATTTATTTGAAAAATTCCTGTGATTCAAAAACAAATAAAAGAAACAAAAAATCCTTTCCGATAAAAAAAAGTAATTCCCCGACACGATCTATTTCCAGATTTGAAGTTCACTCAGTAAAACGCCGATGTAGTTTTTGACAAATGGACCGTATCATTCATGGAGACGCAACCGACTCGCCTGGAAATTCTAATATCCAGTATGGGCTTCCAGCAGCCTCTCTTCCCTTCTCGTTCCTGGCAAACATCCACTCTTTATAAAACCTTTTTTCTAAATACAGGCACATTTTTTTTATTTCATTCACGTTTCGCGTGCTTCACCTTCAAGCAAGTTTTTTCTTAATATTTGTAAAAAATTATTAGTATATTTCTCTCTCTTAAACACTAGTTTGTTTTCATCCTTGAGCGAAAACTTAATTAGAGTTTTACCGTAAGATTTTTACTAAGTCATTTTCACTTATGGTAGTCGATCTTATTTGCAAAAACCTTATGGTAAAAAGGGTTATTTGACTCCATCAATAAGATCCCCATTATTGTGTCAGTTTTACTGCAAATCTCTTGAAATTTAACGATGCCAAATCTGGCAATGTATACGTTCCAGAGCTTATTGCACGACAGGCAACAATATTTTACAACGCAATGAAGACCTACACTACACTGTTATGCTGAGACTTTCAATGCTAGTATCATTATACAGGCTGAGTATATGAATAAAACATACATTTCTACTGCCATCCTTAAAATGTAAACATTTTACGAATTTCATTGTGTCTGTATGTCTATCGGTACTGACGCTTTGAGTAACCTATATTTTCAAAAGAAATATGTAAAATGTTTAAATTTTATGGAAGGCATTTGAAATGTATGGAAAAAGGATTGTCATTTTGTACACATTGTATGGGGTCACTAGCGCTAATGAGTTTTTCGCCCTTCTCCCGCTTGATACCTGTCACCTGTGGATTTATATTCTCTAGTGGTCTGTATGTTTGTCGGTATTATCACTGGAGTGAATATTGTGATTTCTACCACTAGCGCTAATGAGTTTAGCGGCCACACCCTTTTGAAACCTGCCAGGTGTGGATTCGAAGTCTCAAACGGTTTTGTATGTTCGTCCGTACTGTCTCTGTAGCATGTATTTTTTGATTTCTATCTCTGTGCATCAGTCCTTCGTTAATGGCGCTGGAAATAGAGCTGAAACCGGCTAAGACCAGCTTCCATTCTTTCATTTTTTCATCTATGGTGTTGTGTTATATATATGTATATAAATATGTGTATATATTATGTATGTATATATATATATATATATATTTATATATATATATGTATATATGTATATATATAATATATATATATATATATATATATATATATATATATATATATATATATATATATATATATATATATATATATATAATGTGTGTGTGTGTAGTAAAGGCAAATGCCATGAAGGAAAAATGAAACAACGGAGTGGTTGCTAGGCCTTTTGACACAAGGTCCTTTACTCCTGGTAAAGGACTGTTTCAAAAGGCCACAGCAACCACTCCAGTTTCACTTTTCCTTCGTGGCATTTGCCTTCACTTATACATATATCACGTTTCATATCTTCGTGACTCGGTTATTCA
Source organism: Macrobrachium rosenbergii (assembly GCF_040412425.1). Taxonomy (NCBI): domain Eukaryota; kingdom Metazoa; phylum Arthropoda; class Malacostraca; order Decapoda; family Palaemonidae; genus Macrobrachium; species Macrobrachium rosenbergii. The sequence continues at coordinate 26,944,147 of NC_089777.1, read as the reverse complement.
TACATTATATATATAAAATATACAGTATATGTGTATATATGCATGTAGATATATATATATATATATTGTGTTTATGTATGTATGTACATATATATTTGTATGTATATATGTGTGGATTTAAAAATATTAAAATATTTTAGTGCTAATTCAGTATCATGCCTTCAAAACATAACACAATATAACTATATATATCCCGTAATGTTACAGACAGAGATTTTGATGCTGCTCTAACACTAAAGTCTTTTTCATATTTCATTGTCTTCCTCTGTAGACATTTTGCTCGGGCTGGTCACGGCCATATTTACTCTCAAATTCCATTAATACTTTTTCCATTAGGACTTTCTGCAGAGATTCACCTGCATGATGCACTTGGCGCGAATAATTGCTACAATTTGAAAAATAAATAGACACATCTTACGGAGAATTGTCTCTAGGTATAAAACTACATCTGGGAATTAAATTTTCGCTCTCACTGCAAGGCCAAAGCTCATTTTTTCATTCTTTTGTAAATATATTTCTCGTAAATAATTCTCACGTTAAAATACATTCTACTTCAATAACACAACTTACATTAATTCCAAGATAAATGTTGCTGTTTCATATCATTTACAAAACATAGTAAACATATGAATTTTACATATAAATTTTGAATCGACTGAACACTTTAAACGGAATAAGAGGTGATGGCTAATAACGTAAACCATTATCACAAATTTATTTTTAATTTTTAAAGGTATAAAAGAGTAAACAAAAAAACGTACAGGTGTATCCCACCTGTAAAAAATATAATTCAGTACTAACATGTGACGATACATTCAATTCCCAAACAGATTTACCCATAGGACCTATTGTTTGAAAACGTGAGAGGAAAAATGTCAGAACAGAAATTAAAAAGAAAAAGTGGAAAAGAAATACATCAAAGGAGTATTTTTTCCAGTCTTTGAATATCAGAAAGAAAAATAGAGGCTTTGAAGTTACCATAGCATTTGCCATATTTGGAAAAACCACAGAAATAAAAGACTCATAAAAGTATGAAATGGAGGGAAAAAACACTTGCTGTACACAAATACATTCACTGACAACCATCGGTTAGATGAAAATAAAAGAGACGAGATGCACGGACAGAGAAGGATACACAAGACAAGAGACGGCCAGACGAGAGAACACACAAAGAGGGCAGTGAAAACAAAAGAGAATTCTTTTGGTGTTTCGTCGGGCACACACTCTTTGCCCATAATAACACTTGCCTTGCCGTCAGTACAAACTCCCCTTCCCTCTCTTTCTCTCCCTCTCTTTCTCCTGAAAGGCAAGAAAAATATAGCCTCTTCGATCTCTTATATCACCCCACCTTCCTCACGTTCCGTCACCTCCACCGCCCCTACCATACGCCACCCATCCAGCCCTCCACCATCCACCCCTTCCACCTTCTGTCATGTACCCCTACCTTCACCCTCCACCACCAACCCCCATCTCCAAGCCCCCCCCCACACCTCCAATACCCACCCATCCCCTTCCACCCCCACCCTCCACTACTTCCCACCTTCCAGCCCCAAGGACCGCTTGACGCAAGGGGTATTAGGGAAGGAAATATCATGGAGAAGCTGAAGGTCTCACGCCCCATTAGATGGATCTGGGTAGAGAAGGGAATAACAAGGTGGCAATATCCTGGTGTGCTGGAAAAAAGCTGCTTAACTTTGTGTGTGAACCATACGTAACGAAAGCTACGACGGAACACAAAATTAGCATCAACATACTGCGTCACATATGAAACAATTGTATTCCACAGGGCGCTCGTTTACATAATTAAGTGTGTATGACGAAAAAAAAAAACCTCCTTCACTTACTGCAGTCTTCGCTGTTCTTCCATTTATCTTTCTGCATCTACGTCAAGGATATTCAATGACTTATTCGCGCATGGTTATAGCTTAAGGTCTCTAACTTGATAGAACATATACCCTTGACATTTCACGTAACGTCTCAAAAATCTCTGCAAGCGCTCCACTGTCATTTGATAATGATTTTGCTGCGATGATACATTTCACTTCCAGATAAAGCATCTGCAACTTTGTTGCGATCTTTTTCTTTTAATTGTGGGGATTGTTTGAAGACAATCTCTTTGAATAAGTTTAAGGAACTAGCTGTAATGAAAACTTATTCTGTGCTTTGTTTGTTCAAATCTTACCCGCACTAAGAATATCAGGGGTTGACCACAGGGTAGTTGGTTGGTGGGTGAACATTGAGGAAAATCAGGGAAAGCAGAAGTAAATTTTATTGCCTTCTAAAAGGACACTTAACAACATCCCAACTTTTTTCAATTCTAGCCTTACCACTCCAATCCCTGAATTTGGCCGCCATCTTGGAAAATGGCGTCTCAAAATCACTTCACCAATATTTGCTTGGGGCAACGTTAAACACATACGTGGACACAAAAATAATCTGGATGCAATATTCCACAAAAAATAATGTGTATACACTGTATATATATGTATGTATATGTATGTATGTAATGTATGTATGTATGTGTATATATATATATATATATATATATATATATATATATAAATATATATATATATATATATATGTATGTATGTATGTATGCCTATATATATATATATACAGTATAAATATAAATATATATATATATATATATATATATATATATATATATATATATATATATATATATATATATATATATATATATATTATTGATGACATCAAAGATTTTGAAAAAAGAAATATGGGACAGCCTGTAATGTTCCCCAATGCATATGACAAAAACTTCCAACAAATGTAACTGTGCCTTTAAAGATGACGTTAGTGTTAAATTATTGCAACTGCACCGTTCATGTGTAAAAAGAATTGCGTTACCTTGCTTAGTCTTGTTTTGATTTTGCAGTGATTTCACGTAGAATTCATTATCCATAGAGAATCTGGGCAGCAGAGAAAAAATAAATATACGGATACTCATTGCGTTTGTATGGTATGATTATAAACATGTTTACCAGCCTTCGTGGGATTATGGACACTGATACTGAGGGTTTGTAGAGACTGAACTGACGTTTGCTCTTAATTTCTTTTAATTGTGTTTGTAAATCCCCTTATAAATGCATAACATTTGCCTGTTCATTTGTTGCCGTTTAATTATTGCCATTTGTACTTTGCAAAATTTCTCTTTTTGTTTTTACTTTTTGAATTCTATTCAAGCTTGTCTAGTGTATTAATGGTGTTTTATTCTAACTGCATACATTTTAGTCTAGTAATCGGCCCTAATCACAATATTTGTTCATAATGTGATTTAGGTCGATTCTTCTTCTTCTTCTTCCCAGCTTGTTCCCATTTTTATTACTTGTTAAGAACATGCTCACATATTTATGCAGTTAGCGAAAATACCATCAATACACTAGACAAGCTTCTTGAGAATAGAATGCATATGCAAAAATAAAAAAAATAATCAAAAAGAGAAATTCATTAAAATAACTGCATTCAAATAAATTCTATCGAAAGACAAAAAAGAACATGTTGGGAAAATACAGGTTTAAAAATCACGCGAAACAAAAGAACGCAATAGAAAATAAATGAGAATTTTGAAAATGAGGACACATGAATAATTTCCACGCAATATTCCGAAGCATTTAACAGCCCGAAATCAATTAACGTCTGATTTGAAGTTAACAGCCCTTCCCGAGCGACGTCCACGATTGATTGGCGCATTTTCCGGAAAGAATTGGCCAGAAAATTCTCCTCCAGGTCGGTCAAACGAAAAACGGTTTAAAAACACATTTCCTCCTCCTCCTCCTCTGCCAATACTTGTTGTGAAAAAAGCTACAAGACATTAATTAATTTTGTGAAATATGATTGGGCGTGTGCGAATGACGGCGAAAAAGACGACGCCGATCCATCGCGTCGGGGAGAGGAGCGCACGAATACCGCCCAAGTTTGACTCGAGAGTCGCGTGGTCGGACAATTTAGTTTGGAAATGCAAATTTGCGTCGTTAATTGAAAACAAACATTTCAAGGGTCAGGTTCAGCTTTCATCGCTCAGTTCATTTCAGCGGAATAAAAAGGAGAGAGAAAGTATGAAAAAATACAAAAAAAAAAAGCTGGGTTGGGGCCATATCACACAAAAGCCAAAACCTCAAATCATTTACGAAAGCTGATCGTATATTAATTAATTTTACATTTATACATATGTAAAATGTAATAGCCGGGCATAAACATTCCAAGTTAATCTAGCTATGAATCAAGTATAGAAAAGTATGAATCTCTCTCTCTATCTCTCTATATATATATATATATATATATATATATATATATATATATATATATATATATATATATATATATATATATGTATATGTATGCATAAGGTAAAATCAGTTTATCAAATGCTGTTTTGGTAATCAATAAAAGCTATCAGAAAGGTGTTTTTCAATTCGGTGCACGTTTGTACAACATGTATAAATACATATACTGGTTTTGTTAAATTCATCTCTGTTTAAAAACCAATTTCTTCCAGTCATCTTTCCCAGCTTATGGTACCAGAATGACCTGCAATTTCTTATCATCAGACTTTGTTTATATTCCAATGTACATATATATATATATATATATATATATATATATATATATATATATATATATATATATATATATATATATATATATACAGAAATATAGCAATCCGACTTCTCAATCATACAGCGTTGATTGCTTTGGAAAAAAGAAAAGATATATTTCTGGACAAAGAAGATCAAATTACTTTTTTTTCTTTTTAATTACAGTGGAACAAAGCTCCTGGAAATTCCGGAGACTTCCACCAAGCAATTATAAAACAATGCAATCAGGCGCACCGCCCGCGACACAAAAATTCTTTGAGGAAGGTTTTTGGTGATTGCCACCAAGTTCACAAGTGCACGGAAAATGCGTTACATAACCTTAGTGTGTTTGATCAGCTACAAATGGAGTTATTTTCACGAACGAATAAGTTTCTATCTCCACCTGTTGACCTAAACTTGATCATTATTTTTCCTTTTTTCATGACCTGCAATGTTGTTCCTTCCTCGACATTGTCTCTTCCATTCTTTTGTTACACTGTCTTATCTTCAAGAGATTCACTCTCTCACCCTCCCTGTAACTCATTCTAAATAAATTTTAGGGAACTTATCCTCTTATATAAAAAAAAATAAACTGTTTTGCTACCCACTTCGTGCTAAGGGCTTGGAAATTGTTTGTCGAACCTTGGGACTTTTTATAATATTTTAAGAAAATCAAGCAGGTTAAGAATTTACACTGTGACAAATACACTAAAGAAATGTCATTTATTGACATCTATATTAACCTGTAATTAATTTTAATACTTTTAATAATTCTATAACAGCCTTTCATTTTATAATTATTTCTTATGTCAACAATTGTAATACCATTATTTCTATCTCTAATTACACAATTCCCTGTGGTAACCAATTAGTTCCAATAATCTGTTGAAATACTACCACGCAAAGTCTCTCTAGCTTTGAATGTTGTCTTATAGGCCATCTCTCCTCTCCTCTCTCCTCTCTCTTCTATCGAATGAATTTTTTGTTTCTTTCTCTTCTCTCTCTCTCTCTCTCTCTCTCTCTCTCTCTCTCTCTCTCTCTCTCTCTCTCTCTCTCTTCTTTCCGCCCCAAAGGCACTGCTGATTTGCTGAGATTAGTTTAATGGTGCAAGTGATTCTCCCTGATTCGTTCCCAAACTTCAGGATCAGAAAGAAATCCAGTTCGGATCGTGAGAGACCATAGAGGAATTTCATTGGAGTTCACGATAGTTCCGACGGGAGATTGAAATGACCAGCTCTCCTATTCTTACTGCATATATGTATAGATATATAATATATATATATATATATATATATATATATATATATATATATATATATATATATATATATATATATATATATATATATATATATATATATATATAATATATATATATATAATGAAAGTTATCAACACATGAGACCTGTTTCACAGAAATTTATTTTGACTCACTCTGGACCGAACCCTTCTCTCAAATGAAAGGTCATGGCGCTATCAATTGAACCATACAGATTATCAAAGTTGGAAAGGTATTTTCTCCATGGGATTTTTTCTGGGGCAGGCTGTCGCCCAACATGCCGCCGAATTTTATCCAACTTCCTGATCCACCACTGAGTCAGTTGGTAGCATTTCATATCAGTGGGCTATAGCAATAAGCTGATTCTACTGATCAAATGTATAGGTAAGCAAAAATTATGATATCAAAATATGTTATAAAGACAAGATTTGAAATTGGCTATTCCAAGTAAAGCAAGGTATTACAGACCACGGGCATATGTGCAAATCTTCATTAAAGAACAGTAACTCGGCGGAAGTAACATAAGTACAAAATCTTAGATGTTGCTGCAGTGAGGTTAAACAAGGAGCTGCACTCCCAGTGTCTGACTGTGAACATAATTACCCTGAAATAGAAAGACCCTCAACACTGCAAGCCACTGCAAGCGTAAGACCATAAAGGCACCGCAATAAAGACACGATGTGCTCATGACCACCTTAGAATTAAGACAGATGCCAGAAAAATGGGTTACTGCTTCCATTAGGCTTAGGGCCCAAAAGGTGTTCAAGGTCTGGAGGCGTCTTTATGGCCTTACACGCCTTCTCTGATTCCGTTTAATTTCTAAGACTTTCTTTCACTTTATTTATCTTATTTATCTGTCTATCACTGTCTATCTGTCCCCTTATTAATAATGGTTTGTCGATTTCACAGGGTAGTATTTATATACTTATCCGTCTATCTGTCACTTTCTATCTGTCCCGCTACCAATGATTTGGTTTAGTCAGTGTACTAGCATTTTAACCATTTAGTATTTTGACAGCAAAATTCTAAGTAAATAATGTCCCACCAACATGGGATACAACACATTATTGATAATTCTCCGCTCCCCAGAAACAAAACACTATTAATATCCCCAAAACTGTTGTGTAATAAATTACTAATGATTCCAAAACTACAGCCTTAAAATATAACCTCATAATATTAGGGTACATTGTATATCCCATCGTTAAAGATCATGACTGTATATTTCACATGATGACAGCTCTCATAAAAAAAAAATTGGAACACCACACAGCCCCACATTACATATATTCCATTCTGGTTTGAATTTCACCTAAAATGTTTTCAAATATTTTATACTTGCCTATTTTCAATATAAAAATGAAATGAAAAAGTTTTATACATTTTTTCTGTCAAAACGCACATTTTAGTTTTCTTTCGCATCAAAGCACAAAAGGCTATCTTTTAGGTGTAATAAGCCTTTTACGGCAGAGGCTCTCAAACAAAGCAAACAAAGCAGCCAGCGACTGCGAAAAAACCTCTAATGGACACCGGTATTTTTTCCTCAGATCTCGCATTGAACGACACAAAAACCTAATCAGTTTTTCACTGCAGAGTATCACAATAGGTTCACATTTATATGTAATCGGATATTATAAACACCGTAAATGCGGCAGGTGTAGAGCTTCGTTTTTTGTAACGTATAAATCAAAGAGAAAATTGGATCATGACGAATATTTCAGAAAGGCTTTAACATTGTTCCATTTCAGCTGTGGTGCAGGTTAGTATTACATCATCAATAGCATTATTATTTAAAAATGATAATAGAATATCCCATTTATACGATTTAGGTTACGATTTGTCTATGAAAATGAGTAGCAGGACTTATACATATACACAAAGGTAGAGAGAGAGAGAGAGAGAGAGAGAGAGAGAGAGAGAGAGAGAGAGAGAGAGACTAAATGAATTGGCGTGTTCATTTGAAGTGCAATGGAGCTTGCTCTGAGACAAAATATTGGAGTGGTTAGAAAAATCTCTTACATTTCACAATGATACTGCCATTACAAAATTATATTTTTGACGCTGCAAGCATCACAGTTTCAAATGCGTAAACTTTTATTTTTTTCTTAAATTCCAAAATCCCTTTGGTCTAATGATGTAAAAGTTCGATCTTTCACAAACACAATTCACGACGGAATCAGTTTCGGTGCTGTTAAGAGGATTTATACCTTGATTCATTATTACTACACTAAAACTGCAGGTGCTCACAGATGTTTTAAAAATAAATACAATGTTCTGAGGAAAAGATAACTTCAGTCCAGTATAATCTGTTGGTTATTGTCTGTATAAACAAACAAATACAAGAAATATAGTCTCTATTCATGAAAAGCACCATTTATTCAAAAATTCCTGTGATTCAAAAACAAATAAAAGAAACAAAAAATCCTTTCCGATAAAAAAAAGTAATTCCCCGACACGATCTATTTCCAGATTTGAAGTTCACTCAGTAAAACGCCGATGTAGTTTTTGACAAATGGACCGTATCATTCATGGAGACGCAACCGACTCGCCTGGAAATTCTAATATCCAGTATGGGCTTCAGCAGCCTCTCTTCCCTTCTCGTTCTGGCAAACATCCACTCTTTATAAAACCTTTTTCTAAATACAGGCACATTTTTTTTTATTTCATTCACGTTTCGCGTGCTTCACCTTCAAGCAAGTTTTTTCTTAATATTTGTAAAGAATTATTAGTGTATATTTCTCTCTCTTAAACACTAGTTTGTTTTCATCCTTGAGCGAAAACTTAATTAGAGTTTTACCGTAAGATTTTTACTAAGTCATTTTCACTTATGGTAGTCGATCTTATTTGCAAAAACCTTATGGTAAAAAGGGTTATTTCACTCCATCAATAAGATCCCTATTATTGTGTCAGTTTTACTGCAAATCTCTTGAAATTTGGCCATGCCAAATCTGGCAATGTATACGTTCCAGAGCTTATTGCACGACAGGCAACAATATTTTACAACGCAATGAAGACCTACACTACACTGTTATGCTGAGACTTTCAATGCTAGTATCATTATACAGGCTGAGTATATGAATAAAACATACATTTCTACTGTCATCCTTAAAATGTAAACATTTTACGAATTTCATTGTGTCTGTATGTCTATCGGTACTGACGCTTTGAGTAACATATATTTTCAAAAGAAATATGTAAAATGTTTAAATTTTATGGAAGGCATTTGAAATGTATGGAAAAAGGATTGTCATTTTTGTACACATTGTATGGGGTCACTAGCGCTAATGAGTTTTTTCGCCCTTCTCCCGCTTGATACCTGTCACCTGTGGATTTATATTCTCTAGTGGTCTGTATGTTTGTCGGTATTATCCCTTCAGTGAATATTGTGATTTCTACCACTAGCACTAATGAGTTTAGCGACCACTCCCTTTTGAAACCTGCCAGGTGTGGATTCGAAGTCTCAAACGGTTTTGTATGTTCGTCCGTACTGTCTCTGTAGCATGTATTTTTTAATTTCTATCTCTGTGCATCAGTCCTTCGTTAATGGCGCTGGAAATAGAGCTGAAACCGGCTAAGACCAGCTTGCATTCTTTCATTTTTTCATCTATGGTGTTGTGTTATATGTATATATAAATATAAATATGTATGTATATATATATATTTATATATATATATATATATATATATATATATATATATATATATATATATATATAATGTGTGTGTGTGAGTAAAGGCAAATGCCACAAAGGAAAAAACAGAAACAATGGAGTGGTTGCTAGGCCTTTCGACACAAGGTCCTTTACTCCTGGTAAAGGACTGTTTCCAAAGGCCTAGCAACCACTCCAGTTTCACTTTTCCTTCATGGCATTTGCCTTTATTTATAATTATATCACGTTTCATATCTTCGTAATTCGGTTATTCTTACATTATATATATATAATATACAGTATATGTATATATATGTATATATATATATATATATATATATATATATATATATATATATATATATATATATATATGTATGTGTTTATGTATGTATGTACATATATATTTGTATGTATATATGTGTGGATTTAAAAATATTAAAATATTTTAGTGCTAATTCAGTATCATGCCTTCAAAACATAACACAATATAACTATATATATCCCGTAATGTTATAGAGATTTTGATGCTGCTCTAACACTAAAGTCTTTTTCATATTTCATTGTCTTCCTCTGTAGACATTTTGCTCGGGCTGGTCACGTCCATATTTACTCTCAAATTCCATTAATACTTTTCCCATTAGGACTTTCTGCAGAGATTCACCTGCATGATGCACTTGGCGCGAATAATTGCTTCAATTTGAAAAATAAATAGGCACATCTTACGGAGAATTGTCTCTAGGTATAAAACTACATCTGGGAATTAAATTTTCGCTCTCTCACTGCAAGGCCAAAGCTCATTTTTTCATTCTTTTGTAAATATATTTCTCGTAAATAACTCTCACGTTAAAATACATTCTACTTCAATAACACAACTTACATTAATTCCAAGATAAATGTTGCTGTTTCATATCATTTACAAAACATAGTAAACATATGAATTTTACATATAAATTTTGAATCGACTGAACACTTTAAACGGAATAAGAGGTGATGGATAATAACGTAAATCATTATCACAAATTTATTTTTAATTTTTCAAGGTATAAAAGAGTAAGCAAAAAAACGTACAGGTGTCACACCTGTAAAAAATATAATTCAGCACTCACATGTGACGATGCATTCAATTCCCAAACAGATTTACCCATAGGACCTATTGTTTGAAAACGTGAGAGAGGAAAAATATCAGAACAGAAATTAAAAAGAAAAAGTGGAAAAGAAATACATCAAAGGAGTATTTTTCCAGTCTTTGAATATCAGAAAGAAAAATAGAGGCTTTGAAGTTACCATAGCATCTGCCATATTTGGAAAAACCACAGAAATAAAAGACTCATAAAAGTATGAAATAGAGGGAAAAAACACTTGCTGTACACAAATACATTCACTGACAACCATCGGTTAGATGAAAATAAAAGAGACGAGATGCACGGACATAGAGAAGGATACACAAGACAAGAGACGGCCAGACGAGAGAACACACAAAGAGGGCAGTGAAAACAAAAGAGAATTCTTTTGGTGTTTCGTCGGGCACACTCTTTGCCCATAATAACACTTGCCTTGCTGTCAGTACAAACTCGCGTTCCCTCTCTTTCTCTCCCTCTCTTTCTCCTGAAAGGCAAGAAAAAATATAGCCTCTTCGATCTCTTATATCACCCCCCCACCTTCCTCACGTTCCGTCACCCTCCACCGCCCCTACCATACGCCACCCATCCCGCCCTCCACCATCCACCCCTTCCACCTTCTATCATGTACCCCTACCCTTCACCCTCCACCACCAACCCCCATCTCCAAGCCCCCCACCCCCACCCTCCAATACCCACCCATCCCCCTTCCACTCCCACCCTCCACTACTTCCCCCACCTTCCAGCCCCCAAGGACCGCTTGACGCAAGGGGTATTAGGGAAGGAAATATCATGGAGAAGCTGAAGGTCTCACGCCCCATTAGATGGATTGGGCAGAGAAGGGAATAACAAGGTGGCAATATCCTGGTGTGCTGGAAAAAAGCTGCTTAACTTTGTGTGTGAACCATACGTAACGAAAGCTACGACGCGACACAAAATTAGCATCAACATACTGCGTCACATATGCAACAATTGTATTCCACAGGGCGCTCGCTTACATAATTAAGTGTGTATGACGAAAAAAAAAAAACCTCCTTCACTTACTGAAGTCTTCGCTGTTCTTCCATTTATCTTCTCTGCATCTACGTCAAGGATATTCAATGACTTATTCGCGCATGGATACAGCTTAAGGTCTCTCTAACTTGATAGAACATATACCCTTGACATTTCACGTAACGTCTCAAAAATCTCTGCAAGCGCTCTACTATCATTTGATAATGATTTTGCTGCGATGATACATTTCACTTCCAGATAAAGCATCTGGAACTTTGTTGCGATCTCTTTTTCTTTTAATTGTGGGGATTGTTTGAAGACAATCTCTTTGAATAAGTTTAAGGAACTAGCTGTAATGAAAAACTTATTCTGTGCTTTGTGTGTTCAAATCTTACCCGCACTAAGAATATCAGGGGGTTGGACCACAGGGTAGTTGGTTGGTGGGTGAACATTGAGGAAAATCAGGGAAAGCAGAAGTAAATTTTATTGCCTTCTAAAAGGACACTTAACAACATCCCAACTTTTTCAATTCTAGCCTTACCACCCAACCCTGAATTTGGCCGCCATCTTGGAAAAATGGCGTCTCAAAATCACTTCACCAATATTTGCTTGGGGCAACGTTAAACACATACGTGCTGACACAAAAATAATCTGGATGCAATATTCCACGAAAAATACTGTATGTGTATACACTGTATATATATGTATGTATGTATGTATGTATGTATGTATGTATGTATGTATGTATGTATGTATGTATGCATATATATATGTATTATGTATGTATGTATGTATGTATATGTATGTATGTATGTATGTATGTATATATATATATATATATATATATATATATATATATAGTATATAATAAGTAAATATATATATATATATATATATATATATATATATATATATATATATATATATATATATATTTATTATTGATGAGACATAAAAGATTTTGAAAGAAATATGGGACAGCCTGTAATGTTCCCAATGCATATGACAAAAACTTCCAACAAATGTAACTGTGCCTTTAAAGATGACGTTAGTGTTAAATTATACTTGCAACTGCACCGTTCATGTGTAAAAAGAATTGCGTTACCTTGCTTAGTCTTGTTTACGATTTTGCAGTGATTTCACGTAGAATTCATTATCCGTAGAGAATCTGGGCACCAGAGAAAAAATAAATATACGGATACCCATTGCGTTCTGTATGGTATGATTATAAACATGTTTACCTGCCTTCGTGGGATTATGGACACTGATACTCGAGGGTTTGTAGAGACTGAACTGACGTTTGCTCTTAATTTCTTTTAATTGTGTTTGTAAATCCCGCTTATAAATACATAACATTTGCTTGTTCATTTGTTGCCGTTTAATTATTGCCATTTGTACTTTGCAAAATTTCTTTTTTTGTCTTTTTTGCTTTTTGCATGTGAATTCTATTCAAAAGAAGCTTGTCTAGTGTATTAATGGTGTTTTCATTAACTGCATATATTTTAGCATATTCTTAACATGTAATCGGCCTTAATCACAATATTTGTTCATAATGTGATTTAGGTCGATTCTTCTTCTTCTTCTTCCCAGCTTGTTCCCATTTTTATTACTTGTTAAGAACAAGCTCACATATTTATGCAGTTAGCGAAAATACCATCAATACACTAGACAAGCTTCTTGAGAATAGAATGCACATGCAAAAAAAAAAAAAATAATCAAAAAGAGAAATTCATTAAAATAACTGCATTCAAATAAATTCTATCGAAAGACAAAAAAGAACATGCTGGGAAAATACAGGTTTAAAAATCACGCGAAACAAAAGTGGGAAATAGAAAAAAATGAGAATTTTAGAAAATGAGGAGACGTGAATAATTTCCACGCAATATTCCGAAGCATTTAACAGCCCGAAAGCAATTAACGTCTGATTTGAAGTTAACAGCCCTTTGCGAGCGACGTCCACGATTGATTGGCGCATTTTCCGGAAAGAATTGGTCAGAAAATTCTCCTCCAGGTCGATCAAACGAAAAACGGTTTAAAAACACATTTCCTCCTCCTCCTCCTCCTCTGCCAATGCTTGTTGTGAAAAAAGCTACAAGACATTAATTAATTTTGTGAAATATGATTGGGCGTGTGCGAATGACGGCGAAAAAGACGACGCCGATCCATCGCGTCGGGGAGAGGGAGCGCACGAGTACCGCCCAAGTTTGACTCGAGAGTCGCGTGGTCGGACAATTTAGTTTGGAAATGCAAATTTGCGTCGTTAATTGAAAACAAACATTTCAAGGGGTCAGGTTCAGCTTTCATCGCTCAGTTCATTTCAGCGGAATAAAAAGGGAGAGAGAAAGAATGATTATACAAAAAAAAAAAAGCTGGCTTGGGGCCATATCACACAAAAGCCAAAACCTCAAATCATTTACGAAAGCTGATCGTATATTAATTAATTTTACATTTATACATATGTAAAATGTAATGTTAATTTCTCACATTCCAAGTAGTATCTAAAAGTATGAATGCATATAGACCTCTCTCTATATATATATATATATATATATATATATATATATATATATATATATATATATATATATATATATATATATATATATATATATATATAAAATCAAGAGTCAAATATTTTGGTAATCAATAATAGCTATAAGAAAGGTGTTTTTCAATTCCATGCACAACGGTACATGTATAAATACATATACTGGTTTTGTGAGATTCATACCTGTTTTAAAACCAGCTTCTTCATCCCTATAAGAATTTCATCAGTCTCTTTCCTTAGTTTAATAAGCATCCTCAATAGTTTACCTCATTCAGTTGAGTAAGCATATCAATAGTTTACATTCAGTTGAGTAAGCATCCTCAATAGTTTACCTCATTCAGTTGAGTAAGCATCCTCAATAGTTTCCATTCAGTCATCTCAACTTAGTTATGGTACCATTGCTATGACTTGCAATTTCTTATCATCAGACTTTGTTTTCATTCAAATATATATATATATATATCCATATATATATATATATATATATATATATATATATATATATATATATATATATATATATATATATATATATATATATATACAGAAATATAGCAACCGACTTCTCAATCATACAGCGTTGATTGCTTTGGAAAAAAGAAAAGATATATTTCTGGGACAAAGAAGATCAAATTACTTTTTTTTCTTTTTAATTACAGTGGAACAAAGCTCCTGGAAATTCCGGAGACTTCCACCAAGCAATTATAAAACAATGCAATCAGGCGCACCGCCCGCGACACAGAAATTCTTTGGGGGAAGGCTTTTGGTGATTGCCACCAAGTTCACAAGTGCACGGAAAATGCGTTACATAACCTTAGTGTGTTTGATCAGCTACAAATGGAGTTATTTTCACGTACGAATAAAGTTTCTATCTCTACCTGTTGACCTAAACTTGATCATTATTTTTCCTTTCTTCATGACCTACAATGTCGTTCCTTCCTCGACACTGTCTCTTCCATTCTTTTGTTACACTGTCTTATCTTCAAGAGATTCACTCTCTTACCCTCCCCTGTAACTCATTCTAAATAAATTAGGGAACTTATCATCTTATATAAGAAAAAAATTAAAATGTTTTGCTTCCCGCTTCGTGCTAAGGGCTTGGAAATTGTTTGTCGAACCTTGGGACTTTTATAATAGTTTAAGAAAATCAAGAGGGTTAAGAATTTACACTGTGGCAAATACACTTAAGATATATCATTTATTGACATCTAATATATTAACCTGTAATTAATTTTAATACTTTTAATAATTCTGTGACAGCCTTTCATTTTATAATTACTTCTTAGGTCAACAATTGTAATACCATTATCTCTATCTCTAATTACACAATTCCCCGCGGTAACCAATTCGTTCCAATAATCTGTTGAAATACTACCACGCAAAATCTCTGTAGCTTTGAATGTTGTCATATAGGCCACTCTCCTCTCTCTCTCTCTCTCTCTCTCTCTCTCTCTCTCTCTCTCTCTCTCTCTTTCATCGAATGTTTTTTGTTTGCTTCTCTCTCTCTCTCTCTCTCTCTATTTCCGGTACTCTCCAATTCCCACGTCTCTTCTTTCCGCCGTCCCCAAAGGCACTGCTGATTTGCTGAGATTAGTTTAATGGTGCAAGTGATTCTCCCCGATTCGTTTCCAAACTTCAGGATCAGGAAAGAAATCCAGTTCGGATCGCGAGAGCCATAGAGGAATTTCATTGGAGTTTACGATAGTTCCGACGGGGAGATTGAAATGACCAGCTCTCCTACTCTTACTGCATATATGTATAGATATATATATATATATATATATATATATATATATATATATATATATATATATATATATATATATATATATATATATATATATATATAATATAAAATGAAAGTTATCAACACATGAGAACGAGTTTCACAGAAATTTGTTTCTGACTCACTCGGGACCGAACCCTGTCTCTCAAATGAAAGGTCATGGCGCTATCAATTGAACCATACAGATTATGAATAGAAGTTGGAACTTAGGTACCTCTATACATGGGATTTTTTCTGTGGCAGGCTGTCGCCTAACATGCCGCCGAATTTTATCCAACTTCCTGATCCACCACTGAGTCAGTTGGTAGCATTTCATTTCAGTGGGCTATAGCAATAAGCTGCCTCTACTGGTCAAATGTATAGGTAAGCAAAAACTTTGATAACAAAATATGTTATAAAGACAAGATTTGAAATTGGCTATTCCAAGTAAAGCAAGGTATTACAGACCACGGGCATATGTGCAAATCTTCATTAAAGAACAGTAACTCGGCGGAAGTAACGTAAGTACAAAATCTCAGATGTTGCTGGAGTGAGGTTAAACAAGGAGCTGCACTCCCAGTGTCTGACTGTGAACATAATTACCCTGAAATAGAAAGACCCTCAACACTGCAAGCCACTGCAAGCGTAAGACCATAAAGGCACCGCAATAAAGACACGATGTGCTCATGACCACCTTAGAATTAAGACAGATGCCAGAAAAATGGGTTACTGCTTCCATTAGGCTTAGGGCCCAAAAGGTGTTCAAGGTCTGGAGGCGTCTTTATGGCCTTACACGCCTTCTCTGATTCCATTTAATTTCCAAGACTTTCTTTCACTTTATTTATCTACTTATTTGTCTGTCTATCTGTCCCTCTTATTAATGGTTTGTCGATTTCACAGGGTAGTATTTATATACTTATCCGTCTATCTGTCACTTTCTATCTGTCCCGCTACCAACGAGTTGGTTAGTCAGTGTACTAGCATTTTAACCAGTTAGTATTTTGACAGCAAAATTCTAAGTAAATAATGTCCCACCAGCATGGGATACAACACATTATTGATAATTCTCCGCTCCCCAGATACAAAACACTATTAATATCCCCAAAACTGTTGTGTAATAAATTACTAATGATTCCAAAAACTACCGCCTTAAAATATAACCCTCATAATATTAGGGTACATTGTATATCCCATCGTTAAAGATCATGACTGTATATTTCACATGATGACAGCTCTCATGCAAAAAAAAATTAGAATACCACACAGCCCCACATTATATATATTCCATTCTGGTTTGAATTTCGCCTAAAATTTTTCAAATATTTCATACTTGCCTATTTTCAATATAAAAATGAAAAGAAAAAGTTTTATACATTTTTTCTGTCAAAACGCACATTTTAGTTTTCTTTCGCATCAAAGCACAAAAGGCTTTCTTTTAGGTGTAATAAGCCTTTTTACGGCAGAGGCTCTCAAACAAAGCAAACAAAGCAGCCAACGACTGCGAAAAAAACCTCTAATGGACACCGGTATTTTTTCCTCAGATCTCGCATTGAACGACACAAAAACCTAATCAGTTTTTCACTGCAGAATATCACAATAGGCTCACATTTATATGTAATCGGATATTAAAAACACCGTAAATGCGGCAGGTGTAGAGCTTCGTTTTTTGTAACGTATAAATCAAAGAGAAAATTGGATCATGACGAATATTTCAGAAAGGCTTTAAAACTGTTCCATTTCAGCTGTGGTGCAGGTTAGTATTACATCATCAGTAGCATTATTATTTAAAAATGATAATAGAATATCCCATTTGTACGATTTAGGTTACGATTTGTCTATGAAAATGAGTAGCAGAACTTATACACATACACAAAGGTAGAGAGAGAGAGAGAGAGAGAGAGAGAGAGAGAGAGAGAGAGAGAGAGAGAGAGAGAGAGACTAAATGAATTGGCGTGTTCATTTGAAGTGCAATGGAGCTTGCTCTGAGACAAAATATTGGAGTGGTTAGAAAAATCTCTTACATTTCACAATGATACTGCCATTACAAAATTATATTTTTGACGCTGCAAGCATCACAGTTTCAAATGCGTAAACTTTTATTTTTTTCTTAAATTCCAAAATCCCTTTGGTCTAATGATGTAAAAGTTCGATCTTTCACAAACACAATTCACGACGGAATCCGTTCGGTGCTGTTAAGAGGATTTATACCTTGATTCATTATTACTACACTAAAACTGCAGGTGCTCACAGATGTTTTAAAAATAAATATAATGTTCTAAGGAAAAGATCAATTCCAGTCCAGTATCATCTGTTGGGTATTGTCTGTATAAATAAACAAATACAAGAAATATAGTCTCTATTCATGAAAAGCACCATTTATTCAAAAATTTCTGTGATTCAAAAACAAAAAAAAGAAACAGAGACCCTTTCCGAAAAAAAAAAAAAGTAATTCCCCGACACGATCTATTTCCAGATTTGAAGTTCACTCAGTAAAACGCCGATGTAGTTTTTGACAAATGGACCGTATCATTCATGGAGACGCAACCGACTCGGCTGGAAATTCTAATATCCAGTATGGGCTTCCAGCAGCCTCTCTTCCCTCCTCGTTCCTGCCCAACATCCACTCTATAAAAAACCTTTTTTCTACATACAGGCACTTTTTTTTTTTTTATTCACGTTATGCGTGCTTTAGCTTCAAGCAAGTTTTTTCTTATTATTTCTAAAAAATATTATTAGCGTATATTTATCTCTCTTAAACCCTATTTTGATTTCATCCTTGAGCTAAAACTTAATCATTTTCACTTATGGTAGTCGATCTTATTTGGAAAAACCTTATGGTAAAAAGAGTTATTTTACTCGATCAGTAAGATCCCCCATATTATGACAGTTTTTACTGCTTATATTTTGAAATCTGACGATGCCAAATCTGGCAATTTATACGTTCCAGAGTGCATTGCATGGCAGACAACAATATTTTACAAAGCACGAAGACCTACACTACACTATTACTCTGAGACTTTCAATGCTAATTTAGTATCATCATAGAAGCTGAGTACGTGAATAAAACATGCATATCTACTGCCATCCTTAAAATGTAAACATTTTGTGAGTTTCATTATGCCCGTATGTTTTCGGTACTGACCCCTTGAGTAACCGATAATTTCAAAAGAAATATGTAAAATGTTTAAATTTTATGGAAGGCAGAAGTGTGTGGAAAAGGATTATCATATTTGTAAACATAGTATGGGGTCACTAGCGCTAATGAGTTTAACAACCACTCCCCTTTGAAACCTATTAGGTGTGGATTCGTAGTCTAAAACGGTTGTGTATGTTCGTCCGTACTGTCGCTGTAAGATAAATAAATAATAAACGTGTATATATATGTATGTATATATATATATATATATATATATATATATATATATATATATATATTATATATATATATATATATATATATATATATTTATATATATATATATTTATTTATATATACAAACACACACACACACACATACACATATATATATATATATATATCTTTATTACCATAATGTATCATTCCTTTATCACTAGCTTGTAAATAATATTTTAGAACCGGTCGGGTCCTACACCATAGTCTTAATTTAGCATCTGTGATGTGATTATATATATATATAGAATATATATATATATATATATTATATATATATATATATATATATATATATATATATATATATATATATATATATATATATACATATATATAATATATACATATACATATATATATGTGTGTCATTTTGTTTGTATGTAAGTATGTATGCGTGTGTGCAAGAATCTCAAAATATTAAAACATTTTCGAACTAATTCAGTCATGCCTTAAAAACTGAAGACAATATAACTGTATATCCCGTAATGTCACAGAGATTTTGATGCTGCTCTAACACTATTATCTTTTTCATTTTTCATTGTCTTCCCCTGTAGACATTTCGCTCGGGCTGGTCACGGCCATATTTACTCAAAAATTCCATTAATACTTTTTCCATTAGGACTTTTTGCAGAGATTCACCTGCATGATGCACTTCGCGCGAATAATTGCTACAATTTGAAAAATAAATAGACACATCTTACGGAGAAGTGGCTTTAGGGATAAAATTACATCTGCGAATTAAATTTTCGCT
Source organism: Macrobrachium rosenbergii (assembly GCF_040412425.1). Classification (NCBI taxonomy): domain Eukaryota; kingdom Metazoa; phylum Arthropoda; class Malacostraca; order Decapoda; family Palaemonidae; genus Macrobrachium; species Macrobrachium rosenbergii. Next base: position 26,924,024 of record NC_089777.1, on the reverse strand, counting down.
CTCTCATTGCAAGGGCAATGCTCATTTTTTAATTCTTTTGTAAATATATTTCTCATAAATAACTCTCACGTTAAAATACATTCTACTTCAATAACACAACTTGCATTAATTCCAAGATAAATGTTACTGTTCCATTTCACTTATAAAAAGGAGTAAACATATAAATTTTAAATATGAATTTTGAATGTACTGAATACTTTAGACGAAATAAGATTTGATGGAAAATAATGTAAACCGTTATCACAAATTTATTTTTTATTTTTAAAGGTATAAAAGAGTAAGCAAAAAACATACAGCTGTATCACACCTGTAAAAAATATTATCCAGTGTTAACAAGTGACGATACATTCAATTCCCCCACAGATTTACCCAGCGGACCTATTCTTTGAAAATCTGAGAGGAAAAATCTCAGAATGGAAACTAAAAAGAAAAAAAAGAGGAGAAGAAAGACATCAAAGAAATATTTTTCCAGTCTTTGAATATCAGAAGGAAAAATAAATGTTTGGTGGTTACCGTAGTCTTTGCCATATTTGGAAAAACCGCCGAAATAAAAGAGAATGATAAAACAAAACTGTTACACAAATACATTCATAGACAAATATACGGTTAGTTTAAAAGAAAGAGAGACGAGATCCACTGACACAGAGAAAGATACGCTAGATAAAAGACGGACAGACAAGAGAACTCGTCAGAACACAAAAAGACGGCAAGAAAGACAAATGAGGATTCTTTTGGTGTTTCAGCTAGCACATCCTTTCCCCATAATAACACTTCCCTTGCCGTCAGTACGAACTCGCTCTCCCTCTCTTTCTCTCCTTCTCTTTCTCCTGAAAGGCAAGGAAAAGTATAGCCTCCTCGATCGCTTATAACGCCCCCCCCCCCAAAATCCTCACGTTCCGTCACCCCTCCCCACCCTCACACCACTCATCCTGCCTCCGAAGACATGTACATATAAACATATAAACATATATATATATATATATATATATATATATATATATATATATATATATATATATATATATATATATATATATATATTATATATCAGTCTTTTCCCCAGTCTGTTGAGAATAAGCATACATATTCATTATAAGTGCATCATTAGTTACCTCATTCATCCAGGTCAACATTCTACAGGATCTTTGCTATGACTTCCAATTTCCAATCGCCAGACTTTGTTCCTCATTCCCAATATAAATTAATTTTTTACATATATATGTATATACATATATATGTATATATATAATAATTATATGTATATATATATATATATATATATATATATATATATATATATATATATATATATATATATATATATATATATATATATATGTTCAAGTGCAATCACACTTTTATGACACTACTTACAATAGCGTAGATTAACATACGTTTATGCCCGGCTATATACATTTTACGTGTATAAACGTAAAATTATTATATGACCAGCTTTCGTAATTGATCTGAGGTTTTGGCTTTTGTGTGATATGCCCCCAACCCCGCTTTCATTTTTTCTGTATAGTTTTTCTTTCTTTCTCTCTCTCCCTTTTTATTCCGCTGAAATGAACTGAGCGATGAAAGCTGAACCTGAGTTCTTGAAATGTTTGTTTTCAATTAACGACGCAAATTTGCATTTCCAAACTAAATTGTCCGACCACGCGACTCTCCAGTCAAACTTGGGCGGTACTCGTGCGCTCCCTCCCCCCGACGCGATGGATCGGCGTCGTCTTGTTCGCCGTCATTCGCACACGCCCAATCATATTTCACAAAATTAATTAATGTCTTGTGGCTTTTTTCACAACAAGGATTGGCAGAGGAGGAGGAGGAGGAGGAGGAGGAAATGTGATTTTAAACCGTTTTTCGTCTGATCGACCTGCAGGAGAACTTTCTGGCCAATTCTTTCCGGAAAATGCGCCAATCAATCGTGGACGCCGCTCGCAAAGGGCTGTTAACTTCAAATCAGACGTTAATTGCTTTCGGGCTGTTAAATGCTTCGGAATATTGCGTGGAAATTATTCACGTCTCCTCATTTTCTAAAATTCTCATTTTTTTTCTATTTCACACTTTTGTTTCGCGTGATTTTTAAACCTGTATTTTCCCAACATGTTCTTTTTTGTCTTTCGATAGAATTTATTTGAATTCAGTTATTTTAATGAATTTCTCTTTTTGACTATTTTTTTAATTTTTGCATGTGCATTTTATTCACAAGAAGCTTGTCTAGTGGATTGATGGTATTTTTGCTAACTGCATACCTATGTGAGCTTATTTTTAACAAGTAATAAAATGGGAACAAGCAGGGAAGAAGAAGAAGAAGAAGAAGAATCGACCTAAATCACATTATCAACAAATATTGTGATTAAGGCCGATTACTTGTTAAGAATATGCTAAAATGTATGCAGTTAGCGAAAACACCATTAATACACTAGACAAGCTTCTTTTGAATAGAATTCACATGCAAAAAGTAAAAAAGACAAAAAGAGAAATTTTGCAAAGTACAAATGGCAATAATTAAATGGCAACAAATGAACAAGCAAATCTTATGCATTTATAAGCGGGATTTACAAACACAATTAAGAGAAATTAAGAGCAAACGTCAGTTCAGTCTCTAAAAACCCTCGAGTATCAGTATCCATAATCCTACGAAGGCAGGTATTCATGTTTATAATCATACCATACAAAACGCAAATGGATATCCATATATTTATTTCTTCTTTGTAGCACAGATTGTCTGCGGATAATGAATTCTACGTGAAATCACTGGAAAATCGTAAACAAGACTAAGCAAGGTAACGCAATTCTTTTTACACATGAACGGTGCAGTTGCAAGTATAATTTAACACTAACGTCATCGTTAAAGGCACAGTTACATTTGTTGGAAGTTTTTGTCATATGCATTGGGAACATTTCAGGCTGTCCCATATTTCTTTCAAAATCTTTGATGTCTCATCAATAAAAAAATATGTATATACATACATACATACATACATACATATATATATATATATATATATATATATATATATATATATATATATATATACATACATATATATATATATATATATATATATATATATATATATATATATATATATATATATATATATATATATATATATATATATATATATATATATATATATATATATATATATATATATATATATATATATATATATATATATATATATATATATATATATATAGTGTACATACATACAGTATTTTTCGTGGAATATTGTATCCAGATTATTTTTGTGTCAGCATGTATGTGTTTAACGTTGTCCCAAGCAAATATTGGTGAAGTGATTTTAAGACGCCATTTTCCCAATATGGCGGCCAAATCGGGGTGGTGGTGAGGCTAGAATTGAAAAAGTTAGGATATTGTTAGGTGTCCTTTTAGAAGGCAATAAAATTTACTTCAGCTTTCCCTGATTTTCCTCAATGTTCACCCACCAACCAACTACCCTGTGGTCCAACCCCCTGATATTCTTAGTGCGGGTAAGATTTGAACACATAAAGCATAGAATAAGTTTTTCATGACAGCTAGTTCCGTAAACTTATTCAAAGAGGTTGTCTCCAAACAATCCCCACAGTTAAAAAAAAAAAGAGATCCCAACAAAGTTGCAGATGCTTTGTCTGGAAGTGAAATGTGTCATCGCAGCAAAATCATTATCAAATGATAGTGGAGCGCTTGCAGAGATTTTTGAGACGTTGCGTGAAATGTCAAGGGTATATGTTCTATCAAGTTAGAGAGACCTTAAGCTATATCCAAGCGTGAATAAGTCATTGAATATCCGTGACGTAGATGCAGAGAAGATAAATGGAAGAAAAGCGAAGCTTTCAGTAAGTGAAGGAGGTTTTTTTTTTTTTGTCATACACACTTAACTATGTAAGCGAGCGCCCTGTGGAATACAATTGTTGCATATGTGACGCAGTATGTTGATGCTAATTTTGTGTTGCGTCGTAGCTTTCGTTACGTATGGTTAACACTCAAAGTTAAGCAGCTTTTTTTCCAGCACACCAGGATATTGTCACCTTGTTATTCCCTTCTCTGCCCAATCCATCTAATGGGGCGTGAGACCTTCAGCTTCTCCATGATAATATTTCCTTCCCTAATACCCCTTGCGTCAAGCGGCCCTTGGGGGCTGGAAGGTGGGGGAAGTAGTGGATGGTGGGGGTGAAAGGGGATGGGTGGGTATTGGAGGGTGGGGTTGGGGCTTGGAGATGGGGGTTGGTGGTGGAGGGTGAAGGGTAGGGGTACATAATAGAAGGTGGAAGGGGTGGATGGTGGAGGGCGGGATGGGTGGCGTATGGTAAGGGTGGTGGAGGGTGACGGAACGTGAGGAGGGTGGGGGGGTGATATAAGAGATCGAAGAGGCTATATTTTTTCTTGCCTTTCAGGAGAAAGAGAGGGAGAGAAAGAGGGAGAGAAAGAGAGGGAGAGAAAGAGAGAGAGAGAGAAAGAGAGGGAAGGGGAGTTTGTACTGACGGCAAGGCAAGTGTTATTATGGGCAAAGTGTGTGTCCGACGAAACACCAAAAAATTCTCTTTTGTTTTTACTGCCCTCTTCGTGTGTTTTGACGTGTTCTCTTGTCTGTCCGTCTCTTGTCTTGTGTATCCTTCTCTATGTCAGTGCATCTCGTCTCTTTTATTTTCATCTAACCGATGGTTGTCAGTGAATGTATTTGTGTACAGCAAATGTTTTTTCCCCAGTTCATACTTTTATGAGTCTTTTATTTCGGTGGTTTTTCCAAATATGGCAGATGCTATGGTAACTTCAAAGCCTCTGTTTTTCTTTCTGATATTCAAAGGCTGGAAAAATACTCCTTTGATATATTTCTTCTCCACTTTTTTCTTTTTAATTTCTGTTCTGATATTTTTCCTCTCACGTTTTCAAACAATAGGTCCTATGGGTAAATCTGTTTGGGAATTGAATGCATCGTCAAATGTTAGTGCTGAATTATATTTTTTACAGGTGTGACACACCTGTACGTTTTTTTGCTCACTCTTTTATACCTTTAAAAATTAAAAATAAATTTGTGATAACGATTTACATTATCATCCATCACCTCTTATTTCGTTTGAAGTGTTCAATCGATTCAAAATTTATATCTAAAATTCATGTTTACTATATTTTATAAATGATATGAAACCGTAACATTTATCTTGGAATTAATGTAAGTTGTGTTATTGAAGTAGAATGTATTTTAACGTGAGAGGTATTTACGAGAAATATATTTACAAAAGAATGAAAAAATGAGCTTTGCCCTTCAGTGAGAGAGCGAAATTTAATTCACAGATGTAGTTTTATCCCTAGAGCCAATTCTTCGTAAGATGTGTCTATTTATTTTTCAAATTGTAGCAATTATTCGCGCCAAGTGCATCATGCAGGTGAATCTCTGCAGAAAGTCCTAATGGAAAAAGTATTAATGGAATTTGTGAGTAAATATGGCCGTGACCAGCCCGAGCGAAATGTCTACAGAGGAAGACAATGAAATATGAAAAAGACATTAGTGTTGGAACAGCATCAAAATCTCAGTGACATTACGGGATATAAAGTTATATTTTCTTCAGTTTTTAAGGCACGACTGAATTAGCTCGAAAATGTTTTAATATTTTGAGATTCTTGCACACACGCATACATACTTACATACAAACAAAACACACACATATATATATATATAAGTATATATATATAAATAAATATATTATATATATATATATATATATATATATATATATATATATATATATATATATATATATATATATATATATATATATATATATATATATATATATATATATCACATCACAGATGCTAAACTGAGACTGGGTGTAGGACCTGAACGGTTCTATGTTATTTACAAAACCATTGACAAAGGAATGATACATTATGTTAATGAATATATATATATATATATATATATATATATATATATATATATATATATATATATATATATATATATATATATATTATCTATATATATGTAATGTTTATTTATCTATTTATCTTACAGCAACGGTACGGACGAACATACACAACCGTTTTAGACTACGAATCCACACCTAACAGGTTTCAAAGGAGAGTGGTTGTTAAACTCATTAGTGCTGGTGTCCCAATAGTATGTTTACAAATATGGTAGTCCTTTTCCATGCCTTTTTTCTGCCTTCCATAAAATTGAAACATATTTCATAATTTTTTTGAAATTATCGGTTACTCAAGGGGTTAGTACCGACAAACAAACAGACATAATGAAATTCGCAAAATGTTTACATTTTAAGGATGGCAGTAGAAATGCATGTTTTATTCACGTGCTCAGCTTGTGTGATGATACTAGCATTGAAAGTCTCCGAGTAATAGTGTAGTGTAGGTCTTCGTGCGTTGTAAAATATTGTTGTCTGCCATGCAATAAACTCTGGAAAGTATAAATTGACAGATTTGGCATCGTCAAATTTCAAAAGATAATCAGAAAAGATTGACACAATAGGGGGATCTTATTGATGGAGTAAAATAACTTTTTACCGTAAGGTTTTTCCAAATTATATTGACTACCATACAGTGAAAACGACTTAGTAAAAATCTTACGGTAAAACCTCCAGTTGAGTTTTAGCTTAAGGATGAAAACAAAATAGGGTTCACGAGAGAGAAATATATAAAAATAATTTTTCAGAAATATTAAAAAAACTTGTTTGAAGCTGAAGCACGCAAAACGTGAATAAAATAAAAAAATGCGCCTGTATTTAGAAAAAAGATTTTATAAAGAGTGGATGTTTGCCCGGAACGAGGAGGGAAGCGAGGCTGCTGGAAGCCCATACTGGATATTAGAATTTCCAGGCGAGTCGGTTGCGTCTCCATGAATGATACGGTCCATTTGTCAAAAACTACATCGGCGTTTTACTGAGTGAACTTCAAATCTGGAAATAGATCGTGTCGGGGAATTACTTTTTTTTTTTTTCATCGGAAAGGGTTTTTTGTTTCTTTTATTTGTTTTTGAACAACAGGAATTTTTCAAATAAATGGTGCTTTTCATCAATAGAGACTATATTTCTTGTATTTGTTTGTTTATACAGACAATACCCAACAGATGATACTGGACTGGAATTGATCTTTTCCTTAGAACATTATATTTATTTTCAAAACATCTGTGAGCACCAGCAGTTTTAGTGTAGTAATAATGAATCCAGGAATAAATCCTCTTAACAGCACCGAACGGATTTCGTCGTGAATGGTGTTTGTGAGAGATCGAACGGTTGCATCATTCAACCAAAGGGATTTTGGAATTTAAGAAAAAAATGGAAGTTTTCGCATTTGAAACTGTGATGCTTGCAGCGTCAAAAATATAATTTTGTAATGGCAGCATCACTGTGAAATTTCAGAGATTTTTCTAACCACTCCAATATTTTGTCTCAGTGCAAGCTCCACTGCACTTCAAATGAATACGCCAATTCATTTACTCTTCATCTTATCTCTCTCTCTCTCTCTCTCTCTCTACCTTTGTGTATGTGTTTAAGTTCTGCTACTCATTTTCATAGACAAATCACAACCTAATTCGTACAAAAGGTATATCCTATGATAATTTTTTATAATAATGCTACTGATGATGTAATACTAACCTGCACCACAGTTGAAATGGAACAATGTTAAAGCATTTCTGAAATATTCGTCATGATCCAATTTTTCTCTTTGATTTGCACGTTACAAAAAAACGAAGCTCTACACCTGCCGCATTTACGGTGTTTTTAATATCCGATTACATATAAATGTGAACCTATTGTGATATTCTGCAGTGAAAAACTGATTAGGTTTTTGTGTCGTTCAATGCGAGATCTGAGGAAAAAATACCGGTGTCCATTAGAGGTTTTTTTCGCAGTCGTTGGTTGCTTTGTTTGCTTTGTTTGAGAGCCTCTGCCGTAAAAAGGCTTATTACACCTAAAAGAAAGCCTTTTGTGCTTTGATGCGAAAGAAAACTAAAATGTGCGTTTTGACAGAAAAAATGTATAAAACTTTTTCTTTTCATTTTTATATTGAAAATAGACAAGTATGAAATATTTGAAAATTTTCAGGCGAAATTTAAACCAGAATGGAATATATGTAATGTGGGGCTGTGTGGTGTTCTAATTTTTTTTTACATGAGAGCTGTCATCATGTGAAATATACAGTCATGATCTTTAACGACGGGATATACAATGTACCCTAATATTATGAGGGTTATATTTCATGGCTGCAGTTTTTGGAATAATTAGTAATTTATTACACAACAGTTTTGGGGATAGTAATAGTGTTTTGTATCTGGGGAACGGAGAATTATCAATAATGTGTTGTATCCCATGTTGGTGGGACATTATTTACTTAGAATTTTGCTGTCAAAATACTAATTGGTTAAATTGCTAGTACAATGACAAACCAAATCATTGGTGGCGGGACAGATAGAAAGTGATAGATAGACGGATAAGCATATAAATCCTACCCTGTGAAATCCACAAACCATTAATAAGGGACAGATAGACAGTGATAGACAGATAAATAAGAAAATAAATAGAGTGAAAGAAAGTCTCAGAAATTAAACTGAATCAGAGAAGGCGTGTAAGGCCATAAAGACGCCTCCCGACCTTGAACACCTTTTGGGCCCTAATGCCTAATGGAAGCAGTAACCCATTTTTCGGACATCTGTCTTAATTCAAAGGTGGTTATGAGCACACCGTGTCTTTATTGCAGTGCCTTTATGGTCCAACGCTTGCAGTGGCTTGCAGTGTTGAGGGTCTTTCTGTTTCAGGGAAATTATGTTCACAGTCTGACACTGGGAGTGCAGCTCTCGTTTAACCTCACTCCAGCAACATCTGAAATTTGTACTTACGTTGTTTCCGCCGAGTTACTGTTCTTTAATGAAGATTTGCAGGACATGGCCTTGGTCTGTGATACCTTGCTTTGCTTGGTATAGCCAATTTCAAATCTTATCTTTGTAACATATTCTGATATCATAGTTTTTGGTTACCTATACGACTGATTAGCAGAATCAGCTTATTACTCTAATCCAATGAAATGAAATGCTACCAACTGACTCAGTGGTGGATCAGGAAGTTGGGTAAAATTCGGTGTCATGTTAGGCGACAGCTTGCCCCGGAAAAAATCCCAGGTACGGAAGTACTCAAGTTCCAACTTCTATTCATGATCTGTGGGGGTTAATTAGTAGCGCCTTACCCTTTCATTTGAGAGACTGGGGTTCGGTCCCGGGTGAGTCAGAAATTAATTTCAAATTAATTTCTGTCAAACACGTCCTCATGCGTTAATCACTTCCATTATATACTGTATGCATGCAAATATATATATATATATATATATATATATATATATATATATATATATATATATATATATATATATATATATATATATATATATATATACACATACACACACACAAGAATAGTAGAGCTGATCATTTCAATGTGCCCGTCGGAACTAATGTGGACACCAGTGAAATTACTCTTCGTCTTTCACGATCCGAACTGGATTTCTTTCTTGATCCTAAAGTTTGGAAACGAATCGGGGAGAATCACTTGCACCATTAAACTAATCTCAGCAAATCAGCAGTGCCTTTGGGGACGGCGGAAAGAAGAGACGTGGGAATTGGAGAGTAACGCAAATAGAGAGAGAGAGAGAGAGAGAGAGAGAGAGAGAGAGAGAGAGAGAGAGAGAGAGAGAGAGAGAGAGAGAAGGAAACAAAAAGCATTCGATAAAAGAGAGAGAGTGGTTATGGAGAGGAGCATGGCCCATGAGACAACATTCAAAGCTAGAGAGATTTTGCATGGTAGTATTTCAACAGAATATGGGAACAAACTGGTTACCACAGGGAACTATGTAACCAGAGATAAAAATATAATGGCATCACAATTTTTAAATCTAAGAAATAATTATAAAATGAAAGGCTGTTATGGAATTATCAAAAGCATTACAATTAATTACAGGCTAATACATTAGATGTCAATAAATGATATTTCTTTAATATATTTGTCACAATGTAAATTCCTAATCCTCTTGATTTTAACACTATTATAACAGAGGCCCCAAGGTTCGACAAAAAATTCCCAAGCCTTTAGCACGAAGTGGGTAGCAAAATACACTTTATTTATTTTTTATAGAAGACGATAAGTTTCCCTAATTTATTTAGAATGAGTTACGAAGGGCGAGAGAGTGAATTTCCTTGAAGGTAAGACAATGTAAAAAGAGAAAGGAAGAGACAATGTCGAGGAAGAAACAACATTGTAGGTACTTAAAAAAGGAAAAATAATGATCAAGATCAGGTCAACAGGTAGAGAAAGAAACTTATTCGTTCGTGAAAATAACTCCATTTGTAGCAGATCAAACACACTAAGGTTATGTAACGCATTTTCCGTGCACTTGTGAACTTGGTGGCAATCACCAAAAACCTTCCCCACAGAATTTTTTTGTGTCTTGGGCGGTGCGCCTGATTGCATTGTTTTATAATTGCTTGGTGGAAGTCTCCGGAATTTCCAGGAGCTTTGTTCCACTGTAATTAAAAAGAAAAAAAATAATTTGATCTTCCTGTGCCAGAAATATGTCCTTTCTTTTTTCCAAAGCAATCAACGTTGTATGATTGAGAATAAGTCGGATTTCTATTTAGAAATATATATATATATATATATATATATATATATATATATATATATATATATATATATATATATATATATATATATATATATATATATATTCATGTGCATTCATACTTTTCGATACTACTTTGAAATAGAAATGAATATAACAAAAACAATATTAATGCAATACAAACGAGCACCGAATTGAAAAATACTTCTGATAGATTAACATTTGATAACTGATTTTTTATGCATACATATATATATATATATATATATATACATACATTTTATATCATGTGCATTCATATGAACGTATGAACGTAATGTTAATATATGACCAGCTTTCGTAATTGATCTGAGGTTTTGGCTTTTGTGTGATATGCCCCAACACCGCTTTCATTTTTTTTTTTTGTATAGTTTTTCTTTCTTTTCTCTCTCCTTTTTATTCCGCTGAAATGAACTGAGCGATGAAAGCTGAACCTGAGCTCTTGAAATGTTTGTTTTCAATTAACGACGCAAATTTGCATTTCCAAACTAAATTGTCCGACCACGCGACTCTCCAGTCAAACTTGGGCGGTACTCGTGCGCTCCCTCTCTCCGACGCGATGGATCGGCGTCGTCTTTTTCGCCGTCATTCGCAGACGCCCAATCATATTTCACAAAATTAATTAATGTCTTGTAGCTTTTTTCACAACAAGCATTGGCAGAGGAGGAGGAGGAGGAGGAGGAGGAGGAGGAAACGTGTTTTTAAACCGTTTTTCGTTTGATCGACCTGGAGGAGAATTTTCTGGCCAATTCTTTCCGGAAAATGCGCCAATCAATCGTGGACGTCGCTCGCAAAGGGCTGTTAACTTCAAATCAGACGTTAATTGCTTTCGGGCTGTTAAATGCTTCGGAATATTGCGTGGAAATTATTCATGTCTCCTCATTTTCTAAAATTCTCATTTATTTTTATTGCGTACTTTTGATTCGCGTGATTTTTAATTCGTTACTTTCCCAATAAATTCTTTTTCCTCCTTCGGCAGTATTTATTTGAATGCAGTTATATTAATGAACAAATTTTGTGATTAAGGCCGATTACTTGTTAAGAATATGCTCTCATTCGTTTGCTGCTAGCAAAATACCACAAATATATTAAACATGTATCTGGTGAATGGAACACACACACACACACAACATATATATACACACAGACATACAAACATATATATATATATATATATATATATATATATATATATATATATATATATATATATATGTGTGTGTGTGTGTGTGTGTGTGTGTGTGTGTGTGTGTTATGCAATCACGCATATATATAAATTTATATATATTATATATATATATATATATATATATATATATATATATATATATATATATATATATATATATATATATATAATATATATACATACATATGTGTGTGTGTGTTTGAGCATGCAACGAGGGGATAATGTGTTACGATTGGAAACTGGAAGTCACAGCGAGAATCACTTCAAATAAAAAGTGATCTCACGTTGGAACTAATTATTCGATTAGCGCTGCCTGCATTCTTATCAATATCATGAAAAGGTGACCTGACTGAATGAGGTAGCTATTGAGACAATACATTTGTTGAAGAAATCAGTTTATTTACAAAATTCTTCAGAGATGAACGAGATCAAATATTTTTGTTCATACATATTGTGCAGCTGTGCATGGAATAAAAAAATACCTTTCTGAAGTCTTCTGTTCATTATGAGAAAGCAATTCACGATTAATTTTCGATATTATATATATATATATATATATATATATATATATATATATATATATATATATATATACATATATGTATATACAGTATATATATATATATATATATATATATATATATATATATATATATATATATATATATAGATGACATTTTTTTATCACACCGTGATTTATATAACTGATCATGAAGTTACAAATATCGTTAATATCAAATCCACGTTATCTGAATATTCTCGATGAAATTATCACCGAAGGAATTTATAAGTGATAAATGGACGGGCACTGCAGTGCCCGTCCATTTATCACTTATAAATTCCCTTCGGTGATAAAAAAGAAATCATCGGGGATATTCCTGAGGTAGCGTGGATTTGATATTCCAAAGCGATATTTGTAGCTTCATGATCGTATATATATAGATATATTATATATATATAATATATATAATTATACATATTTATATATATATACATACATATATATTTATATATATATATACTGTATATATATATATATATATATATATATATATATATATATATATATATATATATATATATATATATATATATATACAATTGTATATATATATATACAATCTCTAAGTGGACATCTGACTTATTCTCAATCATACAGTGTTGATTGCTTTGGAAAAAGGAAAGGATATATTTCTGGCACAGAGAAGATCAAATTACTTTTTTTTCTTTTTAATTACAGTGGAACAAAGCTCCTGGAAATTCCGGAGACTTCCACCAAGCAATTATAAAACAATGCAATCAGGCGCACCGCCCGCGACACAGAAATTCTTTGGGGGAAGGCTTTTGGTGATTGCCACCAAGTTCACAAGTGCACGGAAAATGCGTTACATAACCTTAGTGTGCTTGATCAGCTATAAATGGAGTTATTTTCACGTATAATTTTTTCTTGACCTATTGACCTAACCTTGAAAAGTTCTTCCTTTCTTCGTGATTTACACTGTTGTTCTTTCTTTGATATTTCTCTTCCGTTTGTTTATTGCTTTGTCTTGCTTTCAGCGAAATTCACTCTTTCAGCCTCCTTCCTTATTCATCGCAGTTAAAATTAGGGGAGTTTATCGTTTTGTCAAAAGTTAACATAATCGCATTTTGCTACCAAGTTTGTCGTATAGTCTTGGAAATTGTGTATGTCAACCCTCTGGCTTAAAATCAAATTGATTAAGAATTTACTCTGTGGTAAATATGTTAAAAAAGAGCCATTATTAGACATTTAATATATTAATTCATTCTAATTTATTGGAATACTTTTTATTATTCTATTATGGTCTTTAATTTTAAAATTACTTGTTAGGTTAACGATTGTAATGTCATTATCTCTTTTTTTCTCATTACACAATTCCCTATGGTAGCCAAACTCTGTTCCCATAATCTGTCGAAATATGACCCCACAAAATCTCTGTAGATTCGAATTTTGTCACTTAGGCCATCCTCCTCTTCGTAACCTCTCTCTCTCTCTCTCTCTCTCTCTCTCTCTCTCTCTCTCTCTCTCTCAAAAAAAAAAAAAAAAAAAAAAAAAAAAAAAAATCGGATTCTTTTTGTTTGCTTGTCTCTCTCTATTTTCGTTCCTCTCCAGTTCCCACGCCGCTTCTTTCCGCCGTCCCCAAAGGCACTGCTGATTTGCCAAGGTTAGTTTAATGGTGCAAGTGATTCTCCCCAATTCGTTTCCAAACTTCAGGATCAAGAAATAAATCCAGTTCGGATCGTGAGAGTCAAAGAGGAACTTCACTGGCGGTCACAATAGTTTCGACGGGAGGACTGAAATGATCAACTCTCCTACTCATTATATATATATATATATATATATATATATATATATATATATATATATATATATATATATATATATATATATATATATATATACATACATACATACATACGAAGAGTCTTAAAAAAACTATAAATGCACTATAATAAGAAAAAAACATGAGTCAAACATGTATAACCAAACGCCAGCTACATATAAACCGTGGCAATTTTACTTCCATGAAAAAGTCTGCCTCTTAATACCAGCAATTTCTATCTAATACAAGTCGGACCCTCCAATGTCTGCTGCCAGTGCTCCTTGACATTTTTCTTGATGGCAATGCCCTTGGGGCATTATTTAGCACATAATGTGTGGGTAACCAGAAAAATCAAACCTGTGTGGATCAAATGGATTACCTATTTTAAAATGTTTCCATTTAGAATTAAAACTTGTTCATCACCGTAAGTCCCCAAGGAAATCAGGAGCAAAAATGCATCTAAAGCTCTGTAGCCACCACTTCAAATTTAAAGAAAAGTGGCCAAGCCCAATACCTACTCAAATTTGGAACCATTTATCATTACATACTGGAATTGAATTTCTAAGCAGTACTGAGTGTTCTGAAGTATCGAACACACGATAATCCATATACCAAATTGCTGGTGATTTCCTGTAAGAATAGCAGAATAGCTAAACGATTGTACTCTTTCAACTTGGATATTCAATCTACATAAAACCAATTTCACTCCAACAGAATGGACGTGGTACCTTAGAATGACCTCTTCAATATGAAAAATAATTTTCTTTCCTGATTGCAATGCAGGTCAGGGAAGCAATGACTCTCTGTAACCTACAGTAACAACAAAGTAATGAGAGAGAGAGAGAGAGAGAGAGACTAAAACTAATTATGTAAATGACTCGATAAACATGGAGATAGACTCAAGAAAAACAAAGGAAACTCACCGGTACATAAAGTTATATGAACGAAAAAACTTTGAAATTTATGAACAAGTCACAGTATAAGCAATCTAGAGAGAGAGAGAGACTAAAACTAATTATGTAAATAACTCGATAAACATGGAGATAGACCCAAGAAAAACAAAGGAAACTCACCGGCACATGAAGTTATATGAACGAAAAAACTTTGAAAATTGGGATAAAAGAAGGAGGTGACGTAATAGACACACAAGCAAAAAAAAGAAAAAAAAAAAAAGGAAGTTTTGGTGTATGAACATGGTGGCTGTATCTGGTAACTATCAGTAAGCCGACGCACGCCCAAGGGAGAGACTTCTGGGGACACGTGAGAATTCACTAAACGGATTTTCTTAGTTACATAAATTTGTCATCGAACAGTGAGTTTAGGAAATTGGGAGCAGATTCCAAAATAGTTTTTCCTGGTCTACAAGAGATGATTTACTTAATGGTAAAAAAAAAAAAATTATAAAATCATACTCCGTATAATTCACTTTAGTGGGTTTGTTTATTCTGGCGCTTACCGGATATTAAGGTCATTCTTTTCCAATACCGCTCACCCAATCCATTCAATAATCGTTCCAAGGTGTTCCTTGCTTCCTTTCCTCTAGTGGTTATGAATTATACGCTCTTTTCAACAACATACCATCGTCCAATCTTTCCACGTGACAGAACCATTTCAACATAATCCTTTTAACAATCTCTCTCTCTCTCTCTCTCTCTCTCTCTCTCTCTCTCTCTCTCTCTCTCTCTCTCTCTCTCTCACACATATACACATATATATATGTATATGTATGTGTACACATATATATTGTATACACATTATATATACTCGTATATATATATAATTATATATATATGGTAATATATATATATATATATATATGTATATATATATATATATATATGTATATATATATGTATATATATATATATATATATATATATATATATATATATATATATATATATATATATATATATATATAGAGAGAGAGAGAGAGAGAGAGAGAGAGAGAGAGAGAGAGAGAGAGAGAGAATGTAGAGAATGTAGCTAGTGTATATTAGATTATCAACGGTTTGTTTATTTTATTTCTTTACGTCACCACTCGATCCAGTTTCGTACTAAATCCTCGTTACCATTGACCTTTGGCAAAAGCAAAGTCCACTAGAGCATTATCAGTGAAATTTTTTGAGTTATCAACTATTAGTCTTGATCATTACTGCGGTACATTTATGTTCGAATATTATTAAAACAGGTAAATGTGCATGTTCGCCAGAATTTCACATCTGTGTCGATGAATTTGGCTGAATATTAGGCACTTTTCGAGCCTGTCAATAAGTCGATCTTTCTGCTGACATTTACATTTCAAAGACAGGTCTTTTCCATTTCCTTCTTTCTGGAGTGGTTTGCATTATTTACTGAACATAGTTTTGTATCGTGATGTAATGGTATATATATTACAGGTAGATAGAGCCACCAGGCATTTCGCGAACTGTCTGACATTTCAGGCATATAGCGAAATGCACTTAGGGACATTTAATCCCCTCAGGGGCTAGTACTAAACACGGCGAAACAGTGACTCACCTACATTGTTTCGCTGTGTTTAGTACTAGCCCCCGGGGGGTCAAATGTATTTCGCCATGTTTAGTGCTACCCCCTGGGGGATCAAATGTCCCTAAGCGCATTTCGCTATCAGCCTGAAATTTCAGGCATTTCGTGAAATGCCTGGTTCCGCTATCTGCCTGTAACGTATATAATAACTTACGAAAACAGAGCATAAAATAGTGGGAATGTTTAAGAGAAAACTTCAAGACGGCAGCAGAAACTTCATCAGGAAGTGTCCGACTGTAGTCATATGAAATTCATAGACACTTTTTTTATGAAGTCTGAAATCTCCGCGTTGGTCCTCTGGCCACGAGAACTGATTAGACCAATGAAATTTTTATTGATGCGGAAAGCCAAACGGTGGAATCCACTTTCAAAGTTGAGCAAATCTCCTGAAATACGAGTAATTCCAATATGTTGCTGGTTCTATAAGAATTTTGGAAAAATAAACGCTGCACTGATTTTTTGGAGGTTATCAAAGAGAATGAAAATAAAATTTCAAGTAGTAACATCAATTGATGTGATTTTGCATTTCGTCGGCTCTGTCTAACATCCAGCAGAAAACGAATTGACTT
The DNA here is from genome assembly GCF_040412425.1 of Macrobrachium rosenbergii. Classification (NCBI taxonomy): domain Eukaryota; kingdom Metazoa; phylum Arthropoda; class Malacostraca; order Decapoda; family Palaemonidae; genus Macrobrachium; species Macrobrachium rosenbergii. Next base: position 26,906,699 of record NC_089777.1, on the reverse strand, counting down.
TATTGTCGGGATATTTCTTTTTTTTTTATATGCATATACTGACTTTTGGAAAAGAACTTAAAGTGTCCGATGTCAATATCATTATCTTTTTAAGAATAGGACAGCCAGAGTCTCCCTAATAATTCCTACTTAAACTTTATCTATTCCTTTCCTTTTGATATCG
>NC_089777.1:26864036-26901536 GCF_040412425.1 Macrobrachium rosenbergii | reverse complement strand
AGACTGATGTACTGAAATCCTTTTCAATTGTATATGGGAAGCATTTTAATTGCATGCCAATATTGGCGATGACAGACACACTGACGTACATATACTGTAGACAGTGTGAAAAATCTGACTGGAGTCCCTTCAACCGTGTGCGTAGTTCCAGTAACAAAGGTGAGTAAGTTAGCACATTGATGGGCAACCGGTGGCACAATCTTCATTCACATCTCTGCATAATTATTTATCTTTGTACCATTATGCATAACTATTTACCTCTGTACCATTATGCATAACCATTTACCTTTGTACCATAATGCATAACTATTTACCTTTGTACCATAATGCATAATGATTTACCTTTGTACCATAATGCATGATTATTTACCTTTGTACCATAATGCATAATTATTTACCTTTGCCCCATTATGCATAATTATTTACCTTTGTAAAATAATGCATAATTATTTACCTTTGTACCATAACGCAAAATTATTTACTTTTGTACCATAATGCATAATTATTTACTTTTGTACCATAATACATAATTATGTACCTTTGTACCATTGCAAAATTATTTACTTTTGTGCCATTATGAATAATTATTTACTTTTTACCACTAAACAATTATTTACCTTTGTTCAACTGAAATCCATCCAGTCACGTAGGAGTTGCAATGACAACGTGTGTAAGGCAACACACAGACGGGTAGACAGAGAACGAAATACAATGAAAAGGTAAATGTGATACGCAAACACACTTATACACACACATACACAAACAAACAGTGAGATTAAACAACAAAATATTCCCATGTATAAATGCGATAAACCAGAAGCACCTTAGAATCCACACAAGAAAGTATGATTCATACAGTTACGGAATCTATATACCCTAAAATGAATTATTGTTGTGACTGATCTTTACCTACGGCGTCGAAAGTTTTCGGATTTAACAAATTTTACGGTTTTGTAAAGCATTCACGATTCATAGCGAAAAGAGAAGAGTTTTAGAGACTGGGTGAAATCGCCCCCTTTTATTTGGCTGGAAAGAAATAGTTCATATTTGGGAGCTGCACTGAAAAATTCCTTTGCTTGCGTCAGGATAGTGGAAAGCTTTGCCAGGTGCAGATATAAATCATAAATCATATTTTATGCGTCTACGTTCAAGTTAATGGTGATAGGTGTGATCTTTGTCGATCGTTAAAGCCGTCACGTACGTACATCTACCCACTCTATTGTCCTGTTTGTTTTCACGGGTTTGTAAATGTCATTATTGTTTTCAATAGTTTTAAATGATAGACATCGTACGTTTCCAACGATTAAGGAATAAAACAAACAAGTAAAATAGGCGCCCAAGTTTCTTCGGCGCAAATCGAGTTTCTGTACAGCGTATAATCAAGGCCACCGAAAACAGATCTACCTTCGGTGGTCTCGGTATAATGCTTACGAGCCGGGGATCATGAAACTTTAACCACGGCCTATATAGTTGACAGAAGCCCGATTATGGCTAACTTTAACCTTAAATAAAATAAAAACTACTTAGGCTAGAGGACTGCAATTTGGTATGTTTGATGTCTGTAAGGTGGATGGTCAACATACCAATTTGCAGTCCACTAGCCTCAGTAGTTTTTAAAGATCTGAGGGCGGACAGAAAAAGTGCGGGCGGACAAACAAAGCCGGCACAATAGTTTTCTTTTACTGAAAACTAAAACTTGAGGACTCTCTTGGCCCCGTCTGGACATGGGTCCTAAATGTCTGTCGGTCAGTCAAACTGACTGACTGTCATTTGTGGTCTATAGTGCCCGGACATGTGGCCTCAAAGTCAATCAGTCAGTCACTGAGTCACTGACTGACTGCGTGGTTGGTCCTATTAACTGGGCACGAGACCTACCGTAAAAGTCAGTCAGTCTGACTCACTGTCTATCTGCACACGGGACCTAAAAGTCACTAAGTCAGACTGACTGACTGACTGCCTGTCTTTAATTTATTTTTTCGTGTATTGTAAGATCGTGTTTCGAGTAACTACATTTGATGCCCTTTTTAGATGAAAAATCCTTCGTGAAAACAAGCCGATCACAATGCAATTCCTTAACTTTGGTCTTCGTTTCATTTATAAGGCGCCTGATTCTAATGGCTGGGCGATCGAGTGCCAAAGTTGGTTGAGGTGCATAAAATATATTGGGGCTCATTCACCCAACCATTAATAACTTATTCAAATGAGGTTGAAACTTTGAGACGAAATGCTTTTCTTGGTAATAGATGGAGAAAGAAGTGTCTCTTATCGGAGGCAGTAATCGCTAACGGGCTCATTCTCCTGAATCCCATGAGATGCATTGGGAAGAGAATTGATCCTTGGCTCATTTAGAAGTTCTTTATCTTGAAGGAAGAAGTTTCATTGACAATGTATAGATTCAGGGCTTATCATATATCTAAACGTTATGGAAATCTAAGTTTGCTGAATGTTTACCTACATTTTTTTCTTATCAGATCTGTGACAGATGTAATACAATTATTATTAACTGAAAAAGGTATATGATTCTTCTAGTCTTAAAAACCAACAGATGTCTCTTTTTCAAAATATTCAAGCATTACTTGCAAAGTTTTTTTTTTTTCTAAAAATGAGAGTCTAGAATAGAAGTTAAGTAACCTGCAAAAATCACTTTAGGTGATAACGTGCTTATTACTAAAGGATTTATAACTCAAAAGTTGCAGACAAAATATATCAGGTCACAGAAGCCAAGCGAGTTGGACAAAGTGAAAGTCAAAGGACGAGATAGAAAAAATTTCTTGTCTGGGTCATGACTAGATAACAAAGAGATTCTGCATCGCACATTTTATGCAATGACATTTTACCCAATGCCTTTTCACCAAAGCCGAAGTCCCATGAAAAGATAAACAAAAAACCTTCATCCCAGGTATAACTTGAAAATGTTGTTGCTAAGGGTCACAATTAACATATAGCTTACCGAGAAGCAATAAGATTTTTTTCTGAGAGTTAGAGAATTTTCACTGTCAGTTCGTCCAATATCATGAGCGAAAAATTCGTTTTGGCAGGAAGATGTAGAAAGAATTCTTGCTGGAGAGTAATACTACAATGCAGGAATTATGCAAGGTAATATTTTACTTAGCTATTATTTTAAGCTTCAAAAAGCCACTTAGACAAGACCACAGGCAGAGATGGAAGGAATTTCTTGCATGGCAGCGTTTGAAGAGCTCATACATAATACAAATGTTTCTAGGAAAAAGAGCGTCCCTTCGTATTGTACATAACCACAGGGAGTACTGTTCCCATCAGGTTAATTCCACAACAGTGACCAACCCTGATAGTCGAAGGCGCAGGTTCCAGTTATTCGGTAACGTAGTGTGCAAGTCATGATATTTAATAAGTATAATCAACTGCAACGCAATTGTGATACTTAACAGGTATATTTACGTGCATAGTCATTTCTGTTGATTTCTGTACAATTTCTTTATCTATTTACTTCTGGCGTTTCGCTTAGTCCTTATACACACCTTTGTAATTATAGTTCAATGATTAAAATCCCCTGACCATGTCATCAATTTAATAATTTTCATAACTATCTTGAATGTCATGAGATAGCCTTGATTATTCTCATGACTATATCTGTTATTGCTATAAAATATCTCACTGATAACGTAAACAGCTAAATATTACTAACAATTTTAACTTGAGAAATCACCCCCAATATATCATGTAATCTTTGTAGTTTACAGTAATGGAGTTGTAAGCACGAAAAGGATTAGCATACCCTAACATTATCCTCTGTTGTGAAGAGGTGCTCTGGGAATAATGAAATTTTCAACAAATGGATTACACTGCCGTTACACCACGTTATTAACAGCCACCCTTTCGCTGTAATATATTCATATGGAGATATCCTCTTCGGAAGGGCACTTTTTGCCGTCAAACCTGTGTTTTGAATTCTCTTTGCATTGACAGGAAAGCGAAAAAATACTGTCGGATTTTGTTATTTTCCCCTCACAGACGTATTTTGTTATTGAAACACCATTGAATTTTCCTGTCAGCTCTCGTAAACAAATCTTTTTGATCTGCAGAAAAGATTAACATTTTTTTGTTCCGCTGTGGCACCGAACTTATATTCTTTGATTGAACCTTTTTTCTTTTCCCCCCCGAACCTTTGATGTTGACTCTGTCGTTCGGAGAGATCAAACGTTCGTCAGTTGTCTAAAGCTGGAATTCCTTTTTGATGCAAAGGAATGACATCATTCGCTAATGCTATATTGGTGAAGAAGTTGTTTGTCCCGTTGATTGTATGTGTGTGTATTCTATGAGCGGTGATTTTACCAGGTATATATTTTCCGAATTTGTGTATCATATTTGGATCACAAATGTGCCAAGGTGACTTTTGACGATTTTTATTTCGGGAGCCTTTCTCTGTAGCACAATAGTTCGTGTCGCTTTGATATTTCTACTATATTTTGAAACTGGCCATGTATATTTATTCCTGCTTCCAGTGACAAGCGAAGGTCTCCTTTGAACTGGGCGACAAATATTAACCATATATTTGCAGATCTTTTTTTTTCGAATGGAGCGACACCTATACACCTCGTTTGGAGAGAGAGAGAGAGAGAGAGAGAGAGAGAGAGAGAGAGAGAGAGAGAGAGATGAGTGTAGAACTCGGTATAATTCGAAGGTTTTCCAAATTTCTTAAAATACTAAATGGAGTTATATAACAACCGTATGTTGTGATCATTTGCTTACTCGGTTGTTTTTCCTCTGATTTTCATTCTCTGGCTTAATATATATCCTACTGGCCTTCATTTCCCTCAGCGCAAGACTGCGCTGGGGAAAATTTTAAACGTACGGTCGCTTGAAAAAAGGTTTTCGTCGAAGTAGACTAGATTAAAGATATATAAAGCTTCAGAAGGTAGCATCTACTAACATCTACACGTGCAGTATATCCGAGGTTTTCTACGGGTTTGCTATCATGGGTATCCTGTTGGGTATTCTGGGATGGTAGGACTTATGCTTCCATCCGTCGCTGTTTAAAATCAAAGTAACTTTTCTGTTTACCTTGTCAAAGGTAAATTATTATTATTATTATTATTATTTTTGTAAATCTTACGAGACTGCTCATACTTCGTCCTCTTTTACCTTATTAGATTCCAATCAGTATTCGAATGCACGTTGCATTACAAGCTGAAACGAAGATAGCACCAAGAGTTAAAAGTCACCTGGAACCACTGGAAAATAAAACGGAACTCAAATGGACACGGGAGACCAAAAATCCCTAACAACAACTGAGAAGGAAAGACCTGCAATTGTATTTTAGAAAGAAAAGGGTGGTAACCAAGTTTACAAGAGTAAGAGGAAAGAATATCCAGGACGGAAAAAGACTTTCAGAAGGGTTTCAGGGAGAGAGAGAAGTTGTAATGGCGTGGAGGGGAGAGGAGATTTTTGCCATTCCCAGGGGGATTACTTATGATAAAAGTTGAAAGGTCAATACAAGGCGAGTTTCACTGGACATCAAGTGAAGTGGCAATGCTTTCCCGAACGGCTCCAGATTCGACCTCTTGGGAGTTTTAGTAGGATTCCATATGTTTATTTGAAACGTTGACTGGTAATTTTGTGATTTCTGTTAAAGATAAATGCTGCTCTGAGATAAGACACTAGCAGGAACGAACTTATTTTGTCATGTGAATTTTCTTTGAAGGAGCAGTACTTTACCTATATACCAAAAATAATTATAAACATCTGAACCATATTAACAACAAGGTCTGATTTATATTCAAGAATTTTTAAATGAAGTGAATTTTTACTTGCGGCACTGAATAATTGACAAGTTTTTATAACCTTCTTTATAATATATTCCACGTATGGTACATAATACAGGGGTAGAATTTAAGTTTTCACCTGCCATTTAAGCTAAAAACACCCTAATATGATACATTCCCGACAGTGGTAGTCTAGCACTATATCTTAAGGTTTTTCGTCGAAACTGCTTAATTATCCACAAAGGGATTCATCTCTCTTTCTTGGGCCAAAATTACAGAAGAACTTAACTTAAATCTTAGCGTTGCTCATCGAAATTGTATTACAACACAAGAAATTGTAATTATACTAAACATTTGAGCTTTAGCAATGTGAAAACCTAACGCACTTCTATATTAATGCTTGAATCTCTTCAAGTGACGGATATGTTAAGCACTTGATTGGAATGCAAACCAAATGAGTGCTTTGGATATCACTGTTACTGTGTACGCAAGGTTTTTGCAGGTTAAAAGGAATTTTCCGACTGGAACAGATTCTGAGGATTCTGGTATCTCGGTCAAATTAAATAAAAGGGTTGCTTATTAACATCATAAAGGATAATTTTCTATTAAATATACACATATATAAATAAATATACGTATAAATGTGTGTGTATATATATTATATATATATATATATATATATATATATATATAATATATATATATATATATATATATATATATATATATATATATATATATATATATATATATATATATATATATATATATATATATATATATATATATATATATATATATATATATATATATATATATATATATATATATATATAAGAGTGTGTGCGCTTCTGTTCACTCTTCCACGTGATTTTACAACTCAAATGCCACCGGGAAGACACACAGTTATAGAGCCTGACTGGTGTCGGTTGGGCCATGCTCAACAGTTTTGTTAGCAACAAAGCCGACACTGGCCAGTATATATATATATATATATATATATATATATATATATATATATATATATATATATATATATATATATATGTATATATATATATATATATATATATATATATATATATATATATATATATATATATATATATATATATATATATATGTGTGTGTGTGTGTGTGTGTGTGTGTAAGCTGTCTCTTAGTGCAGTGGATTTTCAAAGTATTTAAAGACATACAAATAGTATTATTAAATTGAGAAAGAAGTGAATTAACAAGTATATAATTAATCTGGACACATATACTCGTACATACACATATATATATGTGTCCAAATTATTTATTTACTTGTTAATCCACTTCTTCACCATTTGAATAATGCCATTTGTATGTATTTAAATACTTTGAAAATCCACTGCACTTTAAGAGACAGCTACGATGTTTCCACCATTTACTGGTTGTTTTAGTCCGTAACCTGAAATGAGTCATATTTCAAATGAAATTAAATCATAATTCATAAGAAATCCTGGATCCTTCACCTCGCCGCAGTTTTATTTCGACTAAAGGTTAAAAGGTCTGTTGCCCATTATTCAATAATGTTCTTGTCTCTGTAATACATTAACGTAATGTGTTATGGGATGTGCATTGTTGTTGTATTTCCTGTTGCCTTCAGAGAATTCATTCGTCATGACGAGCTACAAAACAAATCCTTTATTGTTTATTTGTTTCGTTTATAGCACAAACATGAACAACCCGTATGCCATTATTGCGTACAGAGAAACATTATGGCAATTACTGTAACAAAATTAATTTCTCTCAGAAATTTAAACGACCAAAATTGGAAATAATGCTGACATTCACATAAAACAATTGGATTTTACTAATGTTGACAGCGCAAAGAAAAATAAAATAGCGAAATTCATGCGCCACATTAACTTCCATATGAATATTTCAATACAAGGCCGCAAAAAAAAAATGGAATGAAGAAAATTCATATAACCATTTACAAAAAATAATTTGACATTTACTAATATTAACACAAAAAGATAACTAACTTCATGCACCATTATGTTCTTCCATATAATATTTCAATACGAAAAAAAAAAAATGAAAGGAATAAAATTGGTTTCAATTTTATTTCTTTCATATTTTTTTCACTAAAACGATTAAAGTTCACTAACATTAACGCAAAAACACAGCTAAATTCACGCACAATAATTAATTCCATATAAAAAATTCAATACAAGCAAGGCAAAAACTGCTAAACATTGAAAGGAAGAAAATTCAAATAGGCATTCACATAAAATAACTGACTTTTACTAATATTAACGCAAAAAGAGAGATAACTTTATGCACCATATCTTCTTCCACATAAACGAACGCCCCCAAAAATTAAAGGAATAAAATTCAAAATAAACGAACCCGCCCAAAAAATTAAAGGAATAAAATTCAAATTTATAGTAACAAAAACAATGAAATTCTGATAGCGAAGGCGAAAAGGAGAGACCACACTACAATTAGCTATTCGTTCTAACCCTGTTTGCAACACAACATCCATCAAATGAGCATAAAAATTAATCTTTTCCTGCGCATGGGATTTTATGTGTTTTAATGAGAGGATCCCTGCATTAGTAACTGGAGAATTTCAACCACCTTTTATTTATCCATTCCAAATGCGAGATTATTTTTGTGTATTTTGTTTGAACTTACAAAAACTGTTGAAAGTGACACCTGGCAGAGTTTTATACCTATACAGATATTCAGTAATATATATATATATATATATATATATATATATATATATATATATATATATATATATATATATATATATATATATATATATATATATATATTTAAAGGACACATATATGCATTTCATAGCTTCAATGCTTTAAGATGTTATCGTGGAAGATTCGGTGTAAGAGCGAACTAGGGCGAGAGATTTGATGCAAAATCTTTGTATTCAGCAAATAGTTTGATTCCTCAGCTCTCTGCACGAGAAGCTCAGCAATATTGGAGATCAGGTGATCTCCGGAGCGTTATGTATATTCGTGAGTACGTGCGTTACTTTGATCTAGATTATGCCAAAATCTGCCATAAAAGTGAGTTTGATCGTGCATTAACGTGATAGAACTGCAGTTGTCCAGTCATAGCTTTGGAGTGGTTGTGAATTATCATTAGTTCATGGACAGACTCCGACAGAATGTGACTTTAGACAGTTCCTGCGAGATTACCACATTGTGTCCACCAGAACGCTCACTGCCGTGTTCTGCAAAGAGTACCCCATCACGACGATGTGCCAGAATAACAAGTCGACATCATTCGTTCTTCGAGGGTCCAAGCTGTTCGACTCATCCTGCAGAATCCTGTCTACGGACTTTCTCGTACTTAGCCGTGCTGTATTCAACAGTTCCGAGAAGATAATTATGCGTCATACGCATAACGAGCATTTGGTAGTGGCGGTACCTACAACCAAGGTGCCAATGACTGTTCCACCGTTGGAAGACATCGACGATCCCGTGATGTTCGAGTATCAGGAATATATTATGCCGACAATTTTAATTGTCTTAATAGCTATTTTACTGATAATTCTTGTTGTGGGAGTAGTAAAGCTTGTTCGTGTTTGTAAGATTACATGTAAAGGCTCTAAGAACACAACCCCAGTGACTTTGGAAGTGCGTCATGAGGGCAGTCCTTAAAGCTGCAGTGCAGTAGACATTGCTAATTGAGCATAGCTCTATTTTGTTATGGTTTATACATATGTTTTTTTATTTTTAGTTCGCCATTAAGAGAGCGAGACGCTCTTATGGGGTGGCCGAGCTCTATTTAAAGAACACATATATGCATTTCATAGCTTCAATGCTTTAAGATGTTATCGTGGAAGATTCGGTGTAAGAGCGAACTAGGGCGAGAGATTTGATGCAAAATCTTTGTATTCAGCAAATAGTTTGATTCCTCAGCTCTCTGCGCGAGAAGCTCAGCAATATTAGAGATCAGGTGATCTCCGGAGCGTTATGTATATTCGTGAGTACGTGCGTTACTTTGATCTAGATTATGCCAAAATCTGCCATAAAAGTGAGTTTGATCGTGCATTAACGTGATAGAACTGCAGTTGTCCAGTCATAGCTTTGGAGTGGTTCCAGGCCTTGAAAATCGGCAGATAAGGTAGAGTCTCAAATTTCTGTTTTTATGGGAGAAAATTGAACTTGTGATTTTTTTACCATGACTTTCTAATCATTATGAACTTACGAACTGGTGTGGGAAATTTAATATGGATATTCATACCTCTTTTATATTATTATTTTGTTATGTTACGTTTGCCATATCTTGGCTATGCATTTTACACTTTCCATTATTGTGTTTTGTATTTCATATATTTTTGGGAGTTTTCTATCATGTTTAATTCTTTCGACAGATGTCTGTGGACTTGGGAGTTTGAGAAAAAGGACATGCAAATCATTTGCAATGTCAATCTCTTTATGTGGTAGACTGTTTTTTTACATGACTTTTAGTTATTGATTTGTGAGTATGTGAGATTTTGGGTATTTCCAGGCTATTAGCCATAATGAGACTTCTTTAATCAGAAGTGCTTTGCAGTTTAGAGTTTAGTTATCTGACTCGATAATTCATTTATTATGCATTTTAATCTTTACTTTGTTTTATTCATTTCTTGTTGGGTTATTTGAATAATAAACCTATTTTTGTAAGAACGATTGTGTTTCTTTAAATAGTCCATTTAATTGCTTAGGTGAGAATGAGTGAGGTCAGGAGAGAGAGAGAGTCGATACACGGTGAGAGAGAGAGAGAGGCTGAGAGAGAGAGAGAGAGAGGGGAAAAAATGCGAGTGTGATCATGGGTTGAACCTTTTCACGTCTTTTTCCTGAAGTAAATCGCTAAGATCACGCTATGTACACTTCAAAAAAAAGTGTTGATTCTGTTCCTGTAACACATATATATATATATTACAAATTTTACATATGTTTTTTATATCTATATACATATACACATGTGTGTGTTTGTTTGTGTACATGTCTAAATTGTCATTGCCGCACTAGAGCTGAAATTAAAAACACCCCAAAAATAGTTGACTGCGTATCAAGGTCTTACGCAGTGAAATTCCTTAAAGATCACCAACAAGTCGCTTTTGCAATTCCATGTCGAAACAGATTTCTAGTCTTAGAAACCATATGTGATGTGGAACTGAGGACTAAAGTCTGACATCAAGAATATATACCAACTGCTGGAAAAGATGTACCGTATTAGGATATGGGATATCAGATGAGACCTAGGACACGGCAAAGAATAGACAAGAGCAATAGATACATATAAATTTATTTAGTGTGAAAGTGAGGAGCGAAAGCTGAAAGTACTAATTACTGAAGTCTAGATAATGAAGTTGAACGAAGAGCAAGAAGAGATATGACAGAATATTTCAAAAATTGGCTGATAATGATGACAAAGCATATAGTCAAGGAGGGCATTGATGATGGGTAGCTCACAAAATTGTTAATGAAATGTCCATCAGTATAGATAAAAAGAGGAAAATACCTGTCGATAGGAGAGATGGGTCGATAATAACGTGAGAAGAAGATGAATGGCAACGCTGGGCGGAGAATTTTTGTGAGATCATGAATAAAACATATGAAGGGAAAAATTTGACTGTTATAACAGAAGCTGTTGCATACCTGTTGTGCCTATGAATGAAATAATTTCCTGAAGTGCAGTCTTTAACAAAAGAAACTCGAGAGATGGAAAGCACCAGATTACGTTGGAATCACTGCGGAGATGTTTTAGCCTGAAACTGAAATGACACATCGTTAACTAACCAGACTGCTTTGCAGAAAATGGAATGTGGAGACACAGCCTGACGATTGTCTACCCGAGAAAGGTGACCTGATTGAATGTAGTTACCCAAGTCGGTTGTAATGACAATATCCAAAATGCCAAAATACTTTTCATTCAGTTTTTCACGCAAGAATAACTTTTGTAACAACACATCTAGGTATCTTAACATTTCTCACACTTTCAGCCGTTCTCACTCAGCATATATTGCAGAAATAACTATACACCAGCTTTAGCATCCTTACATTCATTCGCATATTATATTCACACGTCTTCCATAAAGGACAGTTGGCTCAACAATGCCTTCACACACAGAAAAGCCTTTTCTTTTATATTCCCTCAACGTACACCATGCTACTTTCCCTGCTTCGCCTATTTTCAAATTCTGCAATTCCTTTTTCCATCCCAATTATATGCTTAAACTAAATATATATAAATAAATAAATATATATATATATATATATATATATATATATATATATATATATATATATATATATATATACATACTGTATATATATATGTATATATATATATATATATATATATATATATATATATATATATATATATATATATATATATATCTATATATGACATATATATATAATATATATATATATATATATATATATATATATATATATATATATATATATATATATATATATATATATATATATACTCACTAGGAAACTTGAAATAATTCTCAAAGTCATTATAGTAAGAAGCCTCCTTCCTTCGCCAATTAAAACTTCTATTAACTCAAAGCCCAGATGAAAGGTAACTAACTTTTTAACCAAGGGAACGTTTATTTTTAACTTTCCTTACTGACGTCTTCGCTGCAATTTTTCCTTCGAAGATTTTCTTTTAAAAAGCCGTCTCCCTTTAATGCGGACTTTGTATTTTACCTCTTATCTCTGGGGGAAAACAATGATACACATTCGTTTATCTATTACGACGTAAACTAGAAGCGAATATTTCCTTTTGAGTATTTTATTTTTCTTTATTAGAGTTGGACTGGATCATAGAATTTAGGCCAAAGGCCAAGCACTGGGACCTATGAGCTCATTTAGCGCTGAAAGGGAAATTGACAGTAAGAAGGTTTGAAAGGTGTAACAGGAGGAAAACCTCGCAGTTGCAATATGAAACAATTGTTAGGTGAGGGTGGAGAGTAAGATGGAAGAAAGAGAATATGAACCGATGTACATTAAAAAGAATGAGTGAGGTTGCAGCTAGGGGACGAAGGGGCGCTGCAAAGAACCTTAAGTATTGCCTACAGTGCACCACGTGAGGTGCACTGAAGGCACTACAACCCTACAGAGCTCTTTCAGTAGAACTCAGGGTTCTCATTCATCACATGAAATAAAACGATGTAATGGAATCCTGTTAACTACACCGAACTCTTGCATCATTAAGTCTTGAATCGAGCTAACTTGTTTAGCTACGCAAAAGGATTTATTGTGTGGTAAAAACGGTCTTTATGAACTTAATAACACTATTTTATGGCTGTAACTATTTTCGTAAAAGAAGGAAAGAGGTATTTAGCTGTTCCTTTGTAAGATATAAATGGATGCGGGTTTGTCAAAATGTCAAGGCTAGAAGTCTATAGTCAGAAACAGAAAATCATTAATTAACAAATATTTGTAAGTATAAAGAAGTTTGGTTTGTGTAAGTGAAAGAACTATAACATGTATCCGTGGGTGTGTATATATACATAATTATACTGTATACATACATATATATATATATATACATATACATACATATATTAAATATATATATATATATATATATATATATATATATATATATATATATATATATATATATATATATATATATATAAATATATATAATACACACACTCAACACACACACACACACACATATATATATATATATATATATATATATATATATATATATATATATATATATATATAATTACATACATGCATACATACATACTTACATACGTCCAAGTTGAGAATTGGGACTGAGAAAAAAATCAGCAAACAGTGAGATGCACTCTGACGAGCAAGCAATCCTGTGACAACAGAGAGCAATTTGAAATGTTTTGAATGAGAGAGAGAGAGAGAGAGAGAGAGAGAGAGAGAGAGAGAGAGAGAGAGAGTGTGAGAGTGAGTCTGAATGATGCAATACCAGAAAACGTTAATGAAAATTCGATCGCGTTTGTGAAAGCGAATGCTAATGTGCAAGGAGGGTATTTGGAAAGCTGAAGAAAAACAAAAAAAGTAGCAAGCGAAATGTACTGTACTAATGGTAAAGATTTGTAACTGGACGGTTGAACAAATTACGGCAATTCAGGTACGACGAGGAAAAGTTTCATTTAATAGAGGGAGGAATAACTGCTCCTTTGTAAAAACAAAAAGGCAACACGGTTAATCGTAATCTTCGAACAAATTTCAACCCGCCCCCTCATCTCGATTAAAGCGCAAGTTGCGATATCACTATGAATAAAAAACCAAGAGCAACATATGCAAGTTGCAACATCTTCGATGATTCTAAAGTCAATCTAAACAAGACTGCAATTTCCAGTTCATTAAACGTGACGTTCTCTTCATCGGAATCTTGCCGCGGGGCAGAGTTCCCGTCCCGGAGGTTTGTTAGAACGAAAATCCTCGCGATTAACATCGAGGGTCTGACTCTTAAGAGAGAGTCGCGTGGCAAACACGACTTCAACCGAGTTGATTTCGGGATAACTCTGTCCTCTTGTGTATTTCATCTCCTTGACATCATATTTATGTAAATGACTGGAATCCAAACAATGGGAATGCCGAGAGGGACCCCGTCATTACCGGCACAAATATTCCGCTAGTGTGGAAATCAAGATTCGGTTTTCTTAAAGGTGTTCATCTTAATTCGTTGTTATTCACAAATATCATTCAGCAACATGAAATGGGACTTTTTTTTCTCAGGGATAATTGGGTACAATTTTAGGGGAAAATTGACAGTATAAGCACCTGACTTATTATAAGCAATGTATATGGAAAAGCACAACATGAAGACTATGTAACTGCATGAGGTTTTAAGACAACTTCCCTACGAGTCATTCAAGATGAAATGAACCGAAGAGAAGATGAAAGGAAAGGAATCTACGCGACATCTAATAATTAAATTCAGTTAAACCTTTCAAGACTTGTTCAATAATCATCAAGCGAAAACTTGATACCATCACACCCCAAGGGAATTAATCACTTCTAAAAATAAAACCTTGTGTAAATCAAATACTCTAAACTCACGACTTCGTATTTTCAGTTGATAACCCACGAACATATCACCCAATCCTCGTTCATTTGCTATTTATGGTTTTATCTCAAAGTTCATTTAACTTCATCTAAATTCTGTGTCAAAAGAGACTCCTTCAAGTTCTAGGATCTATATTGTAACTTGCGTTAAAATATTTCTTAGCTTCTAATATATAGCTTCTGCCAGTCTGAAGGAAGAGTTTGGCTACCTGACATTTGCTAAAGTGTCACAAACTTCACTTCACCCAATAAAAATGTTTAAAAACACTATCTTCAATAACTATAAATGATAGTTTTATTAAATGCTATGTGGAAAGATGCTAGCTTTGGAGGATGATTCTACATAGATAAGCTATATAAAAGCATAAACAAACAACAAAAAATTGTAAACACAATAATAGAACTGAATACGAAACAAACAAGACCACAAGGAAAATAAAAATCAAAACACAATTCCTCAAGGAAAACATAACAGTGACAAAAGAGGTCTTGTTTTCATCCTAAAAATATTACTGTCAAGTTAGAAATACCTGACTGGTTTCAGGAATAAAATAAACAAGTAAAAAATGCGCCGAAGTTTCTTCGGCGCAATCGAGTTTTCTGTACAGCCGCTATAGCGTCGTATAATCAAGGCCACCGAAAATAGATCTATCTTTCGGTGGTCTCGATATAATGCTGTATGAGCCGCGGCCCATAAAACTAACCACGGCCCGGTGCTGGCCCATCCTATAGCGTTGCCAGAAGCACGATTATGGCTAACTTTAACCTTAAATAAAATAAAAACTACTAAGGCTAAAGCGCTGAAATTTGGTATATTGACGATTGGAGGGTGGATGATCAACATACCAATATGCAGCCCTCTAGGCCCAGTAGTTTTTAAGATCTGAGAAAAAGTGCGGACAGAAAAAAGAGCGGACGGACAGACAAAGCCTAGTTTTCGTTTACAGAAAACCAAAGGGCGTAACAATAAAAACAACAAGGCTTTTACAGTATGATGCAAAATATTCCTACCTCACATGTGTAATATGTCCCGAGGCCAACGCCGAGCAAAGCTATGCCAGCAAATCCTTCATCGAGCGGAGAAGCTTGACAGGTGAGACGCGACGCGCGAGGCATCTGCGGCCGATTACCTGTCCCGGCTCCGAGGACAGGAATTTCATTGTATGCAAAATTACGTGGTTTCTCACATCCCTTGTGTCAAGATTCACGGACAAGGGATTACAGCCGCGCAGTTCTCAAAATGATCTGGCGAGGAAACTCGTAGCATGTGTCACCAAAATTGCGTCACCAAAATTGCTACTAAACTCTATGACATCTTATGAAAAGAAATGATAAAATCCCGATGCATTTGTGGTTTAGAATTCCCTTCTTTAAAAATAAAGGGAAGTCACTGTGTCGAAATTAATTTTCAAGAAAATGAAATACAATTTGACGGCATGCCGCCAAAACTATTTATAACAATTAAGGTTATCACTAGAAAGTTCACAATTAAAAACTCTCTTCAATCGACAACAGTGGAGCTGAATGTGCCAGGCCCAGTGTTAAAACCTTATTAATTTATTAATATTTATGCTGAAGATACACATACTCTAACCGCCAAAAAATGCAACGAGATTTTGGGAAGCCATTTTTTACTCCAATTCTTGTAGCATATACCACCCTGTGTGATTAATATGTAGAATAATTTCATACTCTTTCCGCTAAGTTCTAAAACTGTATTAACTTGCAAAAGTCCTTCGCAGTATTTAGCTGACACAGAAATGTTTCTTGCACATAGATACCTGTTTAGTTTTATGGATGAGTCCTTCCAAGAATGATGATGGTGATGATGATGACGATGATAAAGACAAACAACAATTTTAATACACATTTTTTCTTAATTATTGAGGACTCTATTTAATTGCTACTTTTCCATTCAAAGCATTCTCCTTTTGTGAACTTCACCAATTTTGTCTCCATCCATCAGTTCATAAGATTTTCGAATGATCCAACAGCTCTCAATCAACTGTCTCTCTCGGTAATCTATCACGAGAATGAAATTTTTCATGAGAAAGTAAGGACTAAGCCAAATCCACATACGTGCCTAAAAAAATATAAATATATCATTATGGCTATAAAACTGAGGAGAGTGCCTCTTACAATCGTAAAGGTTCACGTTTCTGTGATGATAGAGAAAACTGACTTGGGTTCACACTTCCTAGAATATATATCATAAAATTTTTGACAGTTTATATTTTTAGGACTTGAAAATGAACGAAGTATTGTTTGAAACGTTACCAGCTCTAAATGTGGACTCGTCCAGCGTCCCTTTGAAGTTTTAATATTAGTGTTTTTACAAAGTTTTCGATTTTTATTGTATATATAAATATACACATACATATATACATACATACATACATACATACACATACACACACACACACACACACACACACACATATACACATATATATATATATATATATATATATATATATATATATATATTGCCCAGGAAGTGTGATATATATGTAATAAAGTGCTTATGAGTTACCACGAATATTAATCCAGCAATCGACAATAGGAGGAACTAAACGTAAAATCTGAGAACAATTTATCAAAAAAACAGTCCATAGTTTTTTATACTCTTTCACTCTTTCGCTTCATCAGACACACTTTTTTATAACAATTAATCTGACACAATCGTCACGTCCGTCCTGAGAATGACCATCCGGCAGGTTGGAACGTCGGTGGCAAGAGAAACAACGAAACGAATACCTGACGTATGACTCCGGAATACACCAGCTGAAAACTAGCTGTTGAACTCTACGGGTTTATCCACCCGCATTTCACTACCTTATCCTTTTATAGAGGAGACAAAACTGCTGTATACAGGCCACTGATTTTTTTTTTTTTTTACGGAAGTATGAACACTGGACAATTATTGCCTAATATTATCGTGGAAGAGAAAACATTTTTAATGAAATTTGAGGAGACTGAATATAAAATTAAGTCGAATGATGCAGCCATCCTTGTTAGCAGGACAAGTTTATACTTCCTTCTTATACAAACTAAAGAACGCTTTTGAAAATAGAACACCGAACTAACAACTAAAGTGCAAATTTCTGTAGCAAGAAACTGAACTCAAACGCAAAAGATTTCTGGAATGAGAGAGGAAAAAGAAATTAAAACTAATCTGTCCATTTATGAGATAATAGAACAGAAATTAAAACTTCATGCATAAATTTCTGAAATACGAATCAATAAATAAAACATGAAAATATACATTTCTGAAACAGTAACGTCGGATCGTCATAACTAAAGAGTTCACTGTATTGCTTTTCCTATTTCTATTCTAATTATAAAATATCACCCGCTGACAGAGTACGCTCTACATATATCCCCTCAATAGGGGTGTATATATATAAATAAATAAATAAGTATATATATATTTATATATATATATATATATATATATATATATATATATATATATATATATATATATATATATATATATATCTATATATATATATATATATATATATAGTATATGTATATATATATCATATATATATATACAGTATATATATATATATATATATATATATATATATATATATATATATATATATACATAGATATAAAATTAATAAATAAAAATCTAACAACCCAACAGACCATCTGCAGCAATTCCCATCTCGATATCAAGGATGCACAAAATATCAACTTCTACTTTCAATTTCAAACTCAGACGAAGAAATTCAGAAAAATGAAGCAACACGGTTGGCATTCACCATATCTACAGATCTCCCGTTCCAATATGCATGAGAATTTCCTCCCATCTAGTCCTGAATATCAAGATATTGAGAGAGAGAGAGAGAGAGAGAGAGAGAGAGAGAGAGAGAGAGAGAGAGAGAGAGAGAGAGAGAGAGAGAGATTCGCATTTAGAAGGATAGGCTATGTGAGAAATATTAAAAGACTTGCCTTCAGGACAACTTGTACAGTTGAAAGTATGTTCCCTTCATTTGGTTCCCGATAAGTATTTTATGTATAAAACTTGTGTAAAATATGTTTCTACTAATTCAACACACAACGTTACAGATTATATTGTGTTATTCTCTCAGTAGTTACATCAGTCTCCTTAGGACACTGAACCTTTGCTATGATTTGTCTGCCTGACTGTCAGCAGGTTTCCTTGAAAAGAAATATAACATAAATATTAAGACATTTTAAACGCCCACAATATTCCAGTGAGTAATGTCTCATATATTTACGTGAGGATCTGAGTCTAGTTCTTGAACCACATATCTTTAATCATTTAGCTAACTGTTAATGTCACTTATGGTAATTTATAGAAAAATAACCTTCTGTTAATTAGGACATATGAGGTAAATGACCCGGAGTATTATTTGGGTAACTATGGTAATCGCTTTGCAGATGGTTGCAGCTTCTGACTGAATGCTGATGCTATTACCATCTGGAAACAACCATCTCACAAACTCATTTATTATGTGTTATAAATTATAAGATTCTACCAATGATCTAACACATGTCATGCCATGAGCATATAAACAAAATCAATGTAGGAATATTCAGCCAGATCCCAACTCATTCTCTAGGAGCAACTGGGAATTACCATAACGTTCCGAAACATTTAAAGCCAAAGGATAATACAAATGGAAGCACAGGGAATATGAATTAATAACTAAGATGCATTCCTCTGCCATAAACTGGGGGAATACGTTTATCATGAGAGTTTCCTTGAAGGAAGCACCAGTGAACTGCCAACGCAAAAACAAGCCTGATTATAAAGTCATATGAGAAACGACAATTTGGGAGCGACCTGGGAAAATGCTGGACTGAAAGGTGATAAAAGTTTATAGAGGAAAATAAAAGGGTGGGCCGAGGTTAATTTCCAGAAGGCAATCAACTCTATGTAAGGCAGCCATGACTGAGCAGTGAATGATAAAAGCAAGGCGGGGAGGGGGGGGGGCGCCGAGTCTGGGGAAGGGTATGTTGCTAATGAAGACTCGGTGGTTGCCTAAAAGCCTTTGTAAGTTCCCGTGTTTAAGTTTCACCTTAGGTCCTGCAGTTGAAAGAGTATGCATGTCTGTGAAATGCATTTCATTTCACAGAAACTTCCTCAGACGAGAACTGGTTTAATTATGATGATGGATATATTCATATGTGTATACATATATGGATAAATGCTTTATATGAGGAATCCATAAACTCATTGTCAGAGGCACGTATGTATTTACACTGATTAAATCACAAAAGAATCATACTTGCCACTCCATAAAGAGTTTCTGCTACATAAACTCGCCTATTTTCGACAAGAAATGAAGGCTTCGAGTTCAACCGTTGATTCTTTTCTGTCGTTCAATAAACCTACTTTCTGTATCTTTATCAAAAGCCTGAGCTATATATCTAAATCCTATTTCCTAAACAAAAAAAAACATCAAAAAGCAGTTACAGTCTTTAGCCGTACCCTTCAAAAAAATACGTAAGTAGAGTTCCTTTATGAAGGTTTACGGATAAAAGCATACAATAGAATCTCGGTTCGCTATCCCTTTAAATAAGCTCCTTCTCTCCCCTGCATCAGTATTCTCCATTCTCAAACGATCCCTCATGAAGCCGCTGGGATTATACCTCAAGAAATCGTGCACCTATGGCCAACTCCTCGGCGAAGAGTGTGGCACCAGTGACTATTTTATATTCCGTTCAAATATGCTCCATTTCAGGCTTCGCTTGATAATTAATATATTGTTATTTCCTATCATTAAACTTCAGTTTTTGTCAGCTATTTGCTTTAATTTTTTCGTTATTTTATTCTATTAATATATTTTTATCTATATATATATATATATATATATATATATATATATATATATATATATATATATATATATATATATATATATATATATATATATACATATGCATATAAGATTTCCCATCATCCGTTTACAAAAGGTTAATAAAACAGTACAAACCATTACACAACTGCTTGCTACAAAGATCACGAGAGGATATTTATTCTCATTTTCCCCCTCTGAAAATTACCAGACTTCACATCCAAGTCCAACTTCCAAATTTTCTTCTTCGGAAGGACAAGTGTGCTATATCATTCTTCTTTCAAACTACTTTAGGGAAATTAGGTTTAAAACCTGACTTTAAAGTCTTTCAGTTGTTCACGACTAAAAGCTTACATTAAGAATGGCAAAAGGCTTAAGTTTAAATATCAAATGGCAGTTTATTATTAAATTTCTTGATGGTGAAAAGACTACCAGCAGTTACGTAAACATCCAGGAATTTCGTTTTTCAAAGAGAAAGTGAATTCGTACTTTGCTAATAAATGGACAATGGTAGGAAACATTGATTATTATAAAGCATCTTTATCATATAATTGCAAACAATTTAATTCTTATCTACTACAAAATCTACAATATAAATCAATAAAACCTAATAATTTATTTTCAAGGAACAGTAACTTATTAATTATTAGAATTTCAACTAATCTTCCGTTTAAATGCTGTGTACCAGTTGAACTGACATTTAACATTGCCTGTGTGGAGATGCGTTATTTTTTTTTCTCAAATTCCAATTCTCTCATTCGATAACTGGGTGACATTTTTTCCCCCTTCCTAAAAGAAATTGACTCAGGGTTTGCACGGATATTTTCCAATCATTGATTCAAGGACCTGCACAGATTAGTTTTCCAATCATTGCCTCGAAAGAAAGTTTGATGTCGTCCTAACACATTCTATTCCCCTTTATGTACTCGACCTCTCTCTCTCTCTCTCTCTCTCTCTCTCACTCTCTCTCTCTCTCTCTCTCTCCAAATCTGGTTTCATCATAGGCACCAAGTGCATATCTCCTTGCGTTCTTCAAACCAATTTACGCGAACCGGAAAAAATTACTTCACTTTCACCATTCTCTAATACCCTTCCCTCTCACGTGAACCCATCTTTAGTCTCTCTGGGGTCCTAAAAAAAGGGAGAAAAAAAATAAGACTGATGTAGATGAAGGCGCACAGGGAGAGTAATAAAGTTTTTTTTTTTTTACCTAGAAGCTTCTCGTCAGAAATTAATTCCCTCGTCCCGTGTACACAATCATTAACCGATCTAGAAAGAGGATCGTAACGTCTCATACTAAGAGATTCATCAACGTCATAAAATGACGCAAGAGGCGGAAGATCAAAGCCTTTCATGCACAAGGCTAGTTTCCACACAATGGAGAAACTCTCTCCTCTCTCTCTCTCTCTCTCTCTCTCCACATCCAACTCTAACTTGGAGTGTGCTTTAATTCTTCTAAAATTTTTCTTCAGACTACTTTAGGAAAATTAGGTTCAAAACTTAACGTTAAAGTCCTTCGGTTGTTCGCAAATCAAAGCTTGTATCAAGAATGAAAAGATTACCAGCAGCTAAGTAAACATCCACGAATTTCGTTTTTTCGAAGAGAGAGTGAATTTGTACTTTGATAATGGTAGGAAACACCGGCAATTATACGGAATCTTTTTCATGTAATTTTTGTCAACAATTCATTTCCTATCTTCTACAAAATCTCAAAATAAAAATCAATAAAACCTAATAATTTATTTCTAGGGAACAGTAACTTATGTACTATTAAAAGTTCAACTCTCCTTCCATTTCAATGCCGTTTATCAGTTCAGTTAACCTTACACATTACCTATGCGGAGATGAATAACTTTTTCTTCAGTTCCATTTCTCTCCCTCGATAACTGCTTACATTTTTGCCCCTTTCCCAAAAAGAAAATAAATGAAGGACTTGCACAAATGTATTTTCCAATCATTGACTCAAGGATCTGCACAGATGTATTTTCCAATCATTGACTCAAGGATCTGCACAGATTAGTTTTCCAATCATTACCTCGAAAAAAGTTTGATCTCGTCCTAACAATTTCTCATCCCCTTTATGCACTCAACATCCTTCTCTCTCTCTCTCTCTCTCTCTCTCTCTCTCTCTCTCTCTCTCTCTCTCTCTCTCTCTCTCTCCCCAAATCTGGTTTCATCATACACACCAAGGGCATATCTCCTTGCGTTCTTCAAACCAACACGAACCCAAAAAAATTACTTCACTTCTACCATTCTCTAATACCCTTCCCTCTCACGTGAACCCATCTTTAGTCTCTCTGGGGTCATAAAAAAAGAAGAAAAAAATAGGACTCTGGAGTAATTGATGGCGAATAAGGAGAGTAATAAGGACCGTTCTTGTGTGTGTGTGTGTGTGTGTGTGTGTGTGTGTGTGTGTGTGTTTTTTTTACCTGGAAGCTCCTCGTCAGAAATTAATTTCCTCGTCCCATGTACATAATCATTAACCGATCGAGAAAGAGGATCGTAACGTCTTATATCAGGAGATTCATCAACGTCATAAAACGACGCAAGAGGCGGAAGATCAAAGCTGTGGCCTTTCATGCACAAGGCTGGTTTCCACACAATGGGGAACCTCTTCAACAACACACGGCCTCTCTCTCTCTCTCTCTCTCTCTCTCTCTCTCTCTCTCTCTCTCTCTCTCTCTCTCTCTCTCTCTCTGTTTCATTGTACCGTCTTCTGATAGTGTAAATTATAAAGGAAAACATCTATATGCTCGGGAGAGGTTATGTATTGACAGCATTTTTATATTTGCAACAATATTTCGCTGAATCAGTTCAATGAAATGGGAAAGAATTTCTGATAGCAATTGCCAAACTTCACATCCAAGTCTTATTTTCTTCTTCGGGAGGATGAGTGTTCTATAATTCTTCCATAACTCTCCTTTCAAACAACTTCAGTGAGATTAGTTTAAAACTTAACGTTAAAGTCTTTCATTTATTAACACTAAAAGCATACATTAAGAATGGCAAACGACTAGCGTTTAAAATCAATTGGAAATTTAATATTAAATTCATTCTTAGTGAAAAAACTGCCAGTATTTGCGTAAATATCCAGAAATTTAGTTTTTCAAGGAGAAAGTGAATTCGTACTTTGATAACAAATGGACAATGGTCAGAGAGACAGATTTATTATATGGCAACTTTTTCATATAATCTTCCTGCACAGATTAGTTCCTATCTACTATAAAATCTAGAAAAACTGAAAATTAATATAACTTAATTATTTACATTCAAATAACAAAACTTGGTTAGAATTGGAATTTCAACTCTTCTTACGTTTTAAACGCCGTTTGCCAGTTGAACTGACCTATATTATTAGTTGTGTGGAGATGCGTTATTTTTTTCTGTAATTCCATTTCTCTCCCTCGATAACTACTTACATTTTTACCCCTGATCATAAAAAAAAAAAAAAAAAAAAAAACTCAAGGACCTGCACAGGTTAGTTTTCCAATCATTGACTCGAAAGTAAGTTTGATCTCATCCTAACACTTTCTCCTCCCCTTTATGTACTCGACCTCCTTCTCTCTCTCTCTCTCTCTCTCTCTCTCTCTCTCTCTCTCTCTCTCTCTCTCTCTCTCTCTCTCTCTCTCCCCAAATCTGGTTTCATCACAAACACCAAGGGCATATCTCCTTGCGTTCTTCAAACCAATTTGCGCGAACAAAAAAAATTACTTCACTTTTACCATTCTCTAATACCCTTCCCTCTCACGTGAACCCATCTTTAGTCTCTCTGGGGTCCTAAAAAAAAAAGAAGAAAAAAATAAGACTCTGGGGTAGATGATGGCGCATAGGGAGAGTAATAAGGACCGTTTGTGTGTTTGTGTTGTGTTTTTTTGTTTTACCTGAAAGCTCCTCGTCAGAAATTAATTCCCTCGTCCCGTGTACACAACCATTAACCGATCGAGAATGAGGATCGCAATGTCTTATACTAAGAGATTCATCAATGCCATAAAATGACGCAAGAGGCGGAAGATCAAAGCCGTGGCCTTTCATGCACAAGGCTGGTTTCCACACAATGGAGAAACCTCTTCAACAGCACATGGCCTCTCTCTCTCTCTCTCTCTCTCTCTCTCTCTCTCTCTCTCTCTCTCTCTCTCTCTCTCTCATACACGCACACGCAAGAACAAATGACAGTTTCATTTTACTGTCTCCTGATACAGTAAATTATATAGGCGTATTGAGAGCATTTTTATATTTGCAACAATATTTCATTGAATCAATTCAACGAAATGGGAAAGAATTTCTGGTAGCAATTACCAAACTTCGCATCCGAGTCTTATTTTCTTCTTCGGAAGGATGGGTGTTCTATAATTCTTCTGTAACTCTCCTTTCAAACAACTTTAGTGAGATTAGTTTGAAAGTTAACGTTAAAGTCTTTCATTTATTAACACTAAAAGCATACATTAAGAATGCCAAACGACTAGCGTTTAAAATCAATTGGAAATTTAATATTAAATTTCTTCTTAGTTAAAAAATTACCAGCAGCTGCGTGAATATCAAGAAGTTATGTTTTTGAAAGAGAAAGTGAATTCGTACTTTGACAACAAATGGACTACGGTCAGAGAGACAGATTTATTATATGGCAACTTCTTCATATAATCTTCCCGCACAGATTAGTTCCTATCTACTACAAAATCTAGAAAAACTGAAAATGAAATAATTTAATTATTTATATTCTAATAACACAACTTGTTCAGAATTGGAATTTCAACTCTTCTTACGTGTAAATGCCGCTTGCCAGTTGAATTGGACTATGACATTATGACCTGGGTGGAGATGCGTCGTTTTTTTCTGTAATTCCATTTCTCTCCCTCGATAACTGCTTACATTTTCACCCCTTTCCATAACGAAAAAAAAAAAAAACTCAAGGACTTGCACAGGTTAGTTTGCCAATCATTGCCTCGAAAGAAAGTTTGATCTCTTCCTAACACTTTCTCCTCCCTTTATGTACTCGACCTCTTTTCTCTCTCTCTCTCTCTCTCTCTCTCTCTCTCTCTCTCTCTCTCTCTCTCTCTCTCTCTCCAAATCTGGTTTCATCATACACACCAAGGGCATATCTCCTTGCGTTCTTCAAACCAATTTGCGAGAACCCCCCAAAAATTACTTCACTTTTACCATTCTCTAATACCCTTCCCTCTCACGTGAAACCATCTTTAGTCTCTCTGGGGTCCTAAAAAAAAGAAGAAAAAAGTAGGACTCTGAGGTAGATGAAGGCGCACAGCGAGAGTAATAAGGACCGTTTTTTGTTTTGTTTTT
The DNA here is from genome assembly GCF_040412425.1 of Macrobrachium rosenbergii. Lineage (NCBI taxonomy): Eukaryota > Metazoa > Arthropoda > Malacostraca > Decapoda > Palaemonidae > Macrobrachium > Macrobrachium rosenbergii. The sequence goes on along the minus strand of NC_089777.1, from coordinate 26,875,586 downwards.
TGTTTTACCTGAAAGCTCCTCGTCAGAAATTAATTCCCTCGTCCCGTGTACACAATCATTAACCGATCGAGAAAGAGGATCGTAACGTCTTATATCAGGGAGATTCATCAACGTCATAAAACGACGCAAGAGGCAGAAGATCAAAGCCGTGGCCTTTCATGCACAAGGCTGGTTTCCACACAATGGAGAAACCTCTTCAACAACGCTTGGCCTCGGCCCCCCCTTTCTCTCTCTCTCTCTCTCTCTCTCTCTCTCTCTCTCTCTCTCTCTCTCCCCCCTTTCTCTTACATACACACAGGCACATATACTGGACTCACTGCACTGGTTTTTGAAACAATTTATTACTGAGGAAAAGGTGTATATGCACGAGAGAGGTGATGTACTGGAAATATTTTTATATTTACAAGAATATTTCACCACATCTATTCAACGAATTGGGAAAGAATCTTCAATAGAAAGGCTTCATATTACCAATGAAGACCCTTCAGTCCATATATTCACTTATCACCGAATTCCAGTGTTTAATGTAGAAACTCGCCGAATAGCCAGCAACACCTAACAACGAGCATTTCAAACCGCAAAGCTCCACCTTTTATGGGCTTCTCAGAGAGAGATCTACGGGCGAGGGTGCGATGGATAAGACCTGGAATGATTCCATTTCCGTAATTCATAGAGCATTTGATATAACGACCAGGGGGAGATATGTAGCTCGTCTCTTCCTCGAGAGAAATGCCCGGAACTGAAAGGACGCCATTAATGTTTCATTCTTTGGCGAACTTGAATCAAAGTCGTTCTAAAACCACAAACGAAACGAACTTCCGCTAATGCATCAGGGTTGTTTACTTAGGTGAGGATTGGTTACTCTTACTTGCATCAACTATCTCTCTCTCTCTCTCTCTCTCTCTCTCTCTCTGTAAGTGTGTGCGTGTGTGTGAGAGAGAGTCTGCAAATGTATAAAGGAACCACTATGAAGTTCTCTGCATGGAGAAATCCACGCTCCATCAAAATAAAAAATATGAATGGAGCAGTGACCTTCGTCTTTTATTTTTTATTCTCTGGAAGTTACCCGGATTAATTAAACGGGTAACGTTGAATACATACATACATACATACATACATATATATACATATATATATATATATATATATATATATATATATATATATATATATATATATATATATATATACATATATGTATCTATATACACACATTATATATATATATATATATATATATATATATATATATATATATATATATATATATATATATATATATATATATATATATATATATATATATATATATATATATATATATGCACACACGTACATACACATATATAGTGACATATCCATACAGGCTACATATAACACCTGCTCCTTGTCATTCAAATTACCATATATTCTTAAGGCTTCGAGCATTAGCGCAGGGGTGAAAGGGGGTGGGGAGGGACCTGGCGGGGAGGAGGGGGAAGAGTATACCCTAGGGGCGATGTGAGCCTGCATTCATTGGGTCGTAACGGAGGAGGAGGTGGAAGCGTGGCAGCAAGTACTCTGGCAACGAGCACTGCAGTAGTAATTACCACATCTGTAAAAGGGAAGACGGGCCAGGAAAAGAGGGGAAGGGCGGCATTAGAGAGAGAGAGAGAGAGAGAGAGAGAGAGAGAGAGAGAGAGAGAGAGAGAGGGGTTTCAGCCTCGATGATTACGCCTTGGATGCCTTGTGGTTTAGTATTATTATTAAGATTGTTCTTTATTTCTCAGGCCCAAAAATACAGGTAGGTAAAATTGTAGTCGCTCTCGCTCCCTCTCTTTATCTTTCTCTTTTTCACATGCACACGTATATGTATGAATGTAAATGTATATATATATATATATATATATATATATATATATATATATATATATACTGTATATATATATACATGACATTTTATTTACATACATATATATATTTTTTTACATATATATATATTTTATGTATATTATATACTGTATGTGTGTGTGTGTGTGTTTGTGTGCAAGTAAATAAAATGCTATGTACGTATGTATGAAAATAATTTATGACCATATATTTCTGCCTAATGATTATAACTAGATATGCTTGCAAAATACAAAAGTACATACACAAAGGTATACCTTTTTATTGACTACATAATCTACACACATACACAGAAATGTACCTTACCTTTAACTACCTTTCTAAAAAGATGCATGGTTAAGTATGTTTCTTTACTGGACATTCAAAAGAACAAGAATTTACGAGTACATTTGTGTGGGGATGTACCAAAAATTTGTTTGTCTTGAAGAACTATTTTTGGGTAATGACTTAGTACGTATTATTGCCTCGAGAGTTCAAAAGGATATTATGTCATTAATAAACTCTGATTGGGCATACAGTAATGTCACAAACTTATATAAAAAATTCTGCTTCAACTTTGTAACCTAATCAATTATCATTCGTCATATATGGATACTGTTAACTGGAAGCTTGTTCGTGAAGCTGATGGCATTTTTATTACTGTTTTTGAGCGAAGAAAAATTATAAAAAAAAAAATTTGCTAACAGTCTCTATGCGAATAATGGCCCCAGAAAAAAAAATCTGCACCCTCCTATCAAAACAGCAAGTAATTAACTTGCAAGTAATTAACTTTGATGTCGATAAATACCGTCTCTCCACAACGTCAGAACAATCAGTCACAGCTCAACAATTTTCTTCAGAAAAGAAATTCAAATGATATATGTGTGCTGAAAACAATCATCTGGAAACTACGTCCATTATTTCTTGAAGTATGCAGAACTGCTGCTCACTACCTTATACACACACACACACACACACACACACACACACACACACACACACACACACACATATATATATATATATATACACATATACATACACATATATATACAGTATTTATACATGTATATAAATATATATATATATATATATATATATATATATATATATATATATATATATAGATAGATAGATAGATAGATAGATAGATAGATAGATAGATAGATAGATAGATAGTTAGATAGATAGATAGATGGATAGATAAATAGATTTCTTTACATTACTAAGATACTATTTCCTCCTTGACTACCTTTTCAGGCGTGAATTATTTCGCGGATAAATCTCTTAAACTATAACAGTGTAATATATATAGTTTAGTTAAGGTTAGAAATAACAGTGCATTACGGTCAGCTATGGGATATTTTCGATGTCCAAAAAAAGAAATCTTATAGTTTTGGACGAGGCATGTATTCTGTAGATCAAAATCTACAGTAATGGACCACAAGGGTTCTGTTTATTTTAAGATATTTTCTCCAAAAAGTCCACTCTCTTAACTCTCCCAAAATCTAAGCACACGTTGCTTGTCACAAAGACCACCTGTGGTAAAATTTCAGTAAAAATCGACATATTACCTCATGCTTAATCCTGCCATCTAAAATACAGACAAACCAGCCGAAAATGGCCCCCTAAACCCCCCACCGAAAAACATTGCCTTTTCTGTGAAAATTAGTACAGCTCCATATTATAATTCTCATAAATAAACCGCTAGCGAATTAGACAGGATAAAATTGTGTAAAATTTCGAGTTTTTCTTTTAAAAGTATGCCATTGCCAAATTGTTTAACGTTTGCAAATTATGAATAACATAACAGAAGTAGCAGAAATATGCTCACATTTTTGTCGAATATAAGAAAAAAAGGCCAAACGCATAAAAAACAAGTAAAAAATGCGCCGAAGAAAGTTCGGCGCAATCGAGTTTTATGTACAGCAGCTACAGCTTATAATCAAGGCCACCAAAAACAGATCTATCTTTCGGTGGTCTCGGCATAATGCTGTATGACCCGCGGTCCATGAAACTTTAACCAAGGCCCGATGGTGGCCTATCCTACATAGTTGCCAGAAGCACGATTATGGCTAACTTTAACCTTACCTTAAATAAAGTAAAAACTACCTAGGCTAGAGGGTTGCAATTTGGTATGTTTGATGATTGGAGGGTGGATGATCAACATACCAATTTGCAGCCCTCTAGCCTCAGTAGTTTTAAGATCTGAGGGCGGACAGAAAAAAGTGCGGACAGAATAAAGTGTGGATGGACAGACAAAGCCGGTACAATAGTTTTCTTTTACAGAAAACTAAAAATCGAGTGGAAAAACATATACAGTCCGCTGTTATACTGTTACCCGACCATCCGGACCAGCCATTAAGCGCCTGCGAGTCTGACCTAGTCTGCCCTAGTCAAGAAATTGCCTCTACGCAAACGTTCAAGCAAATGAAAAGAGTCGCGACAGAGACAAACAGCTGAAGATTTACAGAATCACCGGGAGTTTAGTTAACAGATGTGAGTGAACTGGGACGGAACTTACGGCGGAAAATATATACGCGGACCTTGCAAAATAGTTAATTGCGGCATATATCTAGAGAATGCAATAAACTAGCGCAAATTGTACCGAGCTTTAAAGCTCCATTTTGACTCCAGACACTGTAAGTAATGGCCTCCATCTTTGCGACTATATTAAGCAAAGGGAACAATTTTTTTTATATGAATACACTGAAGATATAAACCTGTCTCCCTCGAGATACAGATAACTGTACCGCCATTCATATGCAACTAGATAAAATATATACAGATTCAATGTGGTAGGCAGAAGTAGAGAAATCGTTGCTTTTAGGCACCAAATGTTTTTCCAATTTGTTAAAACCTTCAGGGAAAGATAGTGTAACTGAGGAGAACCCATTCATCTCCATCAATGGCAGTCCGTATTTTTCATCCTAAATATATACATGTATATTCATCACATGAAAAAGTGCTAGACTTCGAGGCGATGAATTGTGTGAAAAATAAATAAATAGTGCAGAGTGAACGAGCCATAACCATCTGTATTCTATAGCTATTCCTATTACGTATCAGAAAGAAGTATCTAATAATAAAGCAACAGATTTCACCAGTTATCAAAATACTTTACAACAAGATATTTTCCTTTTTATGATCATTAACATATTAAGGAATTGAAGAACACCTTTTAAAGCAATGGTCATGAGTATAAAAAGCTATAGCTATTATGAAAGGGAAACGGAATTTGAAAGAATCTTAAACGACGATCCTATATCTGAACATATTCCCATTAATTCAGTAACTTAAGAAAATCTAAAGAACTAAAAATATAATTACTGTACAAAATGTATAAAATTAGTGTTTAGCATTTATACTGTGTTGCATCCCCTTTATGTACTTCCAGCAACGAATTTGGAAGGAGGTACTGTTAGCTACCTCCCCTGCCTGAGGTAAAGTATCTCAAGAACGGATGCACGGATTTCAACGGAACTTTGGTCAAAACATTCACTGGAAAAATCACAAACAGGCGACACTTTTCGGCATTTAGTTATTCTAAAAATGTTCCACATCGATTAGACGATGACGTATATTATTGGTATCATGAATAATTCCTTGGATAACATCGAAGGACAACAGGTCAAAGGTCAAGGTCCTTATGTTTAATTCATATGCTGTATATAAGCAAAATAAATGGGCATTTTTGGACCTACAATCTATTGTATGAAAGATTCCTTACGTTAAATTCATTTACTGTATATATCAGTGATTAACCCTATTGCTTCAACCGGTCATCTATTTTCGTCTCATTATATCCAGCGTGGCTTCTCAATGGTATTTCACTTATTAATCTTATGGCTTCAATGGGTCACCCAATTTCGTCTCATATAATTATATCTGAGTATATCCAGCGTGGCTTCTCAATGGTATTTCAATGATTAATCGTATGGCTTCAATGGGTCACCCAATTTCGTCTCATATAAATTGTATATGAGTATATCCAGCGTGGCTTCTCAATGGTATTTCAATGATTAATCTTATGGCTTCAATGGGTCCCAATTTCGTCTCATATAATTATATCTGAGTATATCCAGCGTGGCTTCTCAATGGTGTTTCACTTATTAATCCTTATGGCTTCAACGGGTCATCTATTTTCGTCTAATATAAATTATATATAAGTATATCTAACGTGACTTCTCAATGGTATTTCACTCATTAAATCCCGTGGCTTCAACGGCGTCCCATCTATTCTTCGTCTCCTTTAAATATATCATAAGTTTATCCTACCTCAATCCTAGTCTATAGGAATCCTTCACAGGGCATGAAACTTCCTGAATAAGTTTCCTTCCGCCAAATCTTCTGTGTCAATCCACTCAACTTTTATTCAGATGATTTCTTAGGGGACATAAAGCTTTCTAATCACTTTCAAGGGGGAAGACGGGTCTTAGGGTAGATTACTGCGGGCGAAGTGAGAAGCGGAGATACTAAACCACCATAAGCAAGGCGCGACCTTTAGAACTCTATTATCACTTCATCTCCGTATTTATAGGCTTAATTAAGCCCCAAGAAGCTCGGATTTAGGCGAGGGCATTTAATCTACTTCCTTAGCTTAAGAATACAAGGGGATAGCTTTTCTATGCACACTCCCTCTGTCGCCTTCAACTGTCAGTCGCTTAAATTTTGAAAGTTGATAATGAAAAGTATTTAAGAGTTAATTATGATTATTAAATATCATATACTATTCAATTCCAGGAAGGTAAAATAAAAAATAATAATATTTACATATTTCTAGGCTTTTTTCTTATTAGTTTAGTGTATGGTTGCGGAAAATGCAAATATGCCATTCTACTAAATCCCCATCAAATTAATAATAATAAGAAAAACTACAGTAATGCAAACAAATATAAGGGAAAAAGAAGAGATTACTACTGCAGTTACAATACAAACTTGCGAATTTTATTGCTACTAAAGTAAAAGAAGAAACTTTCACAAACGAAAAAACAAAACCACAACAATGTACCAAAATACGATTTAAAAGTAAAAGCACAAAAAAATCAAATAAACTACAAAACCCAATTGAGAGACTATACAGAAAACGCACTGACCTTCAACTCGCGAGGGAAGAACGACAAAGGTAAAAAAACATAAACGTAAAAACAGAAAAAAAGGAACTATTCCGGGTCTCCGATTCCAAGCCGAACACAAGGAGGGAGGGGATATTTGTTCGTCATTACGGAACTGAATCACTCCTATTTTCCTTGTTAAACCTGTTCTCCTGTCACTTAGGAACCTTCCTGCACCTGGGCCTCTTAGTCCCCCCCTTCTCTTTTCCCCCTCCCCCTCTTTCCCTCTTCTCTCCCCCCCTCCCCCTTTCCCTCTTACGCCAACACGGACCTTTTTGAAGATGCAAATGACTTCCCTGATTGCAAATTACAGTCAACAAAAAGTCACAGTGTCGAATACCTCACTACGCAAGAGTGATTCTGCCGTTATTCTGGATGGGGGGGAGGGGAAGGAGGGGAGGGGAGGAATACACAAGACATTTTTACCCTGTCCAAAGAATCTCATTGATGTTACTCCTGAATTTTCAGTTAATATTCCCCCTTCAATTATTGGTTTGTTTGTCGGGTTTTTGCTGTTTTCGATCTCGGGTTCCCGGTGCATTTAATTTCTTTTTCGGGTGGAGTGGATAGAGGGTCCCTTCACCGAGTCATAAATAAATGAGAGAGAGAGAGAGAGAGAGAGAGAGAGAGAGAGAGAGAGAGAGAGAGAGAGAGAGAGATGGAGTGATTGCAAGCCGTGTCCTGTGGGTTAATTATTTCAATGACACGAAGATCATAATAAAAATAAACACGTACAGAAAAGTGTCTGGATAATTTAGTTATTTATTATCAGCAGCCTGAATTTTCCAAAATAAAAAAAAATACTTCGATATCTTGAACTAGTCACATTAAAATTATTCAGGAAACCTTCATTATCAGTAAAAGAAAATATACCAGCTCGTTTCACAACACTCAGCATATCCTCCCGTGAAGCTGAGCATTTGTTAAGACATGCTGGTCAGCCCTGCCTAAATGTCACTCGGGTTAATATATTGTTTTGTAAAAATATAAAGCATTTGAGGAAAGGCATAAAAGTGAAAGGGAATTTGTCAACGGCGTAATGTCACAAGTGGGGAAAACCACATTGCTAAAATAACTATGAAAATGAAAGTTATTTCACAAAAACTCGACAGGAATTAGGTAGTGGTAAGTGTTGCAGGTGCAATGGGAGCACAGGATGTCAACAGAAGATATTTTGCAAGACGGCTACGACAAATATACATACTTCATTGCTAATCTAAACAGTTATCAGTTTTATCTTATACATTTTGTACATTACCACACAATACATACATATACGTTAATAGACAGGCAATTGCGTACATTAACAGCAATCTAAATCTAACAAGTGCAAGGTGATGTGACTACATACTTTGGTCACCTTACTTTTGCTTGACTAATATTGCTGTTGTGTCTTTAATTATCCGTTTGTTGGTTTCTCTCATTAATTTCAACGCGTTTGTCTCTTTTCGTCATATAAGAGCATTCCATTCTGTAGAAATTTACTTACTAAACACTAAACAAGACGGTGACGATGAAAAAAGATTCAAAGTTTTCCATAACAAAGCAATCCAGCTGAATAAACAAAAATAAATTAAAGCAGTAAAAACACCGTTCGGTGTCAGCGGGTGTTTGTCAAAGCACCACGCAAAGAGTACAGGGCGCCACGAAGTACGGCAACGACAGTCCAACAAGAGACGAATGACAATAAACACGAATGTATAATTAAATCGTCTTCGTTGCGACGCGCTTCCGCGGGATAACAGCCGTGAAAACGCAAGCCGTTTAAAAGGCAGGTTGCAATAAAGTGATAATATCATTTACGGCGAAATGCGCAAAGCGTACGCGGTAGTCCCTTTATGACAGCTGTCATTTCGGGTTATGGGCTTCAACAGAATCAACGATTGCTCCCACGGGGTTCCTCGTTGTTGCTACCAGATGGATGTGGCCTTATGACGACTCGCCGGATATCCAGATACAATTTAAATCTATCGTAAAATGAACCGCAGACATATTTACATACTTTAGATTTCTTTTGCTTTCAGTCGACATGTAAAAAACTAAATAACTTATCATAGGACGCTTCAAAAACACGGAAACATATTGGCACTCGAAAATGATCTAAAAATCATTCATATGAAAAACCACTACGTCAAACAGCTGAAATACTCTTCCAAAACATTATGTGGTGTCACTAAATACAGCAGGAATCATCTCTATACTACTTCATCAACTTCTGTAAGTGCATATAACGAAATTTAATTTCATTATGAACGATATTGCTACGTAATTAATACAGTTGGTGTTTCATCATTAGGAAATAAAAAAAAATTAAAGACTTACTCATCCTCTTCAATTATTGCTGTCCATTAACATTATTATTATTATTATTAAAGTAGTTTAACCAGACCACTGAACTGATTTTCAGCTCTCATAGGGCTGGCCAGTGTCCATTAACAGAAACACACTAACATCATTAATGGAGTTGTTACCTCTTCTTATTCAGACTAAATAATCTTCAACCCATAATTAAAATGACTGAGCGATTGATTCACCTGGCACCCTAACAAAACAACATGGGGTCATCGACACCAAACAAGAAAACATATGTAACCTACATAAACATGTCTATGCATTCATATATACATTCATGCAGACCATACATACAGCATATAAATAAAAAAATTAAAAGTATGAAGTCCTCGGAATTATAATTTTGTACCATCATTGAGTACTTAAATTATAATTTATGAAGATAATAGATAATATTGAGTAAATTATAATCGATAAAGATAATTGTCTTTATAAATTATAATTTATGATGACAATAGTTTATTAAGAAGCCGGCCTTCTTAATAAACTATTACCTTCATAAATTATAATTCATGAAGATAACAGTTTATTAAGAAGGCCGGCTTCTATAAAATTGGAAGCACCTCTGGATAAAAAAAAAAGATTCATTCCCAGGTATCCTGGAAAAATAGTCCAGTCCTTGTACTCTGCGAGGAAGGATCTTCTGTAGTCCCCGAGACTGGGGCGTTAGACCACCAAATTACTGTCTCAGGTATGCTAAGCAATCACTACAAAAGGGCTGGCGTTGTCCACCCATTAAACATTCGTGGGTTATACGCGTGTGGAGAGTCCTAAGATGACAAAGAGCATCTTTCTATATTCTTAACATTATTCTCTATCACGAGGGAGAGATAATCAGGTAATTTCCAGCATCATCTGGTTATCACCAGTCATACTCTCCATGTGTGCTGTCATAATTTCCTTACTTTTTTATCTTTCAAAAATCAGGTTTATGAGAGAGAGAGAGAGAGAGAGAGAGAGAGAGAGAGAGAGAGAGAGAGAGAGAGAGAGAGAGAGAGAGAGTCTGATTAAAATTAAACTCTATCTTCTTTACAATAATAAATATAATCTAAAAAATCTTAATGTTACTACTTCTTATCTTCCAAAAATCAGGTTTCTGAGAGAGAGAGAGAGAGAGAGAGAGAGAGAGAGAGAGAGAGAGAGAGAGAGAGAGAGAGAGAGAGAGACTGATTAAAATTAAACTCATTGTCTTCTTTACAATAAATAGGAAATAATATTACAACTTCTTACAACAAACACAGATCACAACATTATATTTTCAAGACATTCCCCAAGCAAGTCAACAAACCGGTCTTAACGTATGATTTTAGTACTCGAACAATACTTGTAATGACATAGTACTCTAACAATACTTGCAATGACATAGTACTGTAACAATACTTGTAATGACAATCATCGGAAGGGAGATGAAAGTAAGATTTTATGTTAAGAGGAACACACGACTGTGCACTCAATACCACTAGCGACTACTAAAATAAATATCCTTTCTACTCTTCAGAGAAACATGGATGGTTAGAAAAGGCTTACAGAATGACCTATTTATGACCGATCAATTGACACCGAATCCGTAGCGACAGGACAGAACAAAATATCAGTTCCCTCATTAATGCATCCCCAAAAAAAAAAAAAAAAAAAGGAATACCAGACGTCCTCTATCGAAAGTTCGATCAGCGCCAATTAGCGCGGAAGAACTTCCTTTTACCCGTAATGATTCCGCATTACGACTCCCCATAAATCTCCGCGGCGTTATCAGAACGGAGAATGATAATAACACCCTCCCAAAACGGACGGACAATAGAACTAATCAACAGCGCGGACGAGCTTCCTTTTATTTAATCGCTGTCGATTCACGCAAACAATGACCGACCGCCATTAATGTCAATAATGCAGTTACGGGAGAGAAAGAAAATTCAATTTCAATTTAGATGTCACGGCACCTGGCTCTGCTCGCGGGAACAATGTGTCATTTTAGATATTTATTAAATCGCCAATTAGCTATTCAATGTAAACTAATGGTTTCGGGGACAATCTGACAATGGTTTTTCCCAGTACGTGCCACACACTTCATTGTTGAAACACACGCGTGTATATATTTATATATACATATATTATATGTGTGTTGTTTGTATATATTTATACACATACATACGGACACACAATATACACACACATATATATATATATATATATATATATATATATATATACATACATGAGT
>NC_089777.1:26841536-26859036 GCF_040412425.1 Macrobrachium rosenbergii | reverse complement strand
GCAAAACGTTGGCTCACAGACTGTTCCTTTTCCTTGTCGATTTTATATTTATATTTCGTTTTCGATATCCTGTACTTCTGCTATAATTTACTAAACTGCACACCCAAATCCGGGCTATCACACATCATTTTTGTACCTTGAATACCAATTCCTCATTCATCTTCCTCTTAATTCCGGAATACTTAAAACAAAGGCAATGCCAAAAATGAGCTCGTTAATCGAAAGTCAAATTCGTCGAAGAGGAGGAGAATGAACGGGGGAACCGTTTCTCCATCCAGGTAGAAAGGCGAAACCCACAATCAATTCCATCCAGTTGGTCATTAGAGCCTTCTAATGCGGAGTCGTTGCCAAGGCTCTTTTGCGGATTACCCCTAATTCCTGAAAGAGAGCGATACCATCAGAAGGATTTTTCTTCTCAATTTTGTGCATCAAGAAAGATTTGGATGCTTTCTTCCGCTTGCTATGAAAAGCACATTAAGTCTCAGGCCGGAAAGTTAACGTACAAAGCGTTTTCATAGGCTAAGTTATTGTTTACTTTGCAAAAATACAGAGGTTAGTCAATTTTGTGATCAACAGCCTGAGAAATTTTGCCAAGACAGACCTTTTATAAAATCAATCAGTCATTAACTTAGTGGCCGGAATTATTTTGGTTACAGGCTTCGGCAAGAGATTTAAGGAAACAAAGCCTCTAACACATCTCAGCCAATGGCAATTTGGATTCTTGAAGCATTTCTTATTACTACGATCCTTGAAATTTCCTCCGTGGGAATAAATAAGTAAATAGGATTAACTTTAAAATCTCCTGCTTTTATTCCCTAGAAGGGAAATAGGTATATTTTCTCAAAAGTAGACCTAAGACTACGTAAAACACTCGACTGCAGAGAACTATTTCTTAATCAAAAAAAAAAAAAAGTAAAAAATGCGCCGAAGTTTCTTCGGAGAAATCGAGTTTTCTGTACAGCCGATACAGCGTATAATCAAAGCCACCGAAAATAGATCTATCTTTCGGTTGTCTCGGTATATAAAAACTACTGAGGCTAGAGGACTGCAATTTAGTATTTTTGATGATTGGAGGATGGTTGATCAACATGCCAATTTGCATCCCTCTAGCCTCAGCACAGTTTTTAAGATCTGCGGGCGGACAGAAAAAGTGCAGACGGACAGACAAACCGGCACAATAGTTTTCTTTTACAAAAAGCTAAACCTCTTCTAATAAACCACTGGCATCCCTAACGTTCTGTTGTGGGCACAGCTAGAAAGTCTTATGCATGTAATCGTTTCACTGGATAAAGGTTAGTTACATTTGGCATCAACGACCTGAAAAGTTTTGCCAAGCCAGATCTTATAACAAGATCAAGCGGTCATTAACTTAGTGGTTGGAATTATTGTAGTTACAGGCCTCAGCAAGAGATGTAAGGAAAGAGAGCTTCTAACGCATTTCAGCCAATGGCGATTTGGGTTTCTGAAGTACTTGTTATTGCTCTGAACACTGAAATTTACCTCTTGCGAAATAAATGTCAACAGGATTCACATGAAAATCTGTTCAGATTCCAAAGAAGCAGAAATAATTCTATTTTCTCCAAAACAGAATTAAGACTGCTTAAAACACTTGACTGCAGAGAACTCATTTTTAATCTGAAATAAATTTACTCTTATATAGACTATCAGTATCCCTCTACATACAGACCCATCTCCTTTTTAGGAATTTTTTGTACATACACAAATATAAAATAAAGCTTTATATTAACCTTACAATGCTCTGATGTTGGCACAGCTAGCAAGTCTTATGCATGTCATCGTTTCATTGATGACAAGAGTTGTGAGACTGATCACTGTGCTGCCCTAGAATGGAAGACTACAGCATCTGGAAAAATACAAATCTGAGAAAAATGGTAGATACTCTCTTGCCTTAATACTGATTTTGCAGATACTGCAAATGGGACCCCCTAAATACTCGTGGAAAGCATTGAAGAATCATTCTGAAACTGCAGTAACCTGTGTATTAGTGTTTCACGAGCCCAACAGGTGGCATATCTCAGTTTCGAAAATTTTGCAGATACTGCAGTTTTCCATTTTAGGGCAGTGTGGTTATGTAAAGGTCATTTTCGTGAAATCCGCACTGGTGCAAGAAACATCAATGTCCAGTTCAAGGCTTATTTGATTCTGCTAATGCGCTTAACAGCTGTGCCTCCGACCCACTATGTAAATGATTAATATGACCGTGACTAAAGTTATTTTACCCTCTCGGAGGTAAAGTAACAACAGTCACGGCAAATACCTCTCGCAAGAATAAGTTTTCGGTAAAAAAGTAATAGGTGTTTGGGTGACTACACAGTAATCGCAGAGATACAAAAGAACGCAAATGTCGGATTTCCCAAATTCACGCTAATATTCATTCCTCGCAATTTTAAATACTAACATACAGTATACAGTAGCACTCTGAAAGGCTAAATAAAAGATGAATTGCACTGCAGCTGGCCAAACCTGAATTAAAAGCCACTTTTGCATACTGTAAATATTATAAAAGGAAATATATTTTTTGAAAGGGATAAAGCTTCGCAAAAATGGCTTCCGTTACTACATCCTGATGAACGCTCGTGATAGCGAATGATCCAAAGATATATATTTTTTTTATGATTTCTGTAATGATTACGTCCTCTTTCTAGTCAAGGGGTTTTACGTCACATGCATAACAATTCAGGTAAAAAATAAACATAGAGTCTCAGTCTCTCTCTCTCTCTCTCTCTCTCTCTCTCTCTCTCTGAAATTACTGGACGGTAAAACAAAACAGGCGAATACTTTTGATCCACTACGAGGGAAAAGGTTGTAGCTATTAAAGCATTTCGAACAAAGACAAGTCATGTAAACATGAGATCCAAATGACTGCTGAGCGAAGTAGCATTTGCAGTGAATGGAAAGAAGGATCTGGTTCAATTATTAACGAATATATGATAAATATTATCAGATGTTATGGAGTGAATACTCATAAATCTGATTTACTTCAAAAGTGCACAAGAGGTGATACCACAAAGCGATGCTTTTTACCGGGAACTATATCAGTTCTGACCAATAAACAAAGAAATCAATTATCAAATGAAATAAAAGGAGGTTAATACAGTGATTACACTCAAATGGCTTTGAAAGAAAGATAATGAATTCGATGAAGCGAGAGAACTATCCATTCAAATTATTCCTTTATTGGGGTGATGAAAACTTCAAAGACTTTGTTAATTGCTGATTTGAAGTTATCATTTGGTTGACATTAAACTCTGGACTAATATTTCGACGAGGACATTATGATCGGTAGTCATGATAATTACAAATGGGTCATTAATAACAAGATAATGAGAGCGTTTGATTACCACATAGACAATGAAAAGACTAATTAGCACCGAGTCTGTTAATAACAATGGACATTAAATGTCACACCTCATTATCACAATCATCCAAGAAGAACCGAGAACAAAAATAACTATTTTTAGTT
Source organism: Macrobrachium rosenbergii (assembly GCF_040412425.1). Classification (NCBI taxonomy): domain Eukaryota; kingdom Metazoa; phylum Arthropoda; class Malacostraca; order Decapoda; family Palaemonidae; genus Macrobrachium; species Macrobrachium rosenbergii. The sequence goes on along the minus strand of NC_089777.1, from coordinate 26,855,552 downwards.
TTCTGTAAAAGAAAACTATTGTGCCGGCTTTGTCTATCCATCCGCACTTTATTCTGTCCGCCCTCAGATCTTAAAACTACTGAGGCTAGAGGGCTGTAAATTGGTATGTTTATCACCCACCCTCCAATCATCAAACATACCAAAGTAGAGCCCTGTAGCCGCAGTAGTTTTTATTTTAAGGTTAAATTTAGCCATATTCGTGCATCTGGCAATGATATAGGATATGCCACCACCGGGCCGTGGTTAAAGATTCATGGGCCGCGGCTCATACAGCATTATGCCGAGACCACCGAAAGCTAGATCTATCTTCGGTGACGTTGATTATACACTGTACAGAAAACTCGATTGCGCTGAAGAAACTTCGGCGCATTTTTTACTTGTTTTTATTTAATTCTTAAACCAGGAAATGAGGCAGATGATGACTGGTATGGAATAATGACAAAATCACTCGATCGACAGCATACCTCCACCTCATTTGCTCAGTCGTGAATAAGCCAGCTATGGCCAGAGGAATGATTGTCACTTATTATACTGCACACACACGCACACACACCCCGTCCAAAATGACGGTAATATATTACAAGAGACGGTGGAGATGGTACGTTCTGACGCTCGGACCAAGGCACTCTCATTTTGCATACTTATTTACAAAGTGGCCAGTGATGAGATCAGCTGGCATAAGAGTCACCAACAAAGTCAACACGTGAATTTTATTGCCCACAGACTATTGTTACTATTTCTGACTCACATCAGGATCGAAGCCGGGTCTTTCATTTGAAAGACAAGGCCGTTGCCAACACAATAACTTGTGTGGCTGGGTTGGCAGCGGTCTTGTCTTTTAATTGAAAGATCTGGATTCGATCCGGATGTGTCAGAAATTTATTTCTATTCCACTCGTGATTGTGTGTTGATTATTTCTATTGTTACTGTTGTTATTACATACGGAAATATTAATATTTATTACAGAGCGCGGTTTTCTTAGAAAGATTAATCATTACATAAAAATTACGAACTTATCACCAAATCTAAGTTCTTGTAGTAGCAAACATTATTCAATGGCAACATATCATCTAAGTTCTTGTAGTCGCAAATATAATTCAATGGCAACATATCATCAAATCTTCAACAGAACGCAGCAAAAAATAAATCATATATAGGAGATACCCAACAAATGTGTTCAGTTCGACACCAATCCATTCATTCGCCATATATTTTGTTGATGCCGATTCATGAGGTCTACTTTTCTCTATCTGCTTTAAAAAAATAAGTAAACTAAAAATAAATAAATAAAAAATGCGCCGAAAATTCTTCGGCGCAACCGAGTTTTCTGTACAGACGCTACAGTGTATAATCAAGGCAACCGAAAACATATCTTTCTTTCGGCGGTCTCGGTATAATGCTGTATGAGCCGCGGCTCATGAAACTTCTAACCAGGGCCCGGTGGTGGCTAATCCTATATCGTTGCCAGAAGCACGATTATGGCTAATTTTAACCTTAAATCAACTAAAAACTACTGAGGCTAGAGGGCTGCAATTTAGTACGTTTGATGATTGGAAGGTGGATGATCAACATAACAATTTGCAGCCCTCTAGCCTCTGTAGTTTTCAAGATCTGAGGGCGGACAGAAAAAGTGCGGACAGAAAAAAGTGCGGACAGAAAAAAGTGCGGACGGACAGACAAAGCTGGCACAATAGCTTTCTTTTACAGAAAACTAAAAAAAAGGAAAACTATAGATAATCTTACTCGAATATTGTTTCCAGTGAAAATATATGAAAAATTAAACCGACTACGAAAAATTGTAAATGACTACAATCACAATCACAGGTACAGCTGTTAATGACTTCCGATTCCCCATCAGCCTAGGTGACATTCAATCGATGGGCCATCGATAGGCATCGCCTGTTATGTCATTCGTATAAATGTTATTCATTAAATGAGTTTCTTTTTTTTGCAGCCCAGCTTGTTTTTCCCCATTGCCACCTATACTTTGACTCAGACCTTTTATTTTTTATTTTTCGTACCTACCTTGATGACGTTTCACTGATAACTGACGTCATTTGGAGTAAGACCAATCCTTACCTTTCCTGTCTCAGCCTAAGGTTTCTTAATTATTTAAATAAATAATTTTTTTCTGGTCACTTTTGTTTAACGTAATTCTAAATTCAAGGAGATATTTCGACATTCAATTTTTAGTTTTCTTTAAAAGAAAACTATTGTGCCGGCTTTGTTTGTCCGTCCGCACTTTTTTCTGTCCGCACTTTTTCTGTCCGCCCTCAGATCTTAAAACTACTGAGGCTAGAGGGCTGCAGATAATTGGTATGTTGATCATCCACCTCCAATCATCAAAATAATCAAAGTAGTTTTTATTTTATTTAACAAATTGCCATAAGCTTCTGGCAACGATATAGGATAGGCCACCACCGGGCAGTGGTTAAAGTTTCATGAGCCGTGGCTCATACAGCATTATACAGAGACCACCGAAAGATAAATATGTTTTCGGTGGCCTTAATTATACGCTTAGCGGCTGTACCGAAAACTCGATTGCGCCGAAGAAACTTCGGCGCATTTTTTACTTGTTTATCCCCTGTCATTGGGAAAACAAGTGTCACTGTGGAGCACTCAAGTGATTATAAATTCCATTGTGGAAGCTTTATGCTCATAGTTCGCCGTGTTTAGTACTAGCCCCTGTTGTAATCAAATGTCCGTAAGTGCATTTCGCTATCTGTCTGAAATTTCAGGCAGTTCGCGATATGCCTGATTTCGCTATCTGCCTGTAACATATACATATGTATATAGGAAAGAGAATGCGACAATAAGCAAACAGAAATGGAAGAGCAGATCCTCGAATCTGCAAGTACACACTCTGTCACATCTACGAAAATTCAGCAGGCGAGATTAAATCATCCACATATAATAAAGGGTTAGAAAAAACCCTAATTATCAGAAAGCAAACATTTCAGAAAATACATTCGATCGGAGCCCTAATGTAACCCTTCACAAAACTCCTAGCCTATAAAGGCAATCCTCCTCTCTTGTGAGTTCTTCCTCCCTTTTGAGGTAACCATTCCTCTCTTCCCAATTCTTCCTCCCTATTGAGGTAACCATTCCTCCCTTCCCAATTCTTCCTCCCTATTGAGGTAACTCTCCTACCCTCCCAATTCTTCCTCCCTATTGAGGTAACCATTCCTCGTTTTCCAATTCTTATTCCCTATTGAGGTAACTCTCCTCTCCTCCCAATTCTTCCTCCGTACTGAGGTAACCATTCCTCCCTTCCCAATTCTTATTCCCTATGGAGATAACTCTCCTCCCCACCCAATTCTTCCTCCTAACTGAGGGGACCATTCCTCCCTTCCCAATTCTTATTTCCTATTGAGGTAACTTTCCTCACTTCCCAATTCTTCCTCCCTTCCCAATTCTTATTCCCTATTGAGGTAACTCTCCTCCCCTCCCAATTCTTCCTCCGTATTGAGGTAACCATTCCTCCCTTCCCAATTCTTATTCCTTATTGAGGTAACTCTCCTCCCCTCCCAATCCTTCCTTCCTGTTGAGGTAACCATTCCTCCCTTCCCAATTCTTCCTCCCTTCCCAATTCTTATTCCCTATTGAGGTAACTCTCCTCCCCTCCCAATTCTTCCTCTGTATTGAGGTAACCATTCCTCCCTTCCCAATTCTTATTCCCTATTGAGGTAACTCACCTCCCCTCCCAATCCTTCCTCCCTATTAAGGTAACCATTCCTCCTTTCCCAATTCTTATTCCCTATTGAGGTATCTCTCCACGCCTCCCAATTCTTCCTCCTTATTGAGGTAACCATTCCTCCCTTCCCAATTCTTATTCCATATGGAGGTAACTCTCCTCCCCACCCAATTCTTCCTCCCTATTGAGGTAACCATTCCTCCCTTCCCAAGTCTTCCTCCCATTGAGGTAACTCTCCTACCCTCCCAATTCTTCCTCCCTATTGAGGTAACCATTCCTCCCTTCCCAATTCTTATTCCCTATTGAGGTAACTCTCCTCCCTTCCCAATTCTTCCTCCCTATTGAGGTAACCATTCCTCCCTTCCCAATTCTTCCTCCCTATTTAGGTAACTCCCCTCCCCTCCCAATTCTTCCTCCTTACTGAGGGGACCATTCCTCCCTTCCCAATTCTTATTCCCTGTTGAGGTAACTCTCCTCCCCTCCCAATTCTTCCTCCCTATTGAGGTAACCATTCCTCCCTTCCCAATTCTTATTCCCTGTTGAGGTAACTCCCCTCCCCTCCCAATTCTTATTCACTGTTGAGGTAACCCTTATCCCCTTCCAATTCCTCCTCCCTATAGAGTGTCCCTTCACTCGAGTGAATGGGCAATCCTTAAAAATTCCCAAACCTCGACTTTTCAGTTAAAGGCACTAATGACTAACGGGATATAATTGATTGCTGGTCTTGCTTTCAATTCTTGGGTAAACAGGTCGTCGATTAATTCTCCTCCTGGTTGAATTCCGAGCTTTCGTTTAATGAACCCCTTTTCGCTCTCTCTCTCTCTCTCTCTCTCTCTCTCTCTCTCTCTCTCTCTCTCTCTCTCTCTCTCTCTCTGGAGTGAAGGAAGGAAGGAAGGAAAGAAGGAAGAAAGGAAGGAAGGAAGTAAGGAAGATCGAATCTCTCTCTCTCTCTCTTTCTCTCTCTGGAAGGAAGGAAGGAAGAATGAATCTCTCTCTGGAAGGAGGGAAGGAAGGAAGGAAGGAAGGACGAATCTCTCTCTCTCTCTCTCTCTCTCTCTTTTATCCCTCGAGTATTATTAAGACAAATAAAAGACAAACTCGTCCAGAGCCGAACGAACTGCATAATCATCATTGAGGAGAGGCATTTGAAGATGATGGGATTTTGCCCGATGCGAAATGCAGAATTAAGTCGGAAATGCCAAACCAAAAACCAAGTATGCACGATTCATACTGCGGAGTCTCTGCACACTTCACTTGGCTGGATCAATGGCGGTAAAATAATTAATTAGTGAACTGACTTGATCCCTGAAAAGAGTGAATTTGAAAAATCCACGAATAAATGATCGCGAGACAGACGAAGAGTGAGTAATGCGATTTTGATAATTGCGGAGGAAACAGAATAATACAGATATTGCAGAAAGGAAACGAGAAACTTGGTCATCCGTTCATTAATGATTATGAAAAGGTCAAGAATATCATAACGCTAGAAATTTAAGTGGAAGAATAACTGTCCTTACGCTTTTCAGAAAACAATGCGAGAAAAAGTCATACAAGAATAATGAGTTTAAGAAACGTTAAGACAAAGGGATGAATTGCAGAGATCTTTTGTCATTGTTGTATACCAATTATCATCTGCCTCTTGTCGTAGTTTAAGAAGGAAATAAAAAAAAATGGTTATTTTTGTTCTCTGTCCTCTGACGATGATGATAATAATGATAATGATGTGACATTTAAAGCCCATTGTTATTAACAGACTCGGTGCTAATTAGTCCCTTCATTGCATGTGTGATAATCAAAGGCTCTCATTATCTTGTTATTAATGACCCATTAGTAATTATCATGATCATGACTATCGATCACATTGCTCTCGTCGAAATATTAGTTCAGAGTTTAATGTCAACCAAATGATAACTTCAAATCAACAATTAACAAAGTCTTTGAAGTTTTCATCATCCCAATAAAGGAATAATTTGAATGGATAGTTCTCTTGCTTCATCGAATTCATTATCTTTCATTCAAAGCCATTTAAGTGTAATCACTGTATTAACCTCCTTTTATTTCATTTAATTAATTTCTTTGTTTATTGGTCAGAATTCATATAGTTCCGGTAAGGAGCATCGCCTCATGCACCTTTGAAGCAAATCAGATCTATGAATATTCAATACATAACATCTGACAATATTTATCATATTCGTTAATAACTGAACCAGATCCTTCTTTCCATTCACTGCAAACGCTACTTCGCTCAGCAGTCATTTGGATCTCGTGTTTACATGACTTGTCTTTGTTAGAAATGCTTTAATAGCTACAACCTTTTCCATCGTAGTGGATCAAAAGTATTCGCCTGTTTTGTTTAACCGTCCAGTAATTTCAGAGAGAGAGAGAGAGAGAGAGAGAGAGAGAGAGAGAGAGAGAGAGAGAGAGAGAGACTGTATGTTCATTTTTTTACCTGAATTGTTATGCATGTGACGTCAAACCCCTTGACTAGAAAGAGGACGTAATCATTACAGAAATCATAAAAAAAAATATCTTTGGATCATTCGCTGTCACGAGCGTTCATCAGGATGTAGTAACGGAAGCCATTTTTGCGAAGCTTTATCCCTTTCAAAAAATGTATTTCCTTTTGTAATATTTACAGTATGCAAAAGTGGCTTTTAATTCAGGTTTGGCCAGCTGCAGTGCAATTCATCTTTTATTTAGCCTTTCAGAGTGCTACTCTATACTGTATGTTAGTATTTAAAATTGCGAGGAATGAATATTAGCGTGAATTTGGGAAATCCGACATTTGCCTTCTTTTGTATCTCTGTGATTACTGCGTACGCACCCAAACACCTGTCGGTTTTTACCGAAAAGTTTGTTCTTCCGAAAGGTATTGGCTGTGACTACTGTTATTTTACCGTAGAATGGTTATAATAACATTGTGGTTCGAAGACGACACGTTTCATGCATTAAAATAAAACATATATGAACGCAACCCGATAAGAAATATACTACTCCTTCCTCAGCGTACTTCGAACAAAACTTTTATCATAAACCTCAGTTTATAGTTTTCTTCCAGTACTGTTAATTATGTTATAGTCTGTATAGCACAGATACCGACAAAAGTGCGTTTAATATTATATATATAATATATATATATATATATATATATATATATATATATATATATATATATATATATATATATATATATATATATATATATGTGTGTGTGTGTGTGTGTGTGTGTGTGTGTGTGTGTACAGTATATATATATACATAAGTTATGTATACATGTCTGTGTATATATAATGTATACATACATACATATATATGTATATATATACATATACATATATATATATGTATATATATATATATATATATATATATATATATATTTATATATATTATATATATATATATATGAATTTGTTCACATATCCAAATTTAGCAATATCGTGACACTTTTACATTCACAAATAGCAAATTATAAACATCATTTAATATCGAATTCAATATACCTTAGGAAAACATACAAAGACAAACAAACTGCAAAAGCAAAGAAAAACAGGTTAAACATGGCAGCAAGAGACATGAGAGAAAAGAAGTGGAAACATGAACTCCAGGGGATAAAAGTCGCGACGAGAATCGAACATGAGATAATTAGGGTGGCATATTCGTCAAGACTGCGCCTTTGATGTCTCCACTTTCATAATGGCAAAAGTTAAGACACATTTCAACTGAAAGATCTTTAAAAGGAATCTCCAGTTGCTTGACTCTCCAAGCACTACTGACCAGAGACCACTGTCCCCATAAGTCTGTTAATCTCCTTGCATTCTGATACATTTTTATCTGTTTATTAATTTATTAATCGATTTTTTTCTTTTTTAATAAGTGCGATCTCTTATTTCTGTATCCCCTTTACCTCCTCTTCTTTTCCTAATGAACACCATATTTTTTGGACGCTTGAATTTCTGAATAATAATAATAATAATAATAATAATAATAATAATAATAATAATAATAATAATAATAATAATAATAATAATAATTATTATTATTATTATTATTATTATTATTATTATTATTACACAGTGGGTTGTAAGGAATTTCAGATGCCTCTCTTGGATGAAACTGTCTATTTTGAAGTATTTATTTCTTTGTTAATTTATTTTTTTTTTAATAAGTGATCACTTCTTTCTGTATTTCCCTTTACCTTCTGTTATTCTTTCTAATGAGCCCCATATTCTTTGGAAGTTTGAATTTCGAGTCGAACCCCCCTGCGGTGGGCTTGTTCCATATGAATAGGGTTCATCTCCTGAATAATAATAATAATAATAATAATAATAATAATAATAATAATAATAATAATAATAATAATAATAATAATAATAATAGTTAAGACAATATGGAATATGCAGAGCGGAATTTTGGTAATGCGTCTCGTTTAATGAACAGCATATTTAAAAAAAAAAAAACATTAAGAACGACTGATCTTTCTAGATCTTGATCACGTTAAGCGGTATGAGGGTTACATTTTAGCTCTGGCTCGTTCATTTTCAGTGGTTCTCAATCTTTTTTTTTTTTTAGTGATGGCACCCTAGCTAATGTAATCATTACCGTGGCACCCCTTCTTCACCATCCAGCCACACTTCTTATTTAATGATATATATATATATATATATATATATATATATATATATATATATATATATATATATATATATATATATATATACATATACATGCATACACTATATATAATGTTAATATATTTGAGTAAACACACTGATAATAATTATATGAAGACTTCTGCAAATTTTTTTTTTTTTACAATGTTCATTGAGATGATGTAGCCAAAACAATGACAATCTTGCGGCACCCCTAGGCACTGTCTGTGGCACCCAGTTTGATAATCACTGATTTAAATAAATAATATTAACGACTGAAATGTCTTGTCCCACTTTGAGTGGCACGAATGTCACATGTAAACTGTGGCTGTTCAGGAGAGATTTTACGAAAATGACATACAAATTCTCAATTACCAATAGCATAAAACATGTCATTAGTAAATCGACCACATGCATCAAACTTTCTAGCGACCAAATATTTTGCTTCCTAGGACTGCGCGAAGGCATTTCCATGTCATTCACTTCACCTACTTCCCCGTAGGGGATTAGTGCCGTCAATGCACCTCCTGCGGTGCACTGTATGCATTTACTTAAGGGTCTCTGCAGCGTGCCTTTGGCCCCTAGCTGCAACCCCTTTCGTTCCTTATACTGTATTTCCTTTCATATTCTTTTTCTTCCATCTTACTTTTCAGACTGTCATTCGATGGGCCGGAGTTCAATTCCCGCGGCCGGCTGATGAAGAGTTAGAGGAATTTATTTCTGGTGATAGAAATTCATTTCTCGCTATAATGTGGTTCGGATTCCACAATAAGCTGTAGGTCCCGTTGCTAAGTAACCAAATGGTTCTTAGCCACGTAAAATAAGTCTAATCCTTCGGGCCAGCCCTAGGAGAGCTGTTAATCAGCTCAGTGGTCTGGTAAAACTAAGGTATACTTACTTTTTTTCCACCCTCTCCTAACAATTGATTCATAGAGCAACTGCGAGGTTTTCCTCCTGTGACACCTTTCAAGCCTTTTACTGCCAATTTCCGTTTCAGCGCTGAATGACCCCATAAGTCCCAGTGCTTGGCCTTTGGCCTAAATCCTATGTCTATTATAGTTCATCACCTATTTATGCAACTTCGTAATTTCCCTCATGGAATCCTTCACAAGTGTCCTTTCAGATTTTAGTCTTAAAATCTTTTATACATATTTACATTATCATACCATGATTCACATCCGCAAAGTAACACAGATCGTAGTAGACATAATGTATAACATTACTTCAGTATGCAAAATGTGATTTCAAGTTCTATTTCAATCTTCCTAGCGTGTATATATATATATATATAATATATATATATATATATATATATATATATATATATGTATGTATATACATATATATACATATACATATATTATATATATGTACATATATAATATGTATAAACTCACACATATGTATTATATATATATGTACATATATATATATATATATATATATATATATATATATATATATATATATATATATACATGCATACATACATTCATATATCTATATATGAGTGTGTGTGTATAAGTGTCGATGTACAAACGTATATTTATCCCCTTCTACCAATTACCACAAGTCCATTGGAGTGACCTTTTCCCAAGCCACGAAAAGGAATATATTTGAACACATTTTTCTCCCCGGCAATTTCTCCCGCTAAGCGTTACACTTTTCTCCTTTACTTTTCTGAAGTGCTGGGTTGTTGGCGTAATTGGCACTCCGGGGTGTCCTATCCTAACAGCCTCTTTTGTGCAGTAACACCAACGTTGTTGGAACTTTAAATTTATTTTTTCCCGTTTTCGTACGCTCTCCTTTGTGGCGCTACTGCGTCCGTGTTGACTGGAAAACCAGATTAGATTCTTTGAGTTGGGATGTGTATGTTGTTAATTTTCTTTTATCAACGTCTTTGTTGCTGAGAACAATTTTAAATAATACGAGAGTTAAAGTAGTGAAAAGTATGAGGTTTATATATATATATATAATATATATATATATATATATATATATATATATATATATATGACATATATATATATATATATATATATATATATGTGAGATGTTTTTATGTTTTTAGAAGGTGTTGTAGTGGCTTTGTTTTGTGTGTATTTATATCCATTTGCTTTTGTATCCGTTGATTATATATAATATATATATATATATATATATATATATATATATATATATATATATATATATATATATATATATATATATATGTGTGTGTGTGTGTGTGTGTGTGTGTGTGTGTGTGTATAATGTATGTATGTACAGTATGTACTGAAAATACATTTACTTCTATTTGTCAACCCCACCTCTAAAACTATGTGGTATTTAGTCAATTTGTATTATCTTCCTTCATTACAAAGATTAAATGTTTATGTTAGCTTCATTCATACTGGCAACATTTCTCTTTAATTTAGGGCTTTTCATCTTACGTCTCAAGTCTTGACAACAACTGAATCAGAGACAATTTGCCTGTACTCATCTCTTCATTTCCCTAACCACAAGAAGGTGGCTCTCTCTCTCTCTCTCTCTCTCTCTCTCTCTCTCTCTCTCTCTCAAGAGAAAGTACACCCTTGAGCTCAAAATGATCTGGTGACGGCTGGTGAGTCGTTTCGTGCTCCATTAACTATGAAAATCAATAATCTTCAGAAACTACAGTTAATTTATTGTTGCTTTGCAATTGTCAAACCCCAAAATTCTCTTCTTGCTTATGTTTTCAGAGACCCGTGACCCACCTTCTTTTAAGTCTCGACCTAAACCCAAGACAGAGACACTATAATGACAATAGTTTCCTAATCTTGTCTAGTGTTCTGTAAACACTACTAACGTAATACCCAGTGGGAATATTTTTTTCTGTATTAGTCACAAGGAGAGACCCCCTTTTAAAAGACTAAAAAAGAATGAAATACAGATATTACAATCCTACTGCTGCCATTAACTTGAAGTATAACACTGAATGCGCATAATATTGGATTATAAAGGATAATCTTACATTTTTGTAAGTCTCTCTCTCTCTCTCTCTCTCTCTCTCTCTCTCTCTCTCTCAAAGAAGGCGAGAGTTTATAAACTGATACTTACTAGCTAAAATTTTCTACTATCTTATAAGGAAAGATTTTTCCCTAGCTACAATTTCGGACCTGACTAAGTTCCCGAACATACTTGAGATGCCCCTAAGAAATTTATGAAAACCAAGAGTATATTTTTCTACAAAAAAAACCGTGCTGGATCTTATGAAGAAATATCTTATGTAAGATTGAATAATGCAGTAAATTCTCCAACTATGAAAAAAAAAAGAGACAAGGCAAAGAATTTTTATCCATGGAAAACCTGGTAAGCAGGTCTTTTGAGAACGTCCAGTTTGTGAAATTAATTAAATAAAGTTTTACCAAAAGGCAAAGTTGCACTTCAAAGGGAAAGATCAAAAGAACCAGGAAACTTTTACTTTACATGTTGCAACAAACGTATCACAAATAAGTATCGGTATAATTCTAATCAAAACGTTTTCTTGGTTTAACTTGGGATACACACACATATACACACATATATGTGTGTATATATATATATATATGTATGTATATAATATACACATACATACATACATATATATATATATATATATATGTATATATATATATATATATATATATATATATATATATATATGTATATATATATATATATATATATATATATATATATATATATATATATATATATATATATATAATATAAATGAATAACTGATTCACGAAGATATGGAACGTGATGAAAGTATAAATAAAGTCAAATGCCACGAAGGAACAGTGAAACAAAGGAGTGGTTGCCAGGCCTTTCGACACATGGTCCTTTACTGGCAGACTGATGAAAAATATAAAAGTAAGGGTGCAAGACAGCTCGTATAACTGACAGATGACATACAGATATCCTTAAGGATGGGGATTGTAAGGAGCAGATGCACCTGGAATCCAACACAGTTGAAGAATTAGTGGACTTACCAAAACAAAGGTAAATCTATGAGAAGTTTTATAAGGGATTAAGGCCAATGGGCTTCAAAGCAGGGAGGAGTCAATTAAAGGATTATACAGGGGAAGAGACTGACCACCAAAAATGGCCTTCAAATGAATAAGCTGATTACATATCTATAAAAGTGCAACACTTAATATATTCTCCTTTTGGTAAACAATAACAATTTTTGCAAAATGAACATTTTCAAAAACTATTAAACATACAAATACATAGAAAATATATATAAGGTAACTAATTAGTAATTAAGTCGGTGATTTTATCTTTAAAGTCATTCTTGAAAATTTTGCTAATACAGGGGTCCGAATAATATATGCCAGGGCTAAGACTGAAATTACAGCTGGAAGTATGCTGTATAATTGCAGATTCTAAAAGATTTTATGCAGAGAAATCTTTCGATCTGGCAGTCACTGAACTGTCAGTCCAATTGAACCTGTGAGATTTTTCACTTAAATGAATGAATATTGCATTGGATGTTTGCCCGTCTCTCTATACAAGGAGAATTATAGGACACTGAGAAAAGAGAGGTTCATTTCTTCGCAAGTTTTGAAAGGGTACGACTGGCCATTGTCTATAGCCTAATGATCTCATTACTATGCGTCTCAAAGACGATTACTGTCCGCCCTTATGAATTATCATTCTGCTTTCAACTTGAAAGCCACTGGAATATTGGGAATGAGAGGGACCAGTAATATGGTTGGAACGCAAACGAGAGAGAGAGAGAGAGAGAGAGAGAGAGAGAGAGAGAGAGAGAGAGAGAGAGAGAGAGAGACCCTCTCATCCTCTAAGGCAGTGATCTCGACATACCTTAGTTTTGGCAGAAGTTACTTTCTTTAGTGTGTATGAGAGAGAGAGAGAGAGAGAGAGAGAGAGAGAGAGAGAGAGAGAGAGAGAGAGAGAGAGAACCTCTCATCCTCTAAAGCAGTGATCTAAGCCTGAACCATACCATTATTTTTAGTATTAATTTTTAGTGCAGAAGTTACTTTCTTTAGTCTAAACTTGAACCATACTATGAGAGAGAGAGAGAGAGAGAGAGAGAGAGAGAGAGAGAGAGAGAGAGAGAGAGAGAGAGAGAGAGATAACCTTTAACCTTTCATAACCTAAGACAGTGACTTTTCCTAAGCCTGAACCATACTAACCTCGAAATACATTAGTTTTAGCAGAAGTTAATTTCTTAGTGCATATGAGAGAGAGAGAGAGAGAGAGAGATCCTTTCAGTGTTCGAAACCTAGGGCAGTTATTTTTTCTAAACTTGAACCATACTGACCTTGAAATACCTTAGTTCTTGCAGAAGTTAATTTCTTGAGTGAGAGAGAGAGAGAGAGAGAGAGAGAGAGAGAGAGAGAGAGAGAGAGAGAGAGAGAGAGAGACCTTTTCATAACCTAAGACAGTGATTTTTCCTAAGCCTAAGCCATACTAACCTCGAAATACCTTAGTTTTAGCAGAAGTTGATTTCTTAGTGCGTAAGAAAGAGAGAGAGAGAGAGAGAGAGAGAGAGAGAGAGAGAGAGAGAGAGAGAGAGAGAGAGCTTTTCATAACTTAAGAGAGTGTTTTCTCCTAAACTTGAGCTATACTGACCTCGAAATTCCTTAGTTTCGGCGAAGTTAATTCCTGACCGAAGACCTTATCTCAATTCGTTCACTTCAT
>NC_089777.1:26804036-26836536 GCF_040412425.1 Macrobrachium rosenbergii | reverse complement strand
CACCTAGTTTTGGTGCTTATTTCTTTATTTTTTTAATATAGAAAGACGCACAATTATTTCCTGAATTAATGCATGAAAATCTACGTTCAATTCACCTAGAAAGGATTCTTATTTCATTAATATAGAAAGACACACGATTATTTCCTGAATTAATGCATAAGAATCTACATTCAATTCACCTAGTAAGGGTCCTTATTTCTTTATTTTATTAATATAGAAAGACATACAATTATTTCCTGAATTAATGCATGAGAATCAACGTTCAATTCACCTAGAAAGGATCTTATTTCTTCATTTTATTAATGTAGAAAGAGACACAATTATTTCCTGAATTAGTACACGAGAATCTACGTTCAATTACACCTAGAAAAGATCTTATTTCTTTATTTAATTAATATAGAATGACACTCAATTATTTCCTGAATTAACACATGATTATTTTCTGAAGTAAGGGTCCTTATTTCTTTATTTTATGAATACATGAGAATCTACGTTCAATTCACCTATTAAGGATCCTTATTTCTTTATTTTAATATTACAGAGACACAATTATTTCCTGAATTAATACATGAGAATCTACGTTCAATTCACCTAGTAAGGATTCTTATTTCTTTATTTTATTAATATAGAAAGACACACATTTATTTCTTGAATTAATGCATAAGGAACTACATTCCATTCACCTAGTAAGGATTCTTATTTCTTTATTTTATTAATATAGAAAGACACAATTATTTCCTGAATTAATGTATGAGAATCTACGTTCAATTCACCTGGTCTGGGTGCTTATTTACTTATTTTATTAATACAGTAAGACACATAATTGATAATTAATTGTATATAGTAGGGATGGGGCCTATTATATGACTAACTAATTACGATCATTCTTATTCCGACCAAGGCTTTTAATTAATTTACTGTTACAGAAGTAATGGGAGTTATTATTACTCAAATCGAAGGAAGGAAGGAATATAGTTTTTAGGCCAAAGGCCAAGCGCTGGGACCTATGAGGTCATTCAGCGCTGGAAAGGAAATTGAGAGTAGATAGATTTGAAAGGTATAACAGGAGGAAAACCTCGAAGTTGCACTCGATGAAATAATTGTTAGGAGAGGGTGGACAGCAAGATGGAAGAAAGATACCATGAATGGAGGTACAGTAAAAGGAATGAAAGGGGTTGCAGCTAGGGCCGCAGCGACGCTGCAAAGAACCTTTAGTAATGCCTACAGTACACCCCGTGAGGTGCACTGACGGCATTACCCCACTACGGGACTTATTCCAATCGAGGTTTCTAATAAATTTATTTCTTACTTTCAGATAAAAACAGATATAGGAGACAGATGGATGGACTACATATCCTCATGCATACACATGTGTAAAGAGAGTACGATAAAGGTGCACACACACGTGAAAAGAGAGTAAAATAAGGGTGCACACACGTGTAAAGAGAGTAAGATCAAGGTTTCTCCTGAGAGGGGAGATGAAGAAAGCACTGAAATACAGAGTAAGAGAAGAAGTTTTTTACAACTAACATCCAAAATCGAAATATCTGATATATGGAATGAAAAGACTCCTATGCACAGATGCACGTACAAATAAATCAATGTATGAAAGAATGAATAAATAAATAAATAAATAGGCGTGGTTAATATATGTGTCTGGATGCGCGCGCATGCTTATAGGAGGTAAAGTTGCCAAAAGGCTGCATCATCCACACTTCTTTAAATTCACAATTGAAAAATCAGCCACCAGGAAAAGACGAAGAGAGAGAGAGAGAGAGAGAGAGAGAGAGAGAGAGAGAGAGAGAGAGAGAGAAGCGGCCGACCGTCCGCTGCAAAATATATATACCACCCAAGCCGTAAAAACAAATAGCCCCGATTAGCAGGAGGAGACGGGCACTCATGAAATATACAGGAGCCTGCCACTTTGTGCAACACCTTGAAGTGCAATGAGCGACTTTTCATCTCTCCCCCTCCGTCGGGGTGTTTGCTTTCCCCTCAGGAGCGCGAATTCCCCCTCCTCCTTCCCCCTCCCCTTCCAAAACTCGGTTCCTCCTCCTCCTCCTCCGGGCCCTAAAAGAAGTGCGTTTGAGTCTATATACTTTCAGAGGCCGCCCGGCTAAGACGGAGAAGCACTTGATGGAACGCGCTCAGGGATGAGAAAAGTGAAAGTTATTTGCATGCTGTACAAACACGCCCTTAATACATTTTCTTGGGGACGTGTTTGCATGGGAGTGCAGGCGGCGGCGTGGCTGTGCTTGCAAGCGCATGCATATCGCTACAATAAATTGACAAAGTCTTGTATATCACTACAATGAACTGACAAAGTCTTGTAGTAAAGTATTTGACTAACGCATGCTTAGTATTATTCTTCACTGAAAAGAAAGCCTGGATAATTTCAATATCAGCTTCACTGTACATAAACTCAAAATCTTCATCGAAAAGGAAATACCACAACTCCAAATGGATAAAAATCAAGTATCAGGAATCAATATTTTGTTTTAAATATGAGCCTCCTCATTCCATGGGTTTAAAATTAATAAATTGTCAATTTTTAATCTGAGGCTGCTGAACGTTTCCCAGCATCTTACATCTCTAAAGATATGTTTCACTGTCAATTTGTCTGAAAAAGAACAAGTTATTGTATAACGGACACGTCTTTCTCCCATCCCCCCTAAAAAAATAAAAGAGGGGGGGAAGCAGAGGAGAGGGGGAGAGGTGAAGTTTCGAGGACATTTTTACTTAATAGCTACACATCTCAAACCAGCTATGACGTTACAGGAACCTGGAAACGGGAAACAAGAACGAGTCCAGATTTAAAATTATGCACGTAACCAATTTGCTGGAACACGAATATAGTTATATATGCTATCTGAATGACAGAGAGTGACAGCAGAGTTCAGATAATCCTTATATCAGACCAAAGACACGAATCCCACATAGTGACTGACCACAGGAATGCTTTGGAAACGTGGAGGGAAGAGGGAAGTGTTAGACTGCATAACTAGTGAGACGACCATAAGTGACTCTCTACGGAACCATAATGCAATTCAAGCATAAATAATCTAATGCCTTGTTGTTATCCAAGTATGTATAAGTCAGATATGTTTAAAATGATCACAATTCATACTTGACAAGAAAAAACATTACAAAACATAACAAACGAAGATGTGAAAACCTTTGTATATTAAAAAAATATGGACCACAAAAAATTCTCTTGTTTAATGAAAATGTGACCAAAGACCAAACCAATAATGAATCATAAATGACTACATAAATGAAAGGTTGTCAAATTAATACCCGTTCAATTACAGCAAATCCCCCCACCACCTCGCCCCCCACCAGGTGCTCGACTTGGGTTTGGGGTTAATGTTCCCTTTGCTATTTACAATTTACAGTGATATTAGGTCACCAAAAACATTCTCTTTTTTATGAAGAAAATCATATTCATCAGTAACACATTCACTTGAACGACATCCAGAAATTATGGAATAATATATATGGAAAAGATATGGATGATTACCTAACCTCAGCCAACCGTGTTCTCCTGGACTACATCATTTCAGAACAACCTCAAAAGTAGGACCTAAAAATATTCCGACTCTATAAATATCACATTACAAGTCAGTTGATCTATTGTCTATTTTATTTAAGAGACTCTGCATGATCTCTAACAGTGTCTCAAGTCAGCTAGGCATGTAGTTACTTTTTTTTTTGAAAGTTCGTTTTGTGCAAGTTTTACTTTCTACTAAATACACATACACACAATAAACATATATATATTATGTATATATATATATACATATAGATATATATATACATATATATATTATATATAATGTATACTTATATATATACATGTATAAATATATATATATATATATATATATATATATATATATATATATATATATATATATATATATATATATATATATATATATATATATATATATATATATATATATATATATATATATATATATATATATTCATTTATAAACAATATATACATTATATATTTATATGTGTGAGTGTTTGTTTGTGTTACTCGCTACAGCAAGAAACTAAAATAAAACTCTCCTACACACAAAATAAAAGTACGAATAAAGTAACGTATTTCCTCCACTATTCCTAATTGTACAGCAGTCAAGAGAGTCAAGATCACTGTCTCAGTCAAAACTGTTAGAGAGATTACAGACCTTACAATCGTTAGGTTGCCCCATCAGTGTGAGGCACCTTTGATGTCTACCAGAGAGTTGCTAACGCATCTTGTATATTTTGCATCTTCCAGTCTTGGATGGTCTGGGATGCATCTTAATATTTGTCTAAAAAACACATCTAAAACTCCTGTTATGTTCCTCAGATGAGCTGGTAGCGCATTGAATAGACGCTGCATTATCGATGCTGGTGCGTGGTGGATTAATGTCCTGTATTTCCTCCTTAATTTTCCTGGTATAGTTTTTTGGCACTATTAATCTACCTCTGCTTGCTCTTTTGATAATTTTAGTTCCATGAGATTATCTGTTTCCATGCTTGAATTACCATGTAGCGTTCTCTTCTCCTTTCAAGACTATATAAATTTAAGAATTGTAGTCTTTCCCAGTAGTCAAGGTCCTTAACTTCTTCTATTCTAGCTGTAAATGACCTTTGACCATATTATATTGCAATAGAGAGTTTTATAAAGCATAATCATGTGTTCAGCTTTTCTAGAACAACATTCCCAGCATTTTGCCAATAGAATTGCTATTTGATCATTGCATAACATATTCCTATTCAACATCAGAGGTCTTTAACTGCTTCCTTGTTTGTGATTGAGTCCTTTATATGATATAGCATTCCTACTTTATCAGAGAGAGAGAGAGAGAGAGAGAGAGAGAGAGCAAAACAAAAACAAAAAGAAAGGCAAGATAGAGAATTTCATTCAGTGTCGGGGACATGTACCTAATTCCCCAACAATCTAATAGCTGCCTCCATCCAGCCGAGCGTAAAATTTTGCATATTTGATGCGAGCTGAGATACATTTCCATATAAAATTACGATGTCAAAGGTAGAATGCAAAATCGTATCTGATGTGATGTAACCAGCAGCAGCGGCAGAGAGCAGCAGAATCGAACGAAACGTTCGGGAATAAATTGGAACTTTTTCGAAATCGCTATGCGAGTATGCTCCTATTCGGGAGCAAAACGGGGCCGCGCGATAAGATTCGGGAAAACGACGATGGATTCCGAGAGCGTTTCTTTTCTCCTCTTCTTCCCCCCCCCCTAACCAAGCCCCACCAACCAGCCTCTACGAATCGCGTCTGTCGGACGAGATAGAAATACAAGATTTCGAGAGGTTAGTCTCTATTACTCGAACTCCATAGCTAATTCATTTTGCCCTACTCGCTGCGCTTCGTGTGGCATCTGCCGCCAGGCCGGAAAAAGAGCGCGCGTGGACGAAACAATTAGGGAAAACATCAAACGCTCGGCGAAATTCGCCTGGAACGGATCTTCAAACATTCAATCATTCGCAATATATAAATTTACGATTTTAATGCAATATATTGCGCGAATCGTGAAACGATATCGGCCTGGCAATAAAACTTTTGCAATATGCGGTTTCAGCTGCGGATCAAAGAAGAATATTGCTGAATGGCGAGGAGAGGAAATGTGGACGAATTACGAAAAAATAATAAGTGAATGCGCATGCAACAATAATAACATCCGCAGCGGCGGCCAGCCTAATATTTAAAACATATTTGTAAGCTCATTACGCGCTGCTTTCGCAGACAGACATTTTCCAATGAAAACATCGTTAATCCCTCAAAAACTCGTAACTAAATCGTGCGGAGGGAGAGCCAGGCATAAATAAATTATATTTAATTAGTGCTTATAATTAATGAGCGTTTATTCCCGAGAGGGAAGAGAGAATTCGAGATAAAATACCTCTTTACTGAAATACATAACCAACAGTAATTTTGCCCGTAATCTGCTTAAAAGCAATGCGGTAAGAAAACAATTGAAAATTCCGTGTTACAATCCGTCAGACACGATAAGCATCTAATGAGGTGCTTTTATATCGCCATATTAATATCCTGTTCCAAAAGATTAAAACAAAAAAAAAAATATAATGAGAATTACCAGGTATCAAAGTACGATAAAGCTATATGGACCACATAATCAAACAGTCTTTGTTTTAAAGTCTGCGGATAATTACAAATGAAAGGCAGGCCAGGGACGTCCATGTATAATTTTTTTCCGCATTTTTCTATGGAATTTATTTTCTTCATGTTTTATAGCTATAAATAATTTCCCAGATTTCCTCTAAGCAAATTATTTTCTTCATGTTTTACAGCTAAAACATAACAACGCACAGTCCGACATAAAACTTATTGCGCAGTAGGTAGTGGGAACAATAGGTATATATATATTATATATATATATACCAATATATATAAAATATATGTGTATGTGTGTGAATATTATATAATATATATATATATACCACATATATATATATATATATATATATATATATATATATATATATATATATATATATATATATATATATATATATATATATATATATATATATACAAATCTGTTGAAAAATTCCTTGTGAGGATCGGTATATACTACAAAAAAAGGGTATTACATACACATCTTCACTTTATCACAAAAACAGTTATAGTACGGCAAATGTTGCCAACAATTCCTGTCTTCCTTCACAATCACTCTGACCTCTTCTTCGAATTACACATCAAATCCAAAGGCCGTCACTAACATTCTGTTATACCTGCACAGGCCGACTGTGCAGGCATAACTGCGCAGGTATAACTGAACGTTAACGAGTTCAGTTTTGCCTGCACAGGTCGACTGTGCAGACATAACTGCGTTAGTGAGTTCAGTTTTGCCTGCACAGGCCGACTGTGCAGACATAACTGCGCAGGAATAACTGAACGTTAGTGAGTTCAGTTTTGCATGCACAGGCCGACTGTGCAGACATAACTGCGCAGGAATAACTGAACGTTAGTGAGTTCAGTTTTGCCTGCACAGGCCGACTGTGCAGGCATAACTGCGCAGGTATAACTGAACGTTAGTGGCGGCCTTTAGGGAAGATTTCAAGCAGATACGAATTATCTAAAACTACAGACTTAAACGGATAAAAAATATGACAAAAATAAAATGAAGCTTATCAAGCATGGCAAACAAAAGTCAGTTTCCAGCATATTAGCCATTCCCTAGTTTTAACGTTTGCTTGGAGGCAAAATCCTCCGAAGGCGACGAGACAGCTCAAGAAAAGAAAAGAGAGAGAAGCAGTTTACATTTTCCCGGAGGAAGAAACAATATTTTTTTTTATTCTCGGCATTTTCGGAAAGCTTTTACCTTCCAGGGTAAGAATGCTTCGTAGTGGAAGAAGTACTCTTACGCTCAGACGACTACGAAGTAGGATTTGGAAGAGTTTCTTCCGGACAAGTCTGGGGCAAATTGCTGAGGAATTTTCTAAAGCGAGAATTCGGACTTTTTTTTTTAAATGCATTTCTTCATTGTTCTGCTAACAAGAAGTCCGTTCATTTCGTAGCGCCGTATTTCATTTTCTTCATGTTCGACATCACCTATTTCCAATGGATTTTGCCTTTGTAAAGTACATCAAACCAAATTATACCGGACTTACTACTGATACATAAGACTCACTATTTCATGTGTGCTTGCGACCAGGTTTCACGAATGCGGCTGAAAACACACTTCACTAATGACCCCTTAGTATAGCTACAGGTTTGAACCTAACGCTGAGACTGAAACTAGTATCACTTCTCGATGCTGATTTTGACCTGGTACTTAATGCGTATATGGTAACTGATAATTAGGCCTATATGTTTTGAGAGAAGTTTCTCTCTCTCTCTCTCTCTCTCTCTCTCTCTCTCTCTTCTACATAATGTATATATATAGGTATATATATTTATGTATGTATGTATGTATGAACACACACATATATACAGTATATTTATATAAATATATATATACTGTATATATATATATATATAATTATATATATATAATATATATATCTCCTTTAGGTAAAATTAATGTTCCTTTTTCTCTCGTGCACATTTTATATCTGTTTGTTTCACGACGAAATACCTCATCAAAAAACCTAATATTACCATGAAAGTTGTTTACAGTTTGCTAACATCGTTGACAACCACTCTGACCTCTTCCTTAAAATTACGCATCAAATCTTAAGAAAGATTTCAAGCAGATATAGATCACTTAAAACCACCGACTCAAAAGCTTTTATTGAAATGTGACAAACAAACCTAACGTTTCCAGCACATTACCCACTCCCTCGCCCACTAATCTAGCTTTAATGTTTGTTTGGAGGCAAAATCCTCCGAAGGCGACGAAACAGCTAAAGAAAAGGAAATAGAGAGAAGCAGTTTACATTTTCCCGAAGGTAGAAACAATATCTTTTTTTATTTCTCCCCGGCATTTTCGAAAAGATTGTACCTTCCAGGCTAAGAATGCTTTGTAGTGGAAGAAGTACTCTTACGCTCAGACGACTACGAAATAGGATTTGGAAGAGTTTATTCCGGACGAGTCTTGGGCAAATTGCTGAGGAATTTTCAAATAAGAGAATTCGGACTTTCTTCAATGCATTCTTTTCTTATTCTTATAACAGGAAGTTCACGGTGTACTGTCGTATCTCATGTCTTGAGATAAGACTTCGCCTAATGCAAATGGATGTTACCTTCGTAAATGTTACCAAAGCATACCCCATCACTCATCCAAGTACTAAGAAACAAAAACCAAACGTGTTTCAACAGCGTAAATACAACAGTGTATATATGTAATTTCTACATATGACTTTTGCCCTTAGAGGGAGGGCTGCACAAGGTGTAACTATTCCAGTTTACAACAAACTATCTGCCAGTTACGGCAGTTCTTAATTCACACTAAAACCACAGACTTTAAGTTGGTAAAAATGTTGAGACTACATTGATCTGTGTTCCCATTACAAATAATAGATTAAGCTCTACATAAGTTCTTAGACCAAACGCATTTATCTCTCCAAATGGATTTTTATTTTATATAAATATGCACGCTTTTATATATTTTCAGTTCAAATAAAGAACTGATATTTTAGAAATTCATTTTCACCTCCGAAATTCCAACACAAAACAAACCAAAAAAAAAAAATCCATATATCAATAAACTGGCAGGAAAACTTTAAATCACGCGTTCAGAAAAATTTTACTTATACCATGACAGTGAAGAATTGCATAATACAATAAAATATCAAACTATTCACACTGAGAAATAGAGAACAGGATTACGATCAACTATAAACAAATACTGGCGATGGGTTCATTCAAGTTCAGCTCAAGTACAGCACCTCAGATTAAAAAACCGTTTTGAATATGTAATCCATGGAAAACTAATCCATTTTGTTTTGCAATGAATAATTATCAGTCTGTTTTGTCAATAATTTTTAACATGATGTATGGTGTAGTAAACGTTTACTTTTCAGTTAAAAAACACGTAATACAAAACTTCGTCTAAAAAAATGAGCTGAAAAAGCAATACAAATAAAAAGCAACGATAGGATAAATAATCCTATATTTCTTCTGTCAAATATGAATTATTGCCCTTTTTCTGCATGGGTTAATCACGGATGAAACATATTTCCTAATACCGCAAACACTGCTGACCTTATAATAAACAATATTGTATAAATTACAAGGAAAGCAAAAACAAAATAACAATTTTTTTTATTTAAAACAGAAAAACCAGAATCGTCGAATTAAGCAACTAGCTACATGTAAAGGTCATGGAATTA
This sequence comes from Macrobrachium rosenbergii, assembly GCF_040412425.1. Taxonomy (NCBI): domain Eukaryota; kingdom Metazoa; phylum Arthropoda; class Malacostraca; order Decapoda; family Palaemonidae; genus Macrobrachium; species Macrobrachium rosenbergii. Next base: position 26,826,717 of record NC_089777.1, on the reverse strand, counting down.
ACCTCTAATTTTTACTGAAAAAAAATCAAAGACAAAAAATAAAGAAGAAGAATCTTGTATTTATTTACCACACATTTTTTCCTCCGAGATAATTCCGATACCCTTGCTTACATACAACATACAAAGCACAATACGACAATGCAAGCAAATAAAAAGAAAAAACACACGAGTTAACAAAAACGCACTCAAACGAAAAAGCTGGAGAAATGTGAAAGCAAAAAAAAAAAAAAAAGCATGAGGGGAGAGGGAGAAATAGAAACAGAGAGAGAGGAGAGGGAGAAATAGAAAGAGAGAGAGAGAGAGAGAGAGAGAGAGAGAGTTAAAACTCCTGGGTCTCCCACTTCCCCTTCTTCCTTTTCGTGTTCAAGACCGGAAAAACCCAACGCCAGCCATGGGCAAGCCAACCTTAGGTACTGCCTAGCGAAGCACTGTATGCTAAGCAAAGCGAGCGAATGCCCCCTTACGAGCGACCGAGATCATTGTCACACAACGGAGAGATCGACTCAACCTGTAGGTGTGGCTTGGCACTCTCGTGTCCCCCCCTCGCTGCCAGCCATTAACAAGAAGGGGAACGTCGGTAACCAGGTTTGGTAGTCAGAGGGGTCTTACAGAGGGGGGTGGGGATCCTCCTGACAGTGATGGGAAGAACCACAGAAAAAGGGGCAAGACAGAATAACAAAAAGGTGGGTAGAGAGAGAACAATTAAACAGAAATCGTGTGAAAAACTTCCTAGGAAAATACAGAAGTAAATGCTATGAGGTGTTTTCTTGCCTAAACACTTCGTATAATTGGAGCTCCACGACTATTATAACTAGAAAATGAAAATGAAGTTGCAACAGAAATTGAAAATTTTAAACTGCAAATAAAATACCATATGAAAATGGCGTAACAAAACAAACCTTGATCGTGGTTGTTACCACTCTAAAACAAGTAAAAAAAATGCGCCGAAGTTTCTTCAGCGCAATCGAATTTTCTGTGCAGCCACTACAACGTATAATTGGAGCCATCGAAAATAGATCTATCTTTTGGTGGTCTCGGTATAATGCTGTAAGAGCTGCGGCCCATGAAACTTTAACCACGGCCCGGTGGTGCCCTATCTTATATTGTTGCTAGAAGCGCGATTAAGAATAATTTTTAACCTTAAATAAAATAAAAACTACTAAGGCTAGAAGGCTGCAACTTGGTATGTTTGAACATTGGAGGGTGGATGATCAACATACCAATTTGCATCCCTCTAGCTTCAGTAGTTTTTAAGATCTGAGGCAGAAAAAAGTGCAGACGGACAGACAAAGCAAGCACAAGTTTTCTTTTACAGAAAACTAAAAATTTGAATTCATATTCACCGTAATGCAGATTCTGGATACAGTGCAGGTTTTCATGGCTGAAAATATAGATGCCTTAGTTTTAGCAAGTGATTACTAGTACAGTTGCCAAAGATTTTCATCTGTTTTGAACAACTTTCCTTCTGTTGATAAAATTTGGCCATATCTCTGACAACAGAAGCAGGCCAGCGCTTGTTGTCCATCAAGATATCGTAGCCTTCAAAATTTTAGCATTACAGTTTAGAATGCAGTAGCATGTCTCCCTCACCTCACGCAGACTTCATTAAAAACTGTTATTTTCCACTTTATATCACAGAGGAGATTGGAAATAATTGTCGTTAACGAAAGCTTAAACCTCATAATCCTCACTGTAAGCATTACAGTTCCTTATTTTTAGTTGATTTCCCAACCCCTTTGTTAAAGAACCTCCTGCCATGTGTTGTATCTATTCACTGCATAGTCTTTGTTATATTCTTCCGCAGAATTAACACTATCACCGGAGATGGGCCTTTTATTCAAGGCCAAGAGAGACAAGGTCTACCCAATTGGGTGGAGTCGCCTCCCAACTGGGGTAACTACGTAGGCGATGACGTATCTAAGAGGTACCCGCTCATTATGGAAATTCACCTGCTGACGCAATAAGGAGGTAGACGAAGCTCCGCCTACATGGGGGAGTTGAGGGGAAGTGAGCAGACCTTCTCTTTCTCTTGGCCTTACTTTTATTAACAACCAGAATACTTTGCAGTACACATTTACCTTACTTTTATTTTCGTTGTTTTTGTCCTTGCATCGACTTTCTTGACAATAAGGCTTATTTTCTTTAACTTCATCAGAAAATTACCTTTTTCAGAATAGGAGAAAATTCCAAAGATTATATTTTTCCTCGTGACATTACTAAACGTAAGTTCAATGCGTAGAGACATTTTTCAAGTCAGCCGCTGTTTCAGTCCACACATTTTCAAGCTCAGTAATCCTGGAATCTCACCTCTCAATTTCCTTTTGCAGCACAGCTATTACATCACACTGCTCTTTATATTTTACCCACAATAAATAAGACTTAGTGTCAAGTGCGAGCCTCTAATTGTTCGTCCTTTACAGAATAATGACAGAATCCATGGTGCATCATTATATTGTGACCGGAAATAATGAGTAAAAAGCCACAATAATGTACATGAGAAACTGTTTTTCCAAAATATAAAAAAGGTTAAAAAAAACGGGGGGGCAGCTTCCGACCGTTTGCACAACGGTTCTCTTCAGCTGAAAAGGACCGTTGTGCAAAAGGTCGAAACTCCCCCCCCCTTTTTTTTAACCTTCTTTTGTATTTTGGAAAAATACAGTCTCTCATTTACATTAATGTGGCTTTTTACTCATCAGTGACACAGAAAATACGTAACAATTAACTTCCTCCGTGCATTTTATCATTTCATTTCACCAAATCGATCAAATCATCGGCGCAAGTAAAATCTGAAGCATGTCAGTGTCTATAAAAACAATCTGATGGCCTTGAAGTTCTTTGAACGGTCTTACAACACAAGCTGTTTGTATTGGTCGTTTTTCAGCCATAAGCATCATTAAAAGAGTTCGCTTAGCTTCGAGGAAACTTTAAACTCGCGGTAATAACGTCTCGAAAATAAAGTGAAGAATGTTCTTTGCTTTTCCATTTTATTTTTGTATTGCCAATTTCGACACCATTCGTGAATAAGAATAAAAGGATATTGTTCGTTAATCCTTATCTCTTGATAACACGAATGAACATAACACGTAATGCGCTTTAAGAACAATAAAAATTCTAGAATAACATAGATTAAGATATTCATATTCACGGTAGTTCTTGAAATGCTGTATAATGTTATATAATATTAGCTTATAATTCGTTTGTAACTGCCCAAACCGATTTGACCCTTTATTCATGTTCTACCTTGAATATAGAATTGAATATAGAATTTAGGCCAAGGCCAAGCACTGGGACAAATGAGGCCATTCAGCGCTGAAATCAATTGTTAGGAGAGGGTGGAAAGTAAGGTGGAAGAAAGAGAATATGAAAGGAGGTGCAGCAAAAGGAATGAAAGGGGCTGCAGCTAGGGGCCGAAGGCACGCTGCAAAGAGCCTTAAGTAATGCCTACAGTGCACCACATGAGGTGCATTGATGCACTAACCCCCTACGGGGATGTTCTACCTTGAAGTTTCTTTTTCTAAAATATTTTTTTTAATTAAGACCTCTGTTATAAATAACATGAGTAAGAACACCTAAGCATCGCTAGAATAATGGCAAGACGTTCAATTCTGGTTCACTTCCCTATCAGACACAATGAGGTACCTTCATCCAAAAAAAACTAAACTCGAATTGACTCAAGTGAATAACCCTCAACATTCAGTGTGGCCAGAAAACATTGAAATATATCGGCAATTCTCTCACTGTATAACACATCGCGTCTCTGACAGCTGGTAAAAAAGGAACCGTTTATACAGGGAAGAAAGCAAAAATAATCGAATTGAAACTGGGCCACAACGCGCATAACAGGCGTTAATCCAATCATGCAACGGCATATCCCTAACGCTGAGCGTTTACAAAATATCCCCTTGGTGGACTGTCACTCACAAGCGCTGAGCGTCCCCTTGCAAAACTAATTTGGAAATGCCCTCTGCCGCTGCCGCTGCTGCTACTCTGCGTTTCATTCACTTACGGCATCAATTTAATACTGCATGCATTAGTGATCCTCAGGGTAATCACCCGCAGAGTTAAATGGTTTTTCCTTCCGGGGGAAAAATACGCATACGCGCACTCAAGAGCACAGGACCACACATAAAGGAATGAGGAAAAATCGCCCGTTTTCAATTACTAAAATATTTCTTTTACGTATGAATCTAGACTTCGGATTCACGTCACAACTGGGGAAGAAACAAGTGCCGTTAGCTCTCCCTGATTGGCTCTCTAATTGACTTTGCTGCGTCAACGGATATCTCTCAGTCTAACAGATCATTTCTATGGTTGTTGGTTCTGGGAGGTAGTATTCAAGTCAGAAAGCTATTTTCCAATAAAAGGCATACATCACAAACATAAAAAATTACAAGAAATTAGAAAAAACATTAACCTAAAAGGTCAAGTCTTGACCTGACCCAAGGTCAAACTGACTGATAAGAGGGTTGGTCCTGAAAGGTATTCGAGTAAGGAAGCTATTTTCCAATAAAAGCCATACATCATCAGCATAAAAATGACAAGAAATTAGAAAAAATAATTGACCTAAACGGTCAAGTCTTGACTTGACCCTAGGTCAAACTGACTGATAAGAGGGGTTGGACCTGAAAGGTATTCGAGTAAGGAAGCTACCCTCCAAATATAATAATACGAACACATTAGCTTCGGAGGCCAATGGAACTTGGCAAACCTGGATCTGTTATCCACGGATAACCCAGAGGAGGTTATCACAAAATCCCACTCCAAATTCATCCCTGAAGCTATGCCGGACAAAGGGCTGCCGAAAATGCACAAACTAATATAATAAAATAGCACACAAAATAATATATGACAGACTAACTAACCTCACATTAAGCCCTGAAACCCGAATAAAATATCAACTACAAATACAGTTTTCTATCCTTAATGCCACTGCAACAAACTCGCTCGCTATTTTCCAGTGACCAATTATTTATTTCGGAGTTGCAAAGCCCGGCCGTTTTGCAACGCTGCCTAATACCATTCCATAATAAAATTGCAGACCGGCTGCTGCAGTATTTGCTGCAATGTGCTACATTTAAATTCAATTTGCACCTATTCTCCCAAACGATAAAAAACATTTTAAAAATAAAATATATAAAATTGCTTATGTTGATAACACCAATAGTTATCAGAGCGACTAAAAACAATAAATCGGCATAAACGCCGGAGGCGATGTTCCTATGGACACGGTTTACAACATAATCATTCCCGTTATTATTACGGACTCTGTATAAAATAAAATAAAAAATATACAAAAGGTGGGACCCGGAATAGTTTATTGCAATAAACATCCCGATTCCCTTCGCTGCCTCACCGTTTTATTATTTCATAATCCGACGATATTTCACAAGCAAATCTCTCGCTAATTACAACACCTACTGCCATTACTTTTTTTTTTTTTTTACTTTGCTTACTACAATAATTTTATTTTTTTTATGTGAAACAAATTTGATCGTCGGTTATTCTCTTAATGGCCCAGATTTTTGGGTAAATCTGACGCGACCATATATACATGAAACTCTGATTACAATTCGTATTTTGACAATGGCAGTAATCAACGCCGATTTAGTGTCCGGGAAACAAATAACAACGGTTTAAAAACCATACATATATGCATTGGCATACGAGTAAATACGGTGCCTCGCACCTAGATATAAAAAATAACAGTTATGTATGAGTAATTCATATGCATGAAAATCCAAATACGTTAAAGTAAGGGGACGAGAACTGATATATACATATTGATATATTTACTTATATATATATATATATATATATATATATATATATATATATATATATATATATATATATATATATATATATATATATATATATATATATATATATATATATATATATATATATATATATTTATATATATATATATATATATATATATATATATATATATATATATATATATACATACATACATATATATATAGGTAAATATGTCAATATGTATATATATACATATATCCTGTGTGTGGATGTATGTATTTATAGATACATGTGTGTATGTATATATTATTCAACATACAATCACGTGCGGAACAGAAACAAATTTCTGACTTATATCGGGATCGATCCCAAGTCTTTCAATTTAAGACTTTTGTGGTTCAGTTGGCAGTGCCTTACCTCTCAACTGAAAGACCTGGGTTCGATTCCGATGTGAGTCAGAAACTGACATACTTTTATGTATATATACTGTTATACAGAATGCTTTAAGAGTGGATTGAATACCACTTCAGGGAAAAAATTCTCAGCGGGGAGGTATCTTTACTCATTGGGACGTGGATCAAATGGTAGCAGTACTCGTTATTATTGGTGACTGAGATGGTGGTACTGATGTTAGTTTGGTTTAACGTTTCTCTTTTTTTTAGACCTGCTGCTCCGATATTATAACTGGCTTTTTTTTTTTTTTTGCACGAATCGATATTTCAGACCTCACCATCCCCAAAATAATATATTAATAATAATCAGCAGCGTCTACAAGTATCAAGGTACAAGAGTATTCTGGGATCATTCGTCTAAAAGTGTCAAGGTAGAAGAGTATGCTGTGCTCATTCTACCACTTCTTCCAATTGCTCGATATTCAGGGTAGGCAGTAACCGACTTTTGACCCAGTTCAATCTCACTTTAGCGTGACTTGACCTTCCTTCAAGCTGTTCTGTTCAATCAAAATTACCTGAAAATAAACAGCAAAGTTTGTCGTGTTCAGTGAAGATTTTCAGTTAACTAATTGTTGTAGTAATGCTGATAAAATTTTTTGAGACTAAAGGCTAATGGGACTGGTAACCTAATGCCCTTTTCCTGCCCAGGCCCGAGGAAAAAAACAATAGGGAAGGTGGAGGTAGGGGATTCCATACGTACGAAGAGACAGAAATGTCACTTTGGGCATTTCTTTATTTAAATAAAGCCGAGTAAAGGACTCCATTCTCTGATGAAGCGAAACAGACTTGACAATCGTTCCTTTGCAGAAGCAGAGGGAAGGCAGGTTTTAGTGTCCGGCTCCTGAAAATAGAATGAACTCGCCGGCGAAGAACACTATTTATAGCTGGGCCGTAACGCGTCGGTATGAAAATTCGTATGCCATTAAAATCCAGCCGGTCCGGGTATGGTGCACATGATGGCTAAAAATAGAGACTCTTAGATCACGTAACCGAACATTAAATGCTGTAATGCTATACCTACGCGTTGGGCAATTATTCGTCTCGGGTCGTCGTCCATTTTCGAAGAGGCAAGTGATATTTCAAAACTGACACCTGACACGGCAATCTCTCTCGTCTCTGTATGAAATACAACCTAAAGGTAAACGAAGGTGCGAACTGTGCAGTTGCTTACGAGTCTCAAACATCAAAATCCCAGCTGTCAAAAGTGAAGTACGTTTTCATTAAAGGCCTTCCGAGAAATTAATCACCTCAAAATAGAGACGAGACATTTATCACCACACTCACTCGCATGTTTCAGATGCCTTCATATATATATATATATAGCGTGTGCGTTTTATTCTAAATTATGACAGCCCATTTCACCGATCAGCGCTGGGGTCTGTCATACGTAGCGTGAAGGAAATTATTCCGGAGAACATGCAACGCCTTTGGTAGCTGCAGGCCATAAATTAAGAAATCAATGTGGCAAGATAGAGTTATTGTGAGGAGAATACAAGGGGGGAGAAAAATAGTAAAAAAGAAAAACAAAAGTCTTGCAAAAACGTAATTTAGACACTCGACTGAAATGACGATAAAATACGATCTTCTTCAGGCGAGAAATAAACTAAGATTCACCCTTTAAGGAGCTGCAAAAAATAGAAGAGGGGAACTTGCAGATGGACAGATGGCAGGACAGACGAACGGAGGATGAGGAGGGGGAGGAGGGGGCAGTGGAAGGAAATAACTCTGTGATTACTGGAGTAACAATTAGAAGGGTCGGTCATAAGTGAAATGATTATGACTATACTTAGGTCACATAATCTTCTCGTAATCATAGCTTTCACTTAGAGAACCGCAGAACAAAGCAACGTTTGCTACAAGACAAGGAAGGTGGTGAATTACTTTTGAACATGGAACTGTGTGTATATGTGTGTGTGTGTTCATTCGCTAATTGAACGAGTGACGGCTTACGGTCTAAAATGTATAGATACGATTTAATGGAGTCTGAACGCACTAACGCCAAACCACGAACATCACTTTTGTGTAAAGTCAGCCTTTCCCAGCAGTTTGATCTAAATGATTTTGAAATAAATTTGTGATATATAGGAAACCACTTTCAAACATCTACAAATGATCCAAGATGTTTTATTGGCATCAATCTATTGGAATTTTAAAGCCCAAATAAAATCCCATCAGCCACAATTCTTTCGTTTATCTCACCTTACCTATAAAAAATTAGAAGTAATAAGAAAGCACAGACGATCTACGGAAAATAAGCAAAATTTTGTTGGAGATCTTTTTAAACAAGGTTGCTTTTTATAACAGAGATTGCAAAAGCAAACATGCACACACACACAAAGAGAGAGAGAGAGAGAGAGAGAGAGAGAGAGAGAGAGAGAGAGAGAGAGAGAGAGAGAGAGAGAGAACCTGTTTACTAATAATACCACAATAAAGTAAACAAAACTTTCATATTGAGAAAAAAATAGCAATTGCATTGGTTTACATAGCATAGTTTATGTCGGTGACATAAAGGACTCGAAGAACTCACTTCCCAAATTCGCAAAGTTATATTTTCACCAAAATTACTTCGTCTCGAAAAGACCACATCGTGAGCTTTGCCGAAGCAACGTGTAAAGAAACTAAAGGTAGTCTTAAAAATTTGCAAATTTATTTCTCGTCTGAGAAGCTACTTTAGACTGATGGATACCGTGGCCATCATTACAACTCGTAGGGCGTGTGTCAAAGAGAGGCATAATTGTACGTCAGATCAATGACCTCGCTCTTAGTTCCCGACAATATTCATTTCCAACTCTCTCTTCAAGGTCAGGGTCCAGCTTATTGTACAAATTAATTCTGAATATGAATTGAATTGAATAAAGAATTTAGACCAAAGGCCAAGCACTGGGACCTATGAGGTCATTCAGAGCTGAAACGGAAATTAACAGCAAAAGGTTTGAAAGGTGCAACAGGAGGAAAACCTTGCAGTTGTACTATGACTCAATTGTTAGGAAAGGGTGGAAAGTAAGATGGAAGAAAGAGAATATGAAAGGAGGTACAATAAAAGGAACGAAAGGGGTTGCAGCTAGGGGCCGAAGGCACGCTGCAAAGAAGCTTAAGTAAAGCTTACAGTGCACAGCATCATGCGCACTAACGGCACTACCCAACTATGACAAAGAGCCCTGCAGAATCAGGGTATCCGCACGAATCTCATACCACTTAGTTAACACCGACAAAAATACTACCCCGTAGTAGGGTGGAGGAGTACCGACAGTGCACCTCACGCGGGGGACTGTTGGCATTACTCAAGGTTCTTTCCTGCGTCCCTTCGGTCCCTGGCTGCAACCTTTTAATTTCTTTTACTATATCTCCGTTCATATTCTCTTTCTTGCATTTCACACTCCACCCTCTTCTAATAATTGCTTCAATATTATTTACAGCGTTGCATGACCTCACAGATCCTAGTGATTGGCCTTTGGTTTAAATTTTATATTCCAGTTCGAAAATAAGACTCATAGGTTTCTCACTCAAAGTAGAAGGCATAAAAATTTCATAGGTTGAATTCATAAACCAATAAATCCTTAAAAAGGTAATCGACGCCAAACTTGCAAAATATTAGAATTATTATTTATGCATATTCTTTTTTACTGCATGTGAGATCAAGTACTGTATATACAGCAATGTGTGCGTGTGTTCATGCGTGCGTGTGGCTCTAAATGAGGTACCTTGTAATTAATCGACTGTAGTTGGGCTAAAAACCTAACTCCAAAAACTTCCTGAAAAATGAAAGATGAACACCTTTCGAGGCTAATCCCTCTATAAAAAAAAGGCGTTTGTTTACACACATATATATATATACTGTACATATATATACGCATACATATATATACATGTGTATATATATACATATATATACATGTGTATATATACATATATATACATGTGTATATATATACATATATATACATGTGTATATATACATATATATATCAGTGAAGAACAATATATATGCTGGTGATAAATTATATGCATACAGGTATATAACCATTGGTTCTTAGCCATGTAAAAATAAATATACAGCCTAGGATAGCTGTTAACATCAGTGGTATATATACATACATATATATACTTTATATATATATATACAGTATATATATATATATATATATATATATATATACATATATAATATATATATATATATATATATATATATATACATATATATATATATATATATATATATATATATATATATATATATATATATATATATATATAATATATATATATATATATATATATATATATATATATATATATATATATATATATATATATATATATATATATATATATATATTATATATACCTTAGAAGAATATAATTAAATAAATACCCCACTGCCGCTACTACCACTAAGGTTTAGGGTAAGCTGAAAAAAAACAAAAACGAGAAAGCGAATCCAATCGTATCCTGCCCACATCCAACGAAATTATAACCATCCCGCTTCGGCAAACGGCAGCCTAAGCCGAAGAAGCATCCTGCGCTTAAAATCGCCACAACAACCCATTGATTAAATCTGTATTGCAATACCTCGTTGCATCCGCGCTTTGGCTTTAATCAAGCTCTGTTACCTATGCAGCGACTGCAAGATCCAACCGACGTGAATTTTCTTGCATCGTGGAAAATTCGTTGTACGAAAGACGGGTATTTTGTTTTAAGAATTATATTTGGCTATTATATTTATCTCTTTAATTCGGTCATACGGCATTTATATCCTGATATTTATTGGGCTGTTATGATATTCATCCCTTCAGTTGGGTCTGAATTATACCTGAATATTTATGGTGCTGAATATTTTCTTAGTGTCTGTTCCAATCGGACAAGTAGCAGCTTTTATATTTGTTTTTATAAAATTCTAACATTAATAGAAAAAGAATGAATGTCAACAGGGATACAACAAAAATATCTCAAAATACAAAATACAGTAATGTTTTCACCAGAATCTACTCAGACATTTGCAATGCTGAGAATTTTCTAAACGTAAATACCAATCTAACAAGTAATAGCTTTTACATTTGTTTTATGAACTGCACAATTTACTGGAAAACGAATAAATATCAAGTTGGAAATTAAAAAAAAAATAATAAAACTAGGTCACACTACCTAGAAATCAAACTAGTTAAAATGATCTTTGAAAATGAGAAATGTATTTCTAGTTAAGACGGTCTTTAAACCCCTGCCATAAATCACTCTTAAGGTATCTCTGCCGTAAGCAATCTGCAGTAACAGGCGCACTCTGGTGCAGCACTTATTTCTTAATTAACTAACTGGCGCGCTGAGTACGTATGTGCGTCCAGATGGGAGTTGTTGAAACCCCTTTAAGTTCGCCTATTTGCATGGAATGAAGACACCCAAGGCTCCTTATATAGTCTCTCATTCTTTCTGAGTTGATGGTAATGTCCGCTGGTAATGCTAAGCAGAATGGACCCTCATCACTGAGATGTTTATGTGCCTATATCTTTATTCAAGGAGTTTTCGGGGCCTTACAGTAATTGCCCGGGGCCCCTGTCATTTAGGATTTTATCTGGCTTCTGACTGGCTTATATTTTTGTAGTTAAAGTAAATGCAAAATCTCTTTATATATGTTTTTGAATACGGGTGTTAGGACGAATTTCCAGTAACTGTAAGCCTGGCATTACATTTATTGGGCCTTGTATGATTTTGCTAAATTAAGACTAGTTCAAACTGTTGAACTCCCTTTTCTTCATTTAGCATAATTGAAAATTTTGCTGAAAAAACGACAAGCAAGTTCAACGATTTGAACTGATTTGAACTTGTCTTTATTTGGCAAAATTATTAATTTCATTATCTTCATTTAGCATAATAATTCAAGATTCGCATGAATGAAATACCATAATGGCAATTTTTGGATTTTCATCCCAACACTGGTATTTGAAAACATAAATAAAGAGTTGTTGCATTCATTTTCTCTTATTACAAAATGCAAATCAATTAGAAACAAGATGAAAGCTTGAATGCCACAGGCATAAGATAATTACCGCCAGCTCCCAAAAACAAACAACAGATAGACTGGATCCCACCCACGCAAAAAAACCACCCACGCAAAAAAAAAAAAAAAAAAAAAAATTACAAATCAATATAACCCCTGTATCTCATGTTTCCTGTACTATTTTTACACACGTCAGTGGGTCATCCAACTAAAAGGTATGTGAAACCGAGTCTTCCCCAGTGAAAGAGAACCTGCAGTGAATTCACACATCCTAACAATAGAATTCTGTGCATAACTACGCAGGGGAGTGAATCATGAGTCAGAAATGACTTTGAAAGTTCCGTGGAATGAAAACAAACCTGGTTATTATTCTATTTACTTGTGGATTAATCTTCTCTTAGCACGAAATGCACTGCGAAAATGTAGAGAATTTAAATCACTATTTTTCTTTGCAACAGCACCGGCTATGTAAAACTAAGGGTGCGTCCACACTGCAGCCAACTTTATCATGAACATATGTCGGTAACTTATCGATCAGACATCGCATACAGGTTGGAGAGATGTTAATGACTTGCTGGTGCCTCTAACCAAAGTTTCATACGATTGCCCAGTATTGGCCAAAAGTTCTCCATTTGAGGTCGTTGACTTATTTTCAACATGTCCGCGATTTGTTGCTCTCGTGTTTATGACATTGTTTTACTGTAGTTTAGACTCAACCTTTGGGTGTGTCCACACCCTAATAAAACATGGCATAAATACACATTAGCACACGTTAAAAAAAAAAAGACAAAGATTCATTGATAATTCTAACCAAGGCATTTGCCATTGATTCCTTTTCCACTTACGGTCGCAGACTTGTTTTCAACCTGTTTGTGATATGTATACGGTAAGTTTCCAACGTGTATTTATGGCATATTTAACTGTGGTGTGGACGCACGCTGAGATTTTTCTTTCCAATTTTCCCTGATCACGGAACACTTGACTGTTCTTGGCAAATGCTTTCTAATACCACAACTACATCCAACAGTTATCCTACACCTGGAAAACTCCAGAGCAGTTTTGCCTTGCTCTGTTCGGGCCTGGGCTGCAAAAGAGCCATAAATCCCAGCTCTGGCAATGCTGTTACAACGGGCCGCCTAAAGGGCGCAGGAAAAGGAGGAGATCCCCCAATATTTGTGTGGCAAATAAATCACGGGCTGAGAATTGTCTTCCTACCGTTCATTAGCATATTTCCAATTTATTTCTTAATCTGGTGGTTTTAAACATCTCTCACTTTAGGCCTAAATAAAAAAAAAAAAGGGGGAGGGGATACGAAAATAACAGTAGCCTTTAATCTCATCGACCAATCTTCAGCAAAGCGCGTGGAAAAATTATATATATATTTTTTTAATTCACAAACCGAGGTTAATACATTTTTTGTATTTCATGTATATAAAATGATCGGGTACATAATTTCCAGCGACAACTTCAATTAATTTCATAAAAACAAATATCAAATAAGTACAGTTTAAAATACCAGCATCATTAATCCTTCAATTTAATCTCATGTAAATATAATTTAAAATAACATCATTAAGCTCTCAATTTAATCTCATTTAAATATAATCTTAAAATAACAGCATCATTAACCATTCAATTTAATATCACATTATATATAATTTTCATGAAACAAAATCATTAATCCATAACAAAATCACAGATCACAAAACTGAGGCTTTTGGCGATTACTTCAAGTTAATGTCAACTAAATATAATCTTAAAGTAACAGCATCATTAATCCTTAACATAGTTACAGAACACAAAACTGAGGCTTTCTACTGAGGCTATTTTCGAAAGCCCCCCCCGCCCCAAAAAAAAAAAAAAATCTTAAGTGTTCCTCCCCTCAGAGTTATTTTCAATATTCGTCTTTCCATTTACGCTTTAAAAAAATCCAACTCATAAAAGATCCAATTTCTTCCAACCTCACAAGAGTATCTTTTTAAATTTCCGCATTTTTCGGTCAATCAGTCTATTATTCATTACCGCCGACCATGTTAGTATTCTGAAAAATCGCCATACGATAATGTGTTCTGAATAGAGAGAGAGAGAGAGAGAGAGAGAGAGAGAGAGAGAGAGAGAGAGAGAGAGAGAGAGAGAGAGAGCCAGCCAGGGCTTTTAATGAGAACCTCCGTGCTGAAGTCATCGCTTCCCAACTTACGGACTTTCCTTCCTTGCATAATGCATGGAACACTCAACTGGTCTAACGTCTGCGCGCACGCAATTGCTCCGCGTACGTTTGCGTCTGTGTGTGTGTGTGTGTAAATGCGCGTAGGTGTGTTTACGTGTGCTCTTGATTATTTATGCAATTAATTTCACGGGCGCCAAATACTTGTAGGCTTAACGCTTAGGTACCCACACTTACACATACTTACGCACTTACACATTCACACGCGCGTGCACGCGCGCGCGATACACACAGAGGCAGAGATTCCAGGGAGAGGGAAGGGATGGAAGTTAATTAGCATTCTGCTAAAACAGCTAATTTATCCGGGGGAATTCAGGTCTTCGTGTTTTCTTAAGCGGAGTTCTGTTAGTCTTACACAATAGCCAATTAACATCTGGCTTCACGTAATGACCTTCAGGGCACAAAGCTAAGCACCCCCTCCCCTGCAACCCCCCTCCCTACCCCCTAATCTCGACTCATCTACCGACAGAGAGAGAGAGAGAGAGAGAGAGAGAGAGAGAGAGAGAGAGAGAGAGAGAGAGAGAGAACCACATTTACTAAAACAAGACAGTCGAAAATATCCCCCCCCCAAAAAAAAGGGACACTTCCTAAGATTCGAAACAGATCCGAAAATGATTATCGATGAACACAGCTGGATACATGAGGCTGCCTGGTGGTAAATGAGTCTTATAAAAAGCCATAAGCCTGATAATGAGGCGGAGTAATATAAGCAATCAAGGCGAGTGGTTCCACGTGTTTAATGTTGGAAATACCTTCGAAATAAAACGATAGAAACCCCGCTGGCAATTAATTTCCAACCAATTACACGGAGGAGTAAGCATTAGCCGGCGATTACAAGGAAATAAGAGAGTATTATTTCATGAAAAGGACGATGGTAAAACGTTAGGAGAATACCTGGCTTTCAGTAAGGAAATTATTTGTGACTTGCATATACTTCCAGTTATGTAAGAATATATTAAACAGCTTTATTATCTGGCAGCAAAAATAAATATGTATACGAAACACTGTATGTACTAACATATAATTTATAATTAAACATTGAGAAAAAAGTGACTTTCAGTATGGAAATTATTTGTGACTTACATAGCTGGAAGTATGCCTTAAATAGCTTTATTATCTGACAACAGCAAACAGTTATGTTTACAAAAAAAGTATGTATACTAACATATAACTTATGGTAAAACATTAAGAGAAACCGTGACTTTCAGTAAGGAAATTACTTGTGACTTACATAACGGAAAGTATGTATTAGAAACTTTATTATCTGAAAACGACAAAAAAATATGTAATACAAAACAGTTTGCAAACTAACATATAATTCATGGGTAAACATTAAGAGAGAAACTGACTTTCAGTAAGAAAATTATTTGTGACTTCTTAACGCGAAGTATGTATTAGACAAGTTTACTATCTAATAACAACAACACATTATGTGCAAAAGTGTATATACAACCATATGTCAACAACAAATTATATACAAAACAGTGTACAAAACCGCAGTGTCCACATACTGTAGGACATGCTCGAAAAACCAGTAGACTGAATAAGTCTTTATTCCAGAATAACTGGCAACAAACTACGAAAGCATATAAAGAATTATTGAAGAAAATAAAAACGTAAACAAAGAATGGTCTTAGTAGAAAAGAAACAAAAATAAGCCTCTCACAACCAGTATGG
Source organism: Macrobrachium rosenbergii (assembly GCF_040412425.1). Classification (NCBI taxonomy): domain Eukaryota; kingdom Metazoa; phylum Arthropoda; class Malacostraca; order Decapoda; family Palaemonidae; genus Macrobrachium; species Macrobrachium rosenbergii. The sequence goes on along the minus strand of NC_089777.1, from coordinate 26,810,609 downwards.
GAAGCACTCCTTTATATCTCAAGAATCTTGTAATACCATATATAGTGGATTCTGGTGTCTCCAGGGCAGAAGTTCATTGCCAGATAGGTCGATATAACACAGTACCTTAATACCTTTGGCAACATGAGTAAATTTCCTTCCAACAGCTTTCACCTTGTATTATTTGCCTTGCTTTCTACTGAGGCTTACTAATAAAAAACGACGAATCCGACATTACTGTTGTTGATGGTCGATGGCCAAAATGGCCTTCGAGTTGCTATCCTCAACAAGGAGTTTGCATAGTGAATCCAAACAGCTGGGACATTCTGCACGACGTTAGGTAAAAAATGAATGATGTTCCAGAACCTAACACTGAATAAACATCCGCATTACGTTCACTTCCGTTTTTGTCAATGAAAGGCGAATTAAACATGAGGCCAAAATAAATATGAACAAAAAACACTGTCCACAACTCCATATTCATGGTTTCTATTTACACAAATCTTACTCTAGTATTCTTGCATTCTTGGTTGTTACGTTTACCTGAAGAGGAGTCTAGTGTGGCTTGAAACTGTAGTGTTTTTCAAGATTAAAGGATATCTTTAGAATTTCTTTTTATGATTTGTAATAATAGACACTCCCCTTCACCATGACAAAATATAAATTCACACTTCACTCATCTAAAAGCAATAACAGTGAAATAAAGTTCCTTTCCCATATATTCTGAAAGGTTAACATTAATCCACATTTCCTCATCTAAAAAATAAACCAGCGAAATAAAGTTCCTTTCCCATATATTCTGAAAGGTTTTCCGGGCCATATGAATATAAACCCATCTCCTTTAAGTTGGACACAAAGATCCAATATCACAGATGACTGGAAAAGACGAAATACACTTCTCCAAAATGCACCCACCCTTAAAATAAATATATTATTCACATGGTCTGTATCCGAAAGGATGAACCTCTTTATTTTCTTGGGGTCACCAGTCGGTATACCCCGGAATAAAAGTAAAATATTGATTTTGTTTCTATAAGATTTCTTATTATATTCCACTCTGCGTCGGCGTCAATAACTTACATGTTGTAACGTCAGTTTTAGTAGCCAATATTTTCGATTAGTCAATTCCACTCTGCGTTAGGAATAATGAGGGCGTTTATTAACATGTCTAATAAAAATGGAAATACACAATTGCCTTATGAGGTATATTCTGCTTAATATACAGTTAAAAGGGTAAAGATTCGGTAGCCGAGAAGCTGTACATTTAGCAAAATATACCTCGTATGAGATACAGTGCTTTTTCACTCTCGGATATTTTACTTGTAGATGCGCGTACTTTAATTATCAAATTACATTCTACGGCAAATATAACTGCTCTTTAATACTCTTATATAAAACCAAAATACTTAGAAGTCAATGTTTAAAATCACTGAGAAAACAAGACGATGAACGAAGGGTACGGATTTGTGAATATGTTAGTGAAACTTTAAAAAAAAAAACATATATTGGAGAACAAATATGTTTAAGAAATCCACACACAGTTTTGGAGCGTCATGCTCCCTCTTCAGTGTGAAGACACTAAAACCTAACTGCAATTATCAGTGAAGTTAACAAAGAGAGAAAGAAAAACATGTCAGCAATATGTTAGTGCGCAATACATATTTATTAGTAAGGCATTACTGTGCGAAGAAGTTGCATGGAATTCATTACGTCAGACTTAAATTACCAAGCAAGGATTAAAACTGTGGGAGGGAATTTCACTCATTCTGTACATCTGTCGCCAATAATTATTTGTCCCCCCACCCCCCAAACCGATGGTAATTTCGAAGTCATCATTGGAACCACCACTTGAAAGAGTGAAAGTTACGTGATTCAAGGAAAATGCAAGTTGGGAAATAATCTCAAAGACTGCCAGTAGAGGGTTGATAAGTTTCGAATCATACACCTTAACAACTGCTGAACTCAAGCGTAAATACAAAATCTTAAAGCCTGGAGAATAATACAACACCTCAACCGAATAATGTCCATTGACAGAGAGAGAGAGAGAGAGAGAGAGAGAGAGAGAGAGAGAGAGAGAGAGAGAGAGAGAGAGAGAGAGAGTGCATAAAACTTGGGCATAGCTCAAGAACTAGGAACAGGAGGGCATTCGCAGCCGTAATGACAATGAACGGATGAATGAATTTATATAAAAAAAAATAATAATAACAATAAATAAGAACGACAATAACTAAAACCTTAGACACAAACACATTGATGCATACAACTACGCAAACCATTCACACACATCTACCCTGTAAAAATATAAATGAAAAAAAACACATGATAAAAATAAGAGCTTCTAACAGCGGTGTCTAAGCAAAACCTCTTTCCCTAAAATCTCACAAAGAGATTCCAGGTAAAGACCCCCATACTTTATCCAGCTGCTCATAAATTGAGAGCAGCGCGCCGGAATGTGCTCACCTGACGGCAGTTACCTGTCGCAATGAGCGGACACTGGCACACCGGTGCCATCTTTCATTTCCCCAGTCCCCCTACCTCATTTGCACACATTCCCACACGAAAGGCAACCCAGCAGAAATGAAGGTTTGTGTCGAAAAGAGGCACGGAAGCGTCATTCTTGCTTTTTAAACTAAAGAGTGGAGACTATATTTAGAAGCTTTCAGAGTCTAATGCTCTTTTAGAGTCATAGTGAAAGACTTGGGGTTGAAAACGAGTCCCAAGGCCTTAACTAATGGTGTCAAATCTGTGGTAAACTTAGAGGTATGGTCAGGTTACTTGGCTAAATATGATTCTTCCTCATACTCTATAGCACAGCCAAAATACTCGCACGTACACATGAACACACACAGACACACATACACTCACACACACAAATGAGAGAGAGAGAGAGAGAGAGAGAGAGAGAGAGAGAGAGAGAGAGAGAGAGAGAGAGAGAGAGAGAGAGAGAGAGAGATGGTTAAATATCAGATTCAACGCACATCCCGACTCAGTTCTGTCTAGACACAATAATATTTCAATATGATAACAATATTTTAAAACAGGAATGAAGCAACAAATTACAATACTGAACACCCCTGTTGAATCCCTACAGGAGAAGTTTCGAGTGATCTGAACAATAGGAATTTGTTAAAAGACACTTTTCGATTTCCTTTTCCGTCATAAATGACCATGAATTGGCTGCGAAAAGTTGGAATAAAAACGTTTGATAATTGTGCCCTCGAAGCACTAGACTGAGCTTAATTACGATCATTCTTCAGATGTAAATTGACAGATGAAAAAAAAAGGATCACTGACAGACTGAATGTAAATAAAAGAGGAAGGCATGAAGGTGGAAAAATAAAGGCGTGGGGGAATGACTCGTATACAAGAGCACGACAATAATAGGGAGACTGAACGAAACCGAACAAGGGGAAGATATGAGACAAAATATCATGGGAAAAACAGATAAATGAGGAATGGAACAGACGTTGCCAGGTCAGCAGGAGTACATAAAAAACCCTTTTATAAAATTCAGCTAGAAATATTTATAGACATGCAAAGGAGCTAAGGCACTGGGCCCAAAGAATACCCACTATTAGTTAAGTGCTTGATAAAGATTGTCAAGCGTATTCTATTTAAGTCATATAGAAATAAAAAGCTGGAATTAAGAGTCTGAGAAAATAAGAAACTGTATTATTTTAAGGAGCTGGAAACTATACTTCCCAGTTTATTCAGAACAGGGAAGAGATTCATTGTTGTTGAGTGACTTTTATGTTCTAAATTTGTCATGGCTCCGAAATGACAAAAAAAGATGATTTGATTGTGCTTTTTTAATATGTGTGCAATACGCAAAATATTTCTATAAATGAGAGTAAGTATAAGGACAGCTGGGGGGCTTTACAGTTCAAATTTAAGTGGTCCCCGTAGCATAAAAGGACCTTCGATTCAATGTCAAATTCATTAGTGGCTCCTTTCCAAACCAAAAGACTCAGAAATGAAATTCATCAGTGGCTCCTTTCCAAACCAAAAGCCTCGGAAATAAAATTCATTAGTGACTCCTTTCCAAACCAAAAGCCTCAGAAATGAAATTCATTAGTGGCTCCTTTCCAAACCAAAAGACTCAGAAACGAAATTCATTGGTGGCTCCTTTCCAAACCAAAGCCTCAGAAATGAAATTCATTGGTGGCTCCTTTCCAAACCAAAAGCCTCAGAAATGAAATTCATTGGTGGCTTCTTTCCAAACCAAAAGCCTCAGAAATGAAATTCATTAGTGGCTCCTTTCCAAACCAAAAGCCTCAGAAATGAAATTCATTAGTGGCTCCTTTCCAAACCAAAAGACTCAGAAATGAAATTCATTGGTGGCTTCTTTCCAAACCAAAAGCCTCAGAAATGAAATTCATTAGTGGCTCCTTTCCAAACCAAAAGACTCAGAAATGAAATTCATTGGTGGCTTCTTTCCAAACCAAAAGCCTCAGAAATGAAATTCATTAGTGGCTCCTTTCCAAACCAAAAGACTCAGAAATGAAATTCATTGGTGGCTCCTTTCCAAACCAAAAGCCTCAGAAATGAAATTCATTAGTGGCTCCTTTCCAAACCAAAAGACTCAGAAATGCAATTCATCAGTGGCTCCTTTCCAAACCAAAAAACTCAGAAATGAAATTCATCAGTGGTTCCTTTCCAAACCAAAGGACTCAGAAATGAAATTCATTGGTGGCTTCTTTCCAAACCAAAAGCCTCAGAAATGAAATTCATTGGTGGCTTCTTTCCAAACCAAAAGACTCAGAAATGAAATTCATTGGTGGCTCCTTTCCAAACCAAAAGCCTCAGAAATGAAATTCATTAGTGGCTCCTTTCCAAACCAAAAGACTCAGAAATGCAATTCATCAGTGGCTCCTTTCCAAACCAAAAACTCAGAAATGAAATTCATCAGTGGTTCCTTTCCAAACCAAAAGACTCAGAAATGAAATTCATCAGTGGTTCCTTTCCAAACCAAAAACCTCAGAAATGAAATTCACTGGTGGCTCCTTTCCAAACCAAAAGCCTCAGAAATGAAATTCACTGGTGGCTCCTTTCCAAACCAAAAGCCTCAGAAATGAAATTCATTAGTGGCTCCTTTCCAAACCAAAAGCCTCAGAAATGAAATTCATGAGTGACTCCTTTCCAAACCAAAAGACTCAGAAATGAAATTCATTAGTGGCTCCTTTCCAAGCCAAGAGCCTCAGAACTGAAATATCAATAAGGGCAAGATTCCAATAATGCAGCGCTTGATACGTGGCTCATAATAACACAAGTAGCTATGATAAATCAGAATCTGACGTCATCATATCCAAGGCTAAACTAATAATCAGTGTGAAGAGAACGCAACACCAACAAGAAATATAAATAAATAACCATCTTCTCCCCGTAATAAGGCTAACTGTTCAGACAAGGCTGTCATCAATAGCTGCTAAGTTTTGGGAAGTAAGTTCCCCCAAAACAAAGCCTTATATAAAAAAAAATGTTATGAAAAAGCCACTGCCTTCTAACAACAAATAACAAATGGCATCCGAGAACGATTTGAACTATTGTTTCGGCAATGTGTTATTCACGTATCAATCATCGCTGTCCGAGCCTTACAATTACCACACAGGTACAACGGGGCCTAATCATATCCTCAGCAAACGCAGGACGCATTATTCATAAGACTTGCTACGGCTGTTGGGCATTACCGCTCCTGAAAAACGATCGTAATAACATGTGGCATTCCACGAGTCTACTATCGGGGCAAAGCAGTGTCCTTTACTTGGAGCCAAATTCAACGGCCCGAAACGGGGACAGAGAATGCCGAAGGACATATAAGGATTTTTAATTTTTTCCCTTTTCAACTATATTTTCGAGATAATTTTATTTCTTGCAATCTGCAACGTAAATGCATCTACAATCTAGCAGGACATTAAACAATAAATATTAATCAATGTATATATAATATATATATATATATATATATATATATATATATATATATATATATATACATATACATACATACATACACAAATTATATATATATATATATATATATATATATATATATATATATATATATATATATATATATATATATATATATATATATATCATTTATAAATATGTCATTTAGTAAAATACACCTAACTGTATCTGATGATGCAACGAACAATGTACAAATTCATACTACACCGAATTGGAATAAACTTCACTTGTCTCATAAAGAAATCCTTTGCATAAAAAACCTATAAAACTCATTCATGGTAAAACACAAACGTTGAAAACAACTAACAAAACACACCACCAATAACCCGGGAGAAAACTCCACTGATATAGAGTTTTCCATACAACCACAGAATGTTGCGAGAAACTGACATTTTTATTACGAGTATCATGACCAAATTACCTTCGGCCGGGATGTAAATGTAAATGCCGAGAGACCGAGAAAAGAAATTGAGGGGAAAACAACAGTAAGATTAGAAAAAAAAATAACGAAGAAGAAAAAGACAAAAGCTTCTCCAAATGGAATTCCGCACTTGCAGCAACATCCTACGTCCCAGTGTTTTATCTTTTTTCTAACGTCATTTTTTTTTTACTTTCATACCTTTC
>NC_089777.1:26799036-26801536 GCF_040412425.1 Macrobrachium rosenbergii | reverse complement strand
TCCTAATTTCGGCACCAGCCTCAGGGAAACGCCTTGCCAGGACAACCTGAGAGCAATTCGTCCTGTTTCCCCTGAAAAGGCCATAATATATTGTTGGCCGCCATGCAAATAGCAACTTGGCGAGAAGTTTTAATGAAAAAACAAGAGGAAAAAGAGTAAAAGGGGAAGAGGAGGAGGAGGAGGAGGAGGAGGAGGAGGAGGAGGAGGAGGAGGAGGAGGAGGAGGAGGAGGAAGAAAACAAGCAATATCTCGGAACAAAGACAACCCCCAACCACTTGGCCCATTGCATTTTAGTACTTAAGTCAAGACAGCCTTGGAGAAGAAGAAGAAGAAGAAGAAGAAGAAGAAGAAGAAGAAGAAGAAGAAGGGAAAAAACAACAGCCAACATCTCGCTAATTTAATGTGATACATGCGGGCGAAAATATTTTTTTCAGTTAGCAGCCGCCGTTTCCCCTTGGAGCGAGATGGTTCCGCAATGTGTGCACACACATTTATCTCCAGTTCATATTTAAAATCCTGCAGCTACAACACGTTTCCTTTTTACGCCGAGGCTCTACGAATTTCTTTTCTTCATAACTTGAGAAGACTACGGGAAAAAAATTAAGGGAATTCTAAAGAGGAAAATTGTAGAAAAGGGAAGAAAAACAAGTCTGGTTAGACGTACAAACAACTGCCATTGTTTACCAAAATGAATGTGTGACTTGACTGTCTGGTTAAATGATGTATTAGTTTAATTTCATGCTTATTGCGACATGAAAAGGTATTACTTCCAAGTTATGTCTTCAGAAAAAAAATATTCCATCAACAAAGCTCTTAGGATGTTATGATGCAACCCGTTTCTACAAGAACGTGTCTGCAGAATTTTATGAAACTTGACATAAATTTTCTGGACGTTCTTCTCATGACTATTAACTTTTGGGAAATGTCAATTTGGAGATGATTACTTTTCGCCCGTCCAAAAAAAAAAAAATCATCCTTTAATTGATTTCTGGTCATTAACATTAACATAATACTGTTTTGAAATTTAAAAGTCACAGTATCAAAATAGCAAAGCCTCTAAATTCTAGGAAATTTATTCCTACACACACCACAAGTTACTAAGCTATTTCAATTAGCTCCAATTCATTCATTTCGCTTCCGAGAATCCCGCAAGACCCAGATCATTGCGACGCATCCATCATCGTTACGCAGCAACAGGTGTAAATCCATTGCCGGCAATCTTACCCCCGGACAGCTTTTCTTTACTTTAATAATTCGGGTAATGTATAGCGGGGCTTAATGCCCAGATTTGCTTTACAAAATCCGGGCGAAACTTTCGTCTAATACACACGAGTGGGAAAAATATATTCAATTTTCAAGATTGCTTTTCTTCAGAGACCATTATTTATGGGGGTTAATTTGTTCCTCCCGACCGAAGATAAGGCCAAGCCTCATTTGTCGGTAAGTCCGGTAATCTCGAGAAAGGCACGCGAGTCCGTGAGCCTTACGGCTTCCAGTAATTGCATCCAGCCTCGCCCTCTCAAATTTCCAGTTCTCGGCCTCAAAGTGACAGACAAATGGCTTTAGGTGTTTAAGGGGAAGTCATCACTCTTCCCGCAGACATCTGCTCCGGTTGAAAGAAACAACAACTGTATTTTTCCCGACTCTTCGGATGAAACGAAAATTTCCCGTAATTTCTTCTGCCCGGCCCGAGATGAATGTATGGGAAATGCCACACTTGTCTTGGCCGCTGCTAAATGAAGAAGCTGCTGGAATCCCGGACATGAGAAGGAGGTGTTGTTGTTCTGGTGTTGTTGTTCTTGGAGGGTGAGGTCCTCGTGGGTGCTCCTCGAAAGGAGGGGGATCATAAAAGCGAGGAGAACTTGAATGCCTGAAGAACACAACCTAAATACGAACAGCAGTTTAGTAATTCTTCACTTTGCACCGACAGTACTTAACTCAAGTTCACTAATGATAATATAGCACCGAACTATAAGTTCAGTTATAAGAATTAGATATTTCTCCCGGCAAATATCAATGCCATTTCCAAATTTGATGACAATTGCTTAGAATAAATAAATATTTCAATACTTCAATGCGACTTATCAGTTAACTGAACTATGGTGTGAAGGTAATGTGTAATTTCCAATGTCAACGGCTAAATGACCTCCCATATAACACGTTAACTACATTAAGTTTCAGTGTCCTATCAAAAATGAAATCACAAAGAACCCCAGGTGATCATACACGCATCATAAAAGGATAACAACGAAAATGAATATTACTCTCAGATGTAACAGAAAATTCAAGTTTTGTTTCTACGTAAATGCAAATGTCATTATTTGTAAAAGTGTGTTTGTGTGTGTGTGTGTGTGTGTGTGTGTGTGTGTGTGTGTGTGTGTGAAGATGGTTTTGGGAACATGCTTAAGAAAGAGTGGAAACTTTCTGGAAAAAAAAAAACTGATTTTTATAGATTATAAATTATACTGGAATTACCAACATTTTTTCTCTACGAAATAAT
>NC_089777.1:26686536-26794036 GCF_040412425.1 Macrobrachium rosenbergii | reverse complement strand
CTGCCGCTTTCCTTCCCTCTCTTAAATCCTCAAAGTTAACGTTAAGTCCTTACCATCCTACGCCAGTGTTCTGAAACTACCCATTTCCAGTTGCCTCTCTCTCTCTCTCTCTCTCTCTCTCATTCCAATACTTGGGAGGAATGGAATATCCCCCTCCATTCCCTATGCGTATATTCCTCCTCCTCCTCCTCCTCCTCCTCTGCCTTTATCTAAATGCTCATCTGAATTTATCCATCTCCTGGAGGCGAGGCAGACGAGACACATCAAGGCATCGACTTTTGTTCTTTAACTCTGGGGAGTTAGTGTGGAAAAGTGGCCGTGAACGAAACGGCCAAAGTTTTAAACAGTTTTCCGCTCGAATGTAACTACTGCTGGATGCGACTGATGCTGCTACCTACCTATGTACCCCCATTGCTTATAAGTTTTTTTTTTTTTATCAAACTATATTTTTTATTTTCCGAATTGGCTTCCAGGATCAGGGGTTCATCGGTTATTCAGGGACTTTTTGTCTGGGGTACTTTGGGCTTTGGGTATACTTGATAATGCCACGTTGCATCATTATATATTATTATTATTATTATTATTATTATTATTATTTCAGTAAATGAAGCCTATTCACATGGAACAAGCACACAGGGGCCACTGACTTGAAATGTTGGTTTCAACCTCCCACCGCAGACCCCACACTGCAGCAGTAACTGATCATGATACAGAGCCAGTGATTTTTCATCGCCCTGGTGGAGACGCGAACCCGCGACATCTGAGTGGCACTGCCACGACACTAACCACTACACCAGCGGACCAGCTATACTTGCATACAATAACACCGCCGTAATTTGTGTTGCATACCTTCCACCTTAAAAGGAACATCTACTCCTTCACCCATTTTTGGGAACTTTCCCTCACCCAAACATGCCTTACACACCTGGTTAGCCACTCAATTACAAGAATTTGTAATCGAATTAACTCCTGGTACCTTAGCATTCTTCAGCATTTTAGTAATGATCCTTGCGTCCTCAAGTCTTCTCTAAGCAGTCTGCAGTTCAGTCTAACCTTTCCCACTCTGGAATCAATCACTTCTGCTTCACTTTTATTGTATCTATTCATCCACTTTTCTTATGACTTAGTCTGTCAACAAAGGTGGAATGCTCTACATTCCTTGATGTTTCCTGCATCCTTTAACTGCATCTGGGAGTGTCAATTCCAATGGACAGAATATGGTGAACTTATCTAAAAATGTTTACAAATTATATTAAAAAAAATTTAATGCCAGTAATATATTGTATCCAATCTGAATTACCTATATTAAAATCCTGAAGGCCACTGCATGCCTAATATTTGGCACGCCATGCTTTACTGGCCGAAATATTTGCTCCCAAATCAAAACTAAAACGAAAAGTAAGGGAATCAAAAGAGTTGAAAAATTGAAACACTTCAAGTCCTGGCAATATTCCGCTTCATATTTCGCCGATCGGCGATATCTTGCACAGTTGCTCTCGCTAGAGAGAGAGAGGAAAAAAAAAAGGCTCATACTAAATGCATGGCTATTGCATATGCAATAGATCTAAATTGGAATATTGCTATCGGAGCTTTTTCCCCCCGAAAGGGATTTTGACGCTCTTCTATAAAACAGAGATGGCGATGCTCTTATACAAAAAGGGCAGATGTGGGTGGGGGGAGAGGGGGCGGCGCGAAGTTTGTTTAAATGCAATCACAAACGCTAAAGGTACAGTTGTTATCCTTCGAGGAAAATCACAGCCTGCCAATAATGCTGTGAAATATTTTGAAATGATGAATGACACAGCAAAAAAAAAAAAAAAAAAAAAAAATTACGACAGGACATCAAAGCCAAATTTCCAGTTTACTGTCTCCCAAGGGATTTGAAAAATCTGATATATCTGTGCGGTCAGTCAGTTAACATTAATGCCATTGTATAAAATTAACTTACTGTTTTATTTATGACTGAGCGGCATCCGATGCAGAATCAGTAACTAGAGACCAGTGAAGAATTGACTTTTGTCGCATATCCGTAGTTACTGGGTTCAGAATACCCAATGGTTGGCTGATAGAAAACGGGAATTTTTTTCGGCCGAGGTGGGAGTGACAGCCATTCCAAATGATCCTTTTTAAAAACTGACAGGCAAAAAGTTGAGAAAGCCTAAAGGAAGTACGCATAAATTTATGGCGATAGAAAGCATTGACGCGTCATACTGACAGTATTTTTCATTATGTAAAATGTGGGATTTTTAGCCCGTGTCCATGAAGCAAAGTGCATGCATTTTTTTTTTTGAATGTTGCCTATGTTGATTAAACTTCAAAACTCCCATCACCCAACCCATGAAAATGTGCATCCCCGCCCCCCACCCCGGGGCGGACAAAAAGGTTTGCAGGAGGAGGGTGGCTGTGTCATGTCTCCCCTTCCCTCCAGATCCCCTACCTACCCCGCCCGCACTCGGGGAGGGCAAACAAGAAGGATCCACTCGGATTTTATTATTATAGAAGGTGAACTTTGCTTACAATGTACAATTTCTAATCTATTCAACACATCACCAACTATACTGTGCATCCTCTGTACTTTCAACATTGCATTCTATCGAATTTATAAGCTTTCTCCATATACAAGTATGCTACAAAAACTTTTCCCCTATTCTCTCAAAGTTATCTCTTAAACATTACGTAAATTCTTGATCAACATAACCGCTTTGTCCATACACACACACACACACACACACACACACTGTTCTCTCTTGTCAAGTCTCTCACTGTTCTGTATTATTTTCTATGAAGTTGCAAAATTATCCTGACTCCAAAAATGGGATGTTGACGGTAATGAATTAAATATCTACTGTAATAAAATAATGCCAACTTATTGATTGAATTTAAAAGGATCGATTGAATTTAAAAGGATTAATTGGTAAGATTTTGTCTGAAATGAACATAAATGTTGAATACATTTGCAGCCATCCATACGAACGGCGAGATGAGAAAAGTCTGGGAAAGAACAATTTGTATGTGAAAGTTTGTGAGGTTAAGGGAAGGGGCTGAAACGAGATATACGAGTGGAAAGACGTTTACAGACGATCGTGGCGTCAGATAATTGCAGGAAATAGGTGCACAGGCTGATGAAAAAAAAAATTTAAGTAATTTTACGAAAAGTTGAACGTGAATAATATTATATCTAAGGTACGAGATTAAGTGAAAGGCAAGAAGATAGAGCGAAGGCTAATGAGGATTATAATGGATAACCCGTTTATGTATCTGAAAGCAATCACTGCCCATGTTAAAACATTCAAAGAAGTGAATCACACCCTTTCCACCTCCCACCACCAAAACAAAGTAATCATTGCCAATGTTAATATACTTAAAGAAAAACTGAATCACACACACATCCAGCCCCTAACAGCCCCCTCAAAAAAAGAAAAAAAAAAAGTTAGAGCAAGGCAGGCAGCGAGAACTCGGCAAAAGTTGCTGAATATAAAATGTTTAGGGAACCAAAAGCTGGAATGCATGAAGAAATTGTTGAGCTAGCTTTTATTTCCCGGAAGTTGAGTGTGGTTGTTGAATGTGAATTAAAAAGAGTGGAACCTGTTAAAGATGAACTGTCTGGAGAGAATAAAAAAAAAAAAAAAAGAGGAGTACGGAGCGTTGAAGGAATGATACAAAACAAAGAGGGCTGAAAGTTGAAAGGGTGAGAAAGGTAAAATAAGAAGAGATTTAATAAAAAAAAAAAAAAGGATCGTATACGTGAAAAGACGGATCAGTGTGTCAGAAGGTTTAGGAAAGAGATTGTTGGCCAAAATGGGGTGTGTAATTTTGAAGAATTTGGGGGAAGGCGAGGGAAACCTGGAATGCATTAGTTTGATGGTGTTACAGAAATGTTAAGACAAACGGGGCTATTTTATACAGCAATGAAATAAAATATTGCATGTTCAACAAAGATGAATGGCGCATTATACATACAAGGGGTTGCCGTGATACGGATTATACTAATCTTATTAGGATTGTAAAGAACGTGAATGTTCTTCATAGTGTTCATTATGAATTAGCTATAAAAGTAATGACTGCTTTGTTCTTCTGTAATTGTATTCCTTCCCTCGGAAAACTATTTAATGGTGAGGGAATATTCATAAAATATTCAGCACAAAAACAAAAACAAAAAAATTATTCTTTACGCTCAGGTACCTGGATTACTGTTGTGACAAAATACCACAACTATTTCAGAGGCAATTAAAAAACATACCCAGTGCAAAAAAAGGCATATTATGCAGAATGCTACTGAACAAAGCAAATAAGGCGCAACACGAAGAATGCACTTGAAGAAAACAATAAAGACAGCCTAAGAAGAATACGCTTGAAGAAAACAATAATGGCAAATTATGAAGAATGCACTTGTAAAAAAACAAATAAAATGAAATATGAAGACTGCACCTGAAGAAAACAATAAAGACAAATTATGAAGAATGCACTTGAAGAAAACAAGTGCTTTTTTAGTAATTTGTCAATAAAGACAAACTACTAGGAAAGCACTTGAAGAAGACAGAGGGAAATTATGAAGAATGCACTTGAAAAAACATAGCAGATTATGAAGAATGCACTTGAAGAAAATAAATATTTTATGGTACTTACATACACTAAAGAGAGACTGATATTTCATGGCTGAGTGCTGCAGGAACTTACCTGTAAAATAAGAAATACAGTAAATACAATAATAACGATTCCTTAATTACAATATCAGAGAGAGAGAGAGAGAGAGAGAGAGAGAGAGAGAGAGAGAGAGAGAGAGTGTGTGTGTGCGATCCCACCCAGCCCCCGCCCCCACACGAAAAACCGGAAAATGTCATTTCCATCATGGTTAATGACTTCGGTTAATGAAGTCATTATTACGCGTGTCCAGGAATGAATGCATCCGATCGCAAATAACACCTCCCCCGATTCACGCCCCCGTCCATGACGAATCCTTAATTGCGTTTAAACACAACGTCCTGTTGAGGAGACGTTACACAAAACGCAGACGCTGAGCAAAGGACACGCGATCGGACTATAAAATAAAAAAAAAATCTTTTCCACCAATTCGGTGTAAAAGCGAAATGGCGTTTGGCGTTTATCGACGTTCGTTTGCCCAGGCACAGGAGTCTCTCCCTCTCCCCACCCCGCCTCCCCGCCCCCCTGCTTCTGCTTCTGCTGCTGGAGAGATGTAATCCGTATCTGGGCAAAGCCTACTGCCTTGATAATGAGGTTTCCTTGTCTGTTCCTGTTCCTTCCTTTCTTTCTTTCTTTCGTTCTCTGAGAGGGGGATTTGGTTCCAGGTCCGGGTGTGTCTGCCCCAACCTGAAAATTGCTTGCTAGATGTCCAACGTGTGTGTGTGTGTGTGTGTTTGCGCGTTGGTTGACGGGTCTGCATTAGCATACGTTCGATAAACTTGTTGGATCGTTTCGCATTAGCATACGCCAGGTACTGAAGCTGATCAGAGTCAAAGATTACGCATGAAAGCTATGGTCCTGTTTGCGCTGGCCTTAAAGAATATATGTTTATACGCGTTCCCATTTCGTTTTGGAGCTTGAAAAAATTTACAGTCTGTTTGTGGACACTTTTTCACGCTATATTATTTTGAAGTAAAAACAATGAGGTCTTCAAGTTTTTTTTTTTTTTTTATGTTTCTGCTCAGAACGTAAAATGAAGATCGCGAAGTGATAACAGAACGTGACACAGGATAGTGACAAAGACACCACAAAACATCGTCGTCAAACAGAAATATTTCAAATCATCGCCAGCTGTCAACACAAACGCACATAAAACGCGTCCAGTTCAGCAGCAGTCAAACATAACACCAACAATAATATGAATAAAGAAGAAGAAGAAGTAGTAAACGGTGGCCATCACGGTCGAATGGCGTTACTTTGAAAAGCGCCCCACTCGGCGTTACCGAACGAACCCATGATTCCGGCAATCACATCTGTTCTAATCAGATTTGCGAGCGTTCTCGTTCTCGCAAAGAAAATGATTTTGCCTTTCGCGGAATTCCGAACAATTCTGTCACCATATTTTAGGATAATCCCGCCGTTTCTTGTGATACTGACAGTGAGCACAGGCCATGCGCGTTCTCCTGCGGGAAGTCGTTTTCCAGTGAATATTTCGCACCGGCAGAGAGAAGTAACTTTGTAACGTAGTTCCTGGGGCATCCTTTACGCGCCGTTTGTATGTTTATTTTACGGGTCATCGCGCGTATATTTGTATATTTTACATTAGGCTGAAAAAGAATAACATGCATTGTGCTGAAAAAGAATAGAATACATTATGTTGAAAAAGAATACCATACATTATGCTGGAAGAGGAAGTATCACAACGCTGAGGCATTTCTTAAGGCAAAAACAATGAATGCAAGCAAACAAGCAAAAATACATATCAATATTTTTTTAATCTAACATTTAAAGGTTGTTAGATACCACTAAGACGTTTTCTTACTTTACATTATGGTGAAAAGGGAATATCACAACGCTGAGGTATTCATTACGGCAAAATCAGTGAATACTAGCAAACAATTAGATACACATATCAATATTTTTAAATTTAACATTTAAAGGCTGTTACATACTACCAATGCATTTTCTTATTTACATTATGCTAAAAAAGGGGATATCACAACACTGAGGCATCTATAGAAGCAAAAACAGTGAATGCAATCAAACAATTAAATGCACATATCGATATTTTTAAATTTAATGCTTAAAGAGTGGTAGATATTACCCAGACATTCCCTTAACTAGCAGAGACATTATTCAATCTATCGCTGTTATGCTTAACTTCATTAAGTGTTTTTTCTCATTATTACTTCTCTTTTCTTCTCCATACATGTTCAATCTAGGTGAACGGACGACAATTCATCAGTGCTTACCCCGTCACTTTTAAAGAATTTACACACTCTAACACCATTCTTTCTTGATGTAATTCTTTTCCCGGAATTTTTAAACAGTTTCTAGTCAACCCGTTAAATTTCAACGCATACGATTTGACTACTATAACAGAATATAAACAAGTAAAAAATGCGCCGATGTTTCTTCGGAGCAATCGAGTTTTTTGTACAGTTGCTACAGTGTATAATCAAGGCCACCGAAAGTGAATCTATCTTTTGGTGGTCTCGGTAGAATGCTACATGAGCCGCGACCCATGAAACTTTAACTACGGCCTTGTGGTGTCCTATCCTATATCGTTACCAGAAGCACGATTATGGCTAACTTTAACCTTAAAAAGAATAAAAACTACTGAGGCCAGAGGGCTGCAGTGTGGTATGTTTGGTGATTGGAGGGCGGATGATCTACATACCAGTTTGCAGCCCTCTAGCTTCAGTAGTTAGACTAAAATCCGAGTATAAGGAAAAAATTTACAAGACATATTAAAGAACGAGGGATAATCGTGACAAAAATACACATTAATTTCCTCCACCACACACTACGCCATAAACTATTGCGTAACGCGGAACAGACAAAAGAACAACGCCACCGCCGGGTATGAGGGAGCTATGGGTTGTGGGGCTAAATTATTCATCGCCTGACTGCAGTTTACTTCGCACCTGCCTCTGAGGTAACATACTTTACCGTAATCCCCCACCGACTACGACGGCTTAATACTGTTATTTACTCATTGTTCCCAATGTCCGAAGTCATCATACCCAGCGTTATCGCTCTTGGTGGCGCCTGCTGCTTGTTCTGAAGTTATTCCATGCTGGCCACACTTTCCGGATTGGTTATACTGATTATTAACATTATTCAGAAGATGAACCCTATTCATATGGAACAAGCCCACAGGAGCCACTGACTTGAAACTCAAGCTTCCAGAGAATATGGTGTTCATCAGAAAAAGTAACAGAAGATAATGGGAAATACAGAAAGACGATATCGCTTATTAAAAATAAAAAAATAATTAACAAATTAGTAAATAGAAAAAAATTAAGTAAATTAAAATAGAATAATAATAGATAGTAATGCATTGCAGCGTTGCTTGAATAAAGCCATAAAAAGGGCCAAACAAGATGTAAATGACTGATATTCCTTGGGTAAAAATTTTGTCCAGACGTCAGGATGACCCTTGATTCTGCTATCTACATTATTATTATTATTATTATTATTATTATTATTATTATTATTATTATTAAAATAGTTTTACCAGACCACTGAGCTGATCACCAGTTCTCACAGGGCTGGCCCGAAGGATTTGTTTTTATTTATATTGTTTTTTTTTATATTTTGCCAATTAAATTACAATTTTTCGGAAAGTTTCTAACTGGATTAATTGCAAATGTTGAAGTTTCTGACAAAATTTTACTGATCGGTTTATTTCCAAACTTGATAATTTCAGTAACAATGGAAATCTTCATAAGATCCAGATACTTATATTGTCTATATCATTGTAAACATTTCACTTTTCGTTTTATCATATTCAGATTTTTTACCGCTCTGTTAGTCTGCTTTTATATGTGGCTTTAGCTTTTTATAATAAAATCGTAGTAAAATACGTTAATGTTTTGGTTCTGTACATGATTTTTGCAACAAATGAAGACTCATGAATAACCGACGAATATTATTATTATTATTATTATTATTATTATTATTATTATTATTATTATTATTATTATTATTATTATTATTATTATACAAGCTGGAACATACCACATATCTACATTAACTTTCACGTGTCGGAAAATTCGTCCAAAAAATTTTTCTTTTGACGTAAATACACAATTATATCTACAAACGAAATTAACTTTGGCGTGTTAAAAAATCGTGCAAAATGTTTCACGGATTCTTTTTTTCTTTGACGTTCAAACGTCGATATATCTTTATACCCTGATGTTTTCCTTTGAGGAACCTTAACATGCAAAAATCGCGTTCTTTATTTTCAGTACGTATGGAATACAAGCGTAAAAAAACTAATCTCATCATCACCTGATAACCTCCAGAAATAGCGACACCTACAGGAATACGAGAAAATGCATTTAAATGGGAGAAAAATAACAGGAAATGCACTTCCAGGGGAGAAAAACAAGATCAAAAGAATGCTACAAGAACAACAACAAAAAATAAAATAAAATTAAAGAGCAACCAGTGACACATAACGGAATAACAGGAA
Source organism: Macrobrachium rosenbergii (assembly GCF_040412425.1). Taxonomy (NCBI): domain Eukaryota; kingdom Metazoa; phylum Arthropoda; class Malacostraca; order Decapoda; family Palaemonidae; genus Macrobrachium; species Macrobrachium rosenbergii. The sequence continues at coordinate 26,784,912 of NC_089777.1, read as the reverse complement.
ATGCATTTCAAGGGCAGAAAAATAAGATCCAATGAATACTACTAGAACAAAACAAAAAGAAATGAGAGCAACCAGTGACACCTAACGGAATAAGAAGAAATGCATTTCAAGGGCAGAAAAATGTCATCCAAAGAACACTACAATAAAGAAAAAATAAAAGAGCAACCAGTGACACCTAACGGAATAATAGGAAATGCGTTTCAAGGGGAGAAAAATAAGATCCAAAGAATACTACAAGAAAGAAAAAATAAAAGAACAATCAGTGACACCTAATGGAATAAGAAGAAATGCATTTCAAGGGGAAAAATAAGATAAAATAAAAAAACTACAAAAAAAATAAAAATAAAAACACAACCTAACGGAATAATAAGAAATGCATTTCAAGGGCAGAAAAATAAGGTCCAAAGAAAACTACAAGAAAGAAAATAAAAAAAGAGAACAACCAGTGACACCTAACGGAATGAGGAAATGCATTTCAAGGAGAGAAAAATAAAATAAAAAAAAACACTACAAGAAAGAAAAAAAAGAGAATAACCAGTGACACCTAACGGAATAAGAGGAAATGCATTTCAAGGTGAGAAAAATAAAATCCCAAAAAAACACTACAAAAAAAAGACCAACCAGTGACACCTAACGGAATAACAGTAAATGCATTTCAAGAGCAGAAAAATAAGATCCAAATAACACTATAAGAAAGAAAAAGAAAAAAAAAGAACAATCAAACGGTATGATGAGACCCACGCGACGTACTATTTCCGCTTCATACATCACTTCCTCCCTCTGTTTCGACCGACGCTTATGGATACAAAAGATCACGTGATAAGGCCATTCGTCTTTCCATAATACATATATATGCGTCTGTTAGAAAAGGCTTCCGTGTCTGGGCTACTAGTTGTTCCATTAGTAAATGGGGATTCACTACGACGACCCTTCTCGCTAGTAATCCGCCGCCCTCTCTCTCTCTCTCTCTCTCTCTCTCTCTCTCTCTCTCTCTCTCTCTCTCTCTCCACACACACGTGAGGGAGAAGAGATGCCATGAGAGAGAGAGAGAGAGAGAGAGAGAGAGAGAGAGAGAGAGAGAGAGAGAGAGAGACAGAGAGAGAAATACGAATCCCTCATAACCGTAAATAAAGCCTTTCATATATATATATATATATATATATATATATATATATATATATATATATATATATATATATATATATATATATATATATATATATATAGAGAGAGAGAGAGAGAGAGAGAGAGACTCTCTTTCTCTCTCTCTCTCTCTACACACACGAGAGGGAGAAGAGGTGCCATGAGAGAGAGAAGGATGGAGAGAGACTGAGACTCTTCTCTTTATCTCTCTACACACACACGAGATGGAGAAGAGGTGCCATGAGAGAGAGAGAGAGAGAGAGAGAGAGAGAGAGAGAGAGAGCTGGGCCTCCTTGTGAGTCCATGAGGGCTATTGGAGCGTATATTAACCTGTAACGATATTGTGCCCCGGCCTCTGGTAATAAGGGCAACAACCTAATCCCGTAAATTACAGCATAGTAGACATTAAACCTACCCAACGAAAAAGCTTGTATAATCCTGTATTATACGTACGTGTATGTATATATATATACATATTTATGTATATAATATATATATATATATATATATATATATATATATATATATATATATATACATATTATATATATATATATATATATATATATATATATATATATATATATAATTTATCTGAAAGTATTCATGATAGTTTAAGGATAATACGCTTAGTTTGTACTTGCCGTGATACGCTATGCGGCTCTTAGAGAAATATACGGAATAAAGGTACTTTGAACCGCTCTTCGGGACCGTACGTGCCGTTCCTATGGCTAGAACCTCTTCTATTGTCATCTCTTTATGGTAATATAATATAAATATATATATATATATATATATATATATATATATATATATATATATATATATATATATATTATATATATATAATCATATATATGAAATGTCTAGCGCCTTTTAAATCTTCAAGGGGAACGAAGCCAGTCCTCTTGTCAAGATATATTTGTTTATTACAGCGACTTTCCCCAGTTTTTGCATATATTTAGGATAACGACCCTAACTATTGTGATAATTCATACATGGCTAAAAACTTTATGAATATTAACCATACAATCTTCACAAAACATTTCAGTTACCAGTATGAAATAATTTTTGAAAATGTATTTCCTCCACGTGTGCCCTTGTAATAGAATGAAATCAATCAACCTATTCCTACAATGCTAAAATTTATCACAAGAGGAATGCATATTTCATTTCCTATTTCCAGCATAGATCGGTCATATAACGTTAATAGCAAAGCTCTTTGTGCTACGTACCGCAAGGTTTACTTTAGGGTATGGAATATTACCTAGCAGCCACTGACGTTTGCTGTAATATTTTAAAACAGAAAATCGTCCCTTTAATTGTCTGTGAAGTTTGCTTTACTTCAGCTGATATCCATTCCGACTTCCAAAGGAATATAGCAATTCGACTTACGCGATGTTGCATACGAGATGAGGAAATAACAAGCTAAACAACGTCAAGAACATAACTGCGAATGTCATGATCGAAATTCACATGTCTCGTGATGCGAATATAACAGGAGATCTTAACTGATTATGGGTGTGACTTACTCAAGAGCAGACATACGTATGAGGCTCAAAAATAGCCACTAGCACAACAGAGTACACAGGACAAATGAAGCATAGCTAAACAGAATACAAAGGACCCAAGCATTGCAAAACCAATATATATATATATATATATATATATATATATATATATATATATATATATATATATATATATATATATATATATATATATATATATATATATATATATATAATATATATATATATACAATAATATATATATATATAATATATATATATATATATATATATATATATATATATATATATATATATATATATATATATATATATATATATAAAATATTACATGCAAACATACAGTCTCACGTTGTAATACGAACACAAGTGACTTAGGCTGATTATGGGTGAGACTCACTCAAGTGCAGACATACGTATGAGGCTCAAAAATTAGCCGCTAGAGCAACAGAATACACAGGACAAGTGAAGCATAGCTAAACAGAATACACAGGACCAATGAAGCATTGCCAAGCTAAACAAAAATATTATATAAAAATACATGGCTAAATTTACATGCAAACATACATTGCCGTGAAGACATACACTTTTACGTTGCTTATTGTATAGCACTGCTTTGGCAGGCCTATCATCCAGTCTATTTACCATAGATTCTTTGTCATCAAAAAGGCTTTTAGACATGTTTGTAACGCAACAAAGTTAACAAAAAACATTCGTATCAGGAAGTAACAAACGTGATCAGGACGGAAAATGAACATCGGGACACAAATTAACACGCTTTCAAACTTTCCGAAATACAAGTTCTTGATTCTAATTGCCTCTCTGTATGTAAAACAGACAATGAGTCGCTTGGATTCTTTGCAAGGTTAAATTCTCCTCTTAAATGGAAATAAAAGCCCATTAAAAGTTTTGTGCTGGGGACTGTTACTACCCGCCGTCTTAATTCTGAGTACAACCTAATCTGGCAGGCGCAAAGAAAAAGGAATTCAGACGTGGGCCCGTATTATTTAACCGTAACCACATGAGAAAATGACAGTTGGTTAGCTTCAGAAGCTTGTGTGGTTTTGTCTGCCTCATCTTTGTCTCCCCCTCGATAAGTTCTGAGCCGGTAATTCCTCAGAATACCCCTCTTCTGTAATAAAAAATACTTGCCGTTGTCTCTGTGCTCAGAGAGACATTCCTTCTCCCAGACAAGCTCAGGAATCTTTGATCAAGCTTTCAAGAAAGGTTCTGCTCCTTACAAGAAGGCGAAACCTCTCAATGATCTGTTCCAGCAACAGCGATGAATGGCTAGGGTTTGCAAGCACAGGAAATAATGTCAACATTGTTAACTCTGTGACTCGTGCCTCTTTTCACGGAGACCCTACTCCCAAAGGCCTGGAATGGACCTTGGAATGGAATACAGGAGGTCACTCAGCGCTGAAAGGGAAGCTGAGAGTAAAAAGGTTTGAAGGTGTAACAGGAAAGCATCGTAGTTGCGCTGTGAAACAATTATTTAGGAGAAGCTGGAAAGCAAGATGGAGGAAAGAGAATACGAAGGGAGATACAGTAAAAGAAATGAAAGCGGTTGCAGCTAGAGGCCGAAGGGACGCTGCAAAGAACCATAAGTAATGCCTACAGAGCACTGCGTGAGGTGCACTGACGGCACTACCCATCCAAGAATCCCAAGGGTTTGCGTCACCAATGAGATTGATAAATAGATTTCCGATCATTATCTATTTAAACCAACGTTGAACTTCGTCCACACTGCACCCCTGGAACAGAATTAGCCAGAAATCACAAGCTGCTGCCCGCCTAAGTTCAGTAGTAATTACCATGGTGATTCATTTGTTGCTGAATGTGTAAATTTATAATAGGAACTAAGAAACTTAGGAAGATTAGGGGTAAAAGTGGAAAAACTGGATTCCTGTGAGTTGTTCACATTATCTAAATGTTCCTGTCAAGCGACAGATTCAGAAATTTTTGGGCCAAAGGACAGGACAGCCAAAGCAAAATATCCCTTGGCTGGGTCAGAATTTTTGGGACTTATTATCAGATTTCTTGAAGGAGGTATTGTCGCCATAAATATTACAACAAATAAGTCTGATTGCATGATGGGATACTGAAAACGAGAATTAAAATGAAAATATAAATAAATAAGTTAATAAATAACTATAAACCTTAGGCTGTGCATGATCTTAGTAAAGATGCCATAGCACACCAAAGTTTGGGAACACGCTTACCTTAATTAGGTCTATACGTTGCCCCTGAGACGGCACACTAGCCACCATCACTGGCAAGGATACTTCAACCAATTAATGTTTAAATACTTCAATAAATTTATGTTTAAATATTTAAGCTAATTAAATATTTAAACAAATATTTAATTCGCTTAAATATTTAAACATAAATATTTAAATATTTGTTTAAATATTTAAGCGAATTAAATATTTAAACAAATATTTAAATATTTATGTTCAAATATTTAAGCGAATTAAATATTTTTATGTTTAAGTATTTAATTAGCTTAAATATTTAAACGTAAATATTTAAATATATGTTTAAATATTTAATTCGCTTAAATATTTAAACATATATATTTAAATATTTTAATATTTGTTTAAATATTTAAGCGATTTAAATATTTAAACATATTTAATTCGCTTAAATATTTAAACATAAATTTAAATATTTAAGCGAATTAAGCAAAACTTAATGGGAAGTAAGGGTTGTACAACTGCCAGTTGGTTAGGATACTGTAAAAACCATTAACCTCCCCTCTTCCTTATAACACCTATAACCAATATACAAGTGGTAACACTGGTCCATTACACTACCAATTAAAAGTATCTTTAATATTCTATCCCCTAGCTTACCAGCAAGTGTTGTAAAATAGATCGCAATCAATGTCCATGTCGTGGTAATGGATGAAAATGGCAGTGTCGTTTAAAAAAAAGCTTTTACCTACCACTGAGCTTACCTTAATCCCCCACAATAATAAACGCTTTGGGGACATTTCAGTCACTATGTGAAAGGATTATAATTGCCTGCTTCTACAACAATGCGGGGAGATCAAATCTGACTAAATCCCATTTAGAATGATGGCATCTTGTTCAATGGAACCTGTATGCTTAACGTTCTGTACATCAAATCGGTAAAATATCTTCCCATTCTTTGCTACTTTTATAACTGATATTCTATGTTTTTGTCAATGGACATATCCGTCCTTAATGACTGGAGTCTTTCAGCGGTTTATATATTCAATTCCTTTGAACTTCAGCGACCAGAAAAGTTACATACACATTTAAAAACATGCCTGGCAATGAATGCAGCGAGGCCTTCTACAGGAGCAAAACGCTTGTGTTGATCCTGGCCAGATTCATCTAATGACAGCAGGCTAAAATTTTTATTGCTATTACTTCGCACTGAGTTGGTAAGGATTACTGGTCTCTAAAGATGCTTTAATGGCTTTGGGCACGAGAGTATATCGTTTGTTTTACGCCGCAAGGGAACTAAAGTTGTCCTTTCGAAATCCAACTTTTCATATGTTGGAACTCATCTTTACATATCTGAATAATCGTCAATTTATGGTGTGTAAGGTTTAACAAATGGGGATATTCCAGTTACATGTCCTTCCTTAACTTACAGTACTGACAATCCTTTAGTAACTTTTTATTTTAACGTATGATATATACATACATACATACATACACATTTCATATATATATATATATATATATATATTTATATATATATATATATATATATATATATATATATATATATATATATATATATATATATATACAGAAGGTGATTGTATGCTCATGTTTGTAAGTAGAGGTAAATACATAATCATGTATCTACGGATGCATTCTTGAAATTACAAAAAGCATCTAAAATAAATGACATTGTCTAATTACAAGTCTGAGTAACGTATTCAAGATGAATACATGCAAGCACTGGGGTTTTACAATTACCGTCCTTTTATTTATCGATAATTAGGAAGCAATATGCAAAACAAGTGAGAAAAAGCCCGGGTTCTATCAGACAAGAAATGGGTTAAAAATCTTGAACATTACTTTACCTGCAATATGAAAAATATATATCACTTCTTTTACTGAAAAGTCAAACACAGATCTTGAAGCTTCAAGCTTCCTCTTCAGTCGGATTTTATAAGATAGGATTATAAGATTTAGGCCAAAGGCCAAGCGCTGGGACCAATGAAGCCATTCAGCGCTGCAAGGAAAACTGAAAGTAAAGGTTTGAAAGGTGTTACAGGAGGAAAACCTTGCAGTTGCACTATGAAACAATTTCTAGGAGAGAATGGAAAGTAAGATGGCAGAAAGAGAATATGAAAGGAGGTACAGTAAAAGGAAAGAAAGGGGTTACAGCTAGGGGCCGAAGGGACGCTGCAAAGAACCTGAAATAATCCCTACAGTTCACTGCGTGAGGTGCACTGACGACAATGTCCCACTACGGGAACCTCTTCAATCGGGTGAGTAACATTCAAGACACGCAAAGCTTCGAAACCTGTTTGTGTTTTTTCAATAAAAAGAATTCCTCAAGAACACTGGATTTTATTATTGCATCAAGGGATCGTCAATGAATTTCAGTTCATTGCACATCACTGCATTTCCATATTGCGGCAATCATGAAATGTGACATGATATTTCCATATTGCAGGAATCATGAAATAAGCAAGATATACGCGAACGTTAAATTGCCTACAAAACGCAAATGTCAGATTTTCAGCCTCGGCAATTTTGACCTTTCACCTTGACAAGGTGTCTTTGATCTAGGTGAAAACTGATCAACAGTTGGAAGACCTTCAGTATCACTTTACGTGATTTTCGTCTCACGCAAATAAAAATGGTACAATTCAATGTCACTCCATCACAATCATAATCAATCTAGCACCCTTAGATATCAGAGTCTCTCTCTCTCTCTCTCTCTCTCTCTCTCTCTCTCTCTCTCTCTCTCTCTCTCTCTCAGACATGCACAAAATACAATATATTTTAAAAAATAAAACATGAGGTTTCTTTCTTGTTCATGCATATAAATTAAATATTCTTTGACAGTGTCCAAGATTACCCAATCTCTTGTGCTATAAATCAAGTGTTCGTTGATAACACTACTTGGCTCTCTCTCTCTCTCTCTTCTCTCTCTCATTATATCAATCTCTCTTTTAATATCAATTTCATGGGTTCAATTCCTTTTAATATCAATTTCCATTATATATATATATATATATATATATATATATATATATATATATATATATATATATATATATATGCATACATTTATATATAGTATAAATATATTTACATTATAGCGTATTTATATATAATATATATTATATTACCTGAATACCATCTGACATTAATCTGATGGTTTCATTCATACATATCAATCAAATGCCTTTTGTTATTAATTTCAAATTCTCTCACTTTCCCCTCTCGTGCACGTAAATATCCTTGGATAACAATTACAGTGCGTATTTCACATGCATATTAATGCAACACTACTTATATTAATCTCCTCTCTCTCTCTCTCTCTCATAATCCAAAGTTCTCTGATCTCAGTCTCAAGGATTCTCTCTCTCCCTCCCCTCTCTCTCTCTCTCTCTCTCTCTCTCTCTCTCTCTAAGTCATGCATATCGGTATGAAACACAAGGCGGCTCCCCGCCCACCCTTTCTCTCTCTCAATCCAAAATTCTCTGATCTCAGTCTGAAAGATTTTCTGACTCTCTAAGTCATGCATATCAGTATCAAACAAGGGATCTCTCTCTCTCTCTCTCTCTCTCTCTCTCTCTCTCTCTCTCTCTCTCTCTCTCTCTCTCTCATAATCCAAAGTTCTCTGATCTGTCTCAAGGATTTTTTTTCTCTCTCTCAAAGTCTTGCATATCAGTATGAAACAAGGAACCTCTCTCTCTCTCTCTCTCTCTCTCTCTCTCTCTCTCTCTCTCTCTCTCTCTCTCTCTCTCTCTCATAATCCAAAGTTCTCTGATCTCAGTCTCAAGGATTTTTACTCTTTCTCAAAGTCATGCACGTCAGTATTGAACACAAGGGGGCGCCCCCCCGCCTCTCTTTCTCTCATGCATAACATCATTCCGCTATCCTTTAATATCAATCTGGGACGTTCGCCTTCGCCTCCTCCCCCATCCCCCCCAACCTCAACCCCCGGGGCCTCGGCAAGAAGAAGACGACCGTTCTGCTTTGCCAAGTTAATGGTATTTTGGTTGATAATGAAAACAGGATGCAAACTCGACTCTGCCGCATCACCTGTGTTTGCTCATTTGAGAAGAACAAACAGCGGCTCGCTTGCCATAATTCATTGTGTAGAGAGAGAGAGAGAGAGAGAGAGAGAGAGAGAGAGAGAGAGAGAGAGAGAGAGAGAGAGAGCGAAGGAAGAAGCCAGCGCAAAGGTTGGGGAAGGAAGGGAGGAAACGAGAAAGATTTATGTTCGGACTTTGTAGAGAAAAGGGCTATTTTCATGCATGAGGATGTTCTGCTAAGCTGTAACCCTTAAGTGTGTGTATTAATATGTAGTGTGAGTGTGTTTGTGTTTGTGTATGTATATATACATATATATATATATATATATATATATATATATATATATATATATATATATATATATATGGTAAAAACCACAACCTCTTAACTTCTCGATTTCCTCACACATTTTGGATACTACTGTCACTACAAACCCATGATTAAAATGAAAAACCAAATGAAGAAATTCCGACGCCCGTGGCAAGATTCGAACCCACACCCGGAATATCAGAACGAGGTAACGTTATCCGCATGACCACTGCCACAAACAAAGACTGTGATGAGTTTTCGTTACATGACACAGTGATTGAGCTTGCAGTTTAGCTACACATTCCTATAGGTTCTAAAATAGGTTCAATTAGGTTCTAAAAAAAGTTCGGATATTCCGAATGTAGGTTCGAATCCTGCCACGGGCGTCAGCCTTTCTTCATTCGGTTCTTCATTAGGATCTTAGGTTTTGCAATGACGAGATCAAATGAAACATCTGTGAACTACTTGTAGAGGTCTTTCTCGAAGACAGAAAACACAAAAAATTTAGTAAAAATCCAAACATTCTACAAGTGAATACCAATTCTGATTCCTAATTTATTCTAGATATGAAAAAAGAATCATGTTACGGATATTTTACGTTCAAAAACTGTGAAACGGAAATATTATAATAGAAATGTATAATAAAAACTGAATCAAAACAGGTCTTGCTTATTACTGCAGTTTCACGTCTCCGTCTACCTGTTACACAATGCCCCGGAGACAAAGCTCAAGATTACTTGGCCAGACTAATATATGTACGCGAGATGTAATGTAATTAACATAGTCTTCCCCGATTTGGGAAACGGCGGCGGAGGCAGTAGCCGAGTCTTACCAAGCCAACGACAACCCCCCCTCTCCCCCCGCGTCGACAGAAGCTTTATTGCGTAAGATAAAGTTTCCTTCTGCTTAATAAGAGATATTGGGATGCTTACTAAACTTGCACTACTTTGTGATTATAAACCTCTTATTGAATTGAATTGGATATAGAATTTAGGCCAAGGGTCAAACACTGCGACCTATGAGGTCATTCAGCGCTGAAACGGAAACTGACAGTAAAAGGTCTGAAAGGTGTAATAGGAGGAAAACCTCGCAGTTGCACTATGAATCAATTGTTAAGAGAGGGTGGAAAGTAAGATGGGAGAAAGAGAATATGAGAGGAGGTACAGACGAAAGGGGTCGCAGCTAGGGGCCGAAGGTACGCCGCAAAGAACCTTAAGTAATGCCTACAGTGCACCTCATGAGGTGCACTGACGGCACTCCCTCCCCTACGGAGATAAACAGCTTATTTCTTACTCACGCATTAAATATTTTTAAACGATTAGTTAACTGGTTTCTCGAATATTATTTCTCATTTGTGCCGGTAGACCTGTAGTGACTAACCCGTAATCCTAGCCTATACCTAACTATTTTCCTTTACCAGTTTTTCAGTTTATTTTAAATTTAACTTAAATTTCTTAGAACTGTTTTTTTTTTACCAAATTCCCTTCACATATTCCTATTTCCATTCGGTGTTTAAATACTTGAACCCTACACTGCATTCTTACACTGACAATTTCATTTCCGTTCACTTCTGGGATGACGTTGTTTTGCAAAGTATGCGACAAAAAAAAAAAAAAAAAACTCGCCTTCTACCAATAAAACAACCCCTTTCTCTTTGATAACAATAAAACCACTACGCCTCCTTAACTGCCGTACTTGAAACAACTTTCATTTCCCAGTGGAATCGAGCCAGAAGTTTCCAGAGAGAACGAAAATTTTTATTACGAGAGCTGACGAGTAAGTTACACAACTTGTAGTATTTACACATAAGTTGTGAAAAACAGCTAGGGTTAGTAAATGTGATAAAGCTGCAAACCATGTCCCAATTTCCAGTTTTAATGAACTGGAATTTCCAGGTTTACTACACTGGAATCTCCAGTTTTACTAAACTGGAATTTCCAGTTTTACAAAACTGGAATTTTCAGTTTTACTAAACTGGAATTTCCATGTTTTGCTAAACTGGAATTTCCAGTTTTACTAAATTGAAACTTCCAGTTTTATTAAACTGGAATTTCCAGTTTTACTAAACTGGAATTTCCAGTTTTACTAAACTAGAATTTCCAGTTTTACTAAACTAGAATTTCCGGTTTTAATAAATTGAAATAAAAAAATATTAAATCAACTGACGACAATTTTTTTAACTAAGCTTCAGTGAATCACTCTTCCAGAAGGAACTTAACAAGGAAGGTTTACAGGTTGTACACCTTGCACGAAGTTGACCTCAAAGTCACTGCAATACAAGGTAACCTCCCCCACTTCCCAACCCCCACCCCTCCTTCTGTCACTTTGCCGAAACGCTGCAACCAGATACAGTTCACCTGATCTTCATGTCAACAGATATTAAAGCACTAAGAGAACTCATATCTCTACCAAAGCGTGAATCCTCGTTTTTAATCTGCCAGATTCGGTGTGTAACATACCTCCACGCGACCTTTGTTCAAGGTGAACTCCGAAACTGTTAACAGTTCATCTAAATCCAGAGCAAAGAGTTTAAAATGGATAAAACTGGAACAAGTGACATAAAAAGTTCTCAAATGTGAATCAAGCCCGCACCCAACAGCTCAACCATGGCCAGTAAAGTTTGAACATCTTGAGGAAAGGCCCACTGATAAAAACAAGTGAATACATAATCCCGTCTTAAATTCAGTAAAGAAGGTGATAAAATACCAATGACTAGTCGCCTGCCGACTTTCGTGCTTGAATAAAAGCGTTTGGAACAGCTTATAGTTGTTAAATTCAGTTAAAATCTCTGTGCAGACACTGGGAATACTATTGTACTACATGGAGTCTCAATCTATTTACATTTCTAAGGAATTAAAGGATTGTTCTGAGATTATCCCTCTGAATTTCATTAAGCCTTCAGCCTTTAGGGGAAGATATAAATGCATTTTACCACAGACAATGTTCAGAAATATCACTGAGGTTGAATTCTGAAAGCACAAGATTTTAATTTACAGATAACCGTCATCATTGGTAATAGCTTACATTAAGTCTATTTCCAGTTAGTTGCTGAGTCATCTTACACTAAACAGAATGCCTAAAAGAGGAAAGCAGAAGGTAGAGAGAAGAAAAGGACGGATAGCTACAAGTAAACTAACAACAGTTTTTCCATATCAAAAGACAATGCAAATGATAAAACCTAAGGTCAAAATAACGTCAAAAGTCTCGCCATTTCACATATACTATGCTACTGCATTGTATTCATTAATTTGTCTCGAATCTCATGCAATTACACCAGTCCTTTAAAGAAAGATTCTGTCGAATGGAACTGCATCAGCAACTTGTAAATGATTTCTAAGAAAACGCAATAATTCGAGTAAATATAAAACGCAAGCATGCAGAATAGAGACCTTAATCCTTTCCTGTCAAAGGCGATTACATTTTAATGATAGGTGCCCTCCACTCTTACCCCTTGTGAGATTAACCTCAATACCGTCGAATTAAGACAAAAGATAAAATAGCAAACATTTGCTGGCAATGCATCCTAAGGTACGAAGACAGCAAATAACTCATTAATTTTTGAAAGGGCATTGGGGAATATTACAGTGAATCTGTCATATATAACACAATATCAATAATCATTATCCTAAAGTACGAAGACAGCAAACAACTTATTATTTTTCAAAAGTCGAGCGATGGGTAATATCCCAATGGATTTATCATATATATCACACTATCAATAATCATTTTTCGCACAAAGATGCACCTTATAATTCGGACACTATTTCTAGAGTCATATTAATATTCCAGAGTTATATTAAATTCGCGTATTGTGTCAACAAATAATAATCCTCGTTCACAAATGAAAGTATACAGCTTATAAAGGATAACCTGGCAGCTTACATTTCAATCAACAAAACCCGTGACGCTCGAGGCTCGAGTAACGTCGACATCAATCAACCTCACGTAACCATGATACCAGTTACCAGTGATTAATAATGAATGCAAAATGTGTGAAGGCAAATGTGAGCTTTTGAGCATTATTTGATTAATTCCTTCTGCAAATGAGGCTTGAGCCCAAGTTTTCATTTATATATTCATCGGCTGTATATATAAGGCACTTTCAAGGTTACTTAACAAAGATAATTACCTGAATCGGGTTTGTTTCATGAGAGAGAGAGAGAGAGAGAGAGAGAGAGAGAGAGAGAGAGAGAGAGAGAGAGAGAAATTCCTTCCGCAAACGAGGCTTCAACCCAAGTTTTCATTTGCATGTTCATCGTTCATTTAAATACGGCACTTTAATGGTTATATTACAAAGATAATTACCTTGATATGCTTTGTTTCAGCTAGAGAGAGAGAGAGAGAGAGAGAGAGAGAGAGAGAGAGAGAGAGAGAGAGAGAGAGAGAGAGAGAGAGAGAGAATTCCTTCTGCAAACGAGGCTTGAACCCAAGTTTTCGTTATCATGCTCATCGTTCATTTAAATAAGGCACTTTAAAGGTTACATTACAAAGATAGTTACCTTGATATGGTTTGTTTAAGCTGGAGAGAGAGAGAGAGAGAGAGAGAGAGAGAGAGATAAGCAAGTCATAAAGTCCTCTCTCATATGCAGATTTCCTCATCATCAGGTCAAATATTGACCTGTCTCATACTTTCCAGTTCACCATTTTCTATTGGAGGGGGTGAGCGAGCAATGTTGGATGATTAAACAAGGGGAAAATATGATACCAAAAGAGAGAGAGAGAGAGAGAGAGAGAGAGAGAGAGAGAGAGAGAGAGAGAGAGAGAGAGAGAGAGAGAGAGAGAGAGAGAGGCCTCTTGCTGATGGATATTTGTATCTTATCCTATATTCTAGGTAACAAAATCGTAGATGAAACTTTTGGGCTCTAACTTTGTCAGGACTTCAAAAATCCTATAAATCATGTAAGCTTTGTAGCATCGCATTATATACTAATGGAAATGAAGGTAGTTCCTCACCGCCTATCTCCAGTGACAAATAATTGATTACTGTGAATATCAATTTTCACTGTTTCTTGAGGGTTCCAAATTGTGGACAGCACATATTCGATAACATTATGCAACATTTTTTAACTTATTTTTTCTAGCGAAATCTACATCTCATTCAGTATTAAGTGAAATTAAACTTTATTTTAAATATCTACATTGCAGAATTTGAGTCCTGAGGCCCCGGAAAGAACATTAAAAATCCTTAATTAGTAAATATATGCTTCTTCTCTCTCTCTCTCTCTCTCTCTCTCTCTCTCTCTCTCTCTCTCTCTCTCTCTCTCTCTCTCTCTCTGCTAATGGTACATTCAGACTCTTATTTGCCATTTGTTTACACATGTTCTTCCTGGACATACTAATAAGTGCACCCACACTTAAATGTAAGAAAATCACTAATTCTCACAGAAACGTAACACACAATTCATTAACATTTATAAACGAATAAAAACATATTTCTTGACAGGCATCACACACACACACACACAGAAAATAAACATGTTATGGAATCCCCTATGAAAAAAAATACAGTTTCTGTATAACAGTAATTCGGCCAGTATCCAAAATCTTGTAACTCTTCCCCAAATTAGGGGCACAGGCTCAATTGCTAAGTGGGAAAGCGTTTATTTTGCCCGTTCAACAGGTCCCATCACTTTTTTTTTTTACAGCAATTTAATAAGATAAAAGCCACCGGGATTTTTATCTGCTAATAACCGGAAGCCCCCCGAGAAATTTACGGTCACTGTATTAAATGCAGTGAACGCTTAATGTAATTAGGGAACGTTAGTTGTGGCGAAATACATTAGGAGATTTATTTCCACATGAAGCCAGCTATTTTCACGAACCGCAGACTAATTACTTTTAAGTAGTCTTTTCATAAACCGGCGTTTAGGATTGCAAGGCCTTTGTGTTGCAGTAGTGTATACAAGGCGGAAGCATCCGGAATAGAGGAAAATGTTAATATTACCTAATGGCATAATATTGATATTAGTTACTGTCATAATTCCAAAAGTAACATCTACATTTTGTACAGTGTCAATATTTCGAGAAACGAGACAGAATCGCGAATAGAAAATTACAAGCAGGGAAATCTATGGAAATTTTACCATCGCTACTTCAGTTTATCCATGCAGGGGTTTTCTGTATGGCTTCCTTGACCACAACTGCTGTGACGCCTATCTACGGCAGGCTACATGTTGCTTGCTGCATTGAACTATCGCTAGCACTAAATAATATTAAAGGATCTTGTGCGGCGTATAATAAGCAAAAATCCAGGAACGTACGTGGAAAGGGTAAAAAATTTAATATGTCTGCTGTATGAAATATATTGTATATGTTTTCAACATACGAAATATGTAAACATATACCTAAGGTTAAGAATTCATTGTTTCTAAAGACGGCGACGATAATACGGAAACGTTCTAAAAGTCGGACGTGAAATATCAAAGAGCAAATGAATTTCAATTGGCAGGGGAGATTTCACATGGTTTTACCTGCAATCCAAAATACAATGCATGTATATTTATTTATCTGCAATCTAAAGGCAATGCATTTATACCTATTTACCTGTAATCTAAAAAACAATGCGTGTATATTTATTTACCTGTAATCTAAAATAAAATGCATGTATATTTGTTTACCAGCAATCTAAAATACAATGCATGTATATTTGTTTACCTGCAACCTAAAATAAAATTCATGTATATTTATTTTCTTGCAATCTAAAATACAATGCACGTATACCTATTTTCCTGCAATCTAAAATACAACGCATGTATATTTATTTACCTGCAATCTAAAATAAAATTCATGTATATTTATTTTCTTGCAATCTAAAATACAATGCATGTATACCTATTTTCCTGCAATCTAAAATACAACGCATGTATATTTATTTACCTGCAATCTAAAATAAAATACATGTATATTTATTTTCTTGCAATCTAAAAACAATGCGTGTGTATTTATTTACCTGCAATCTAAAACACAATATCTATATATTTATTTACCTGTAATTTAATTTACAATACATGTATATTTATTTACCAGCAATCTAAAGTACACTGCATGAATATTTACTTACCTGCAATCTAAAATAAAATGCATGTATATTTATTTTATTGCAGTGTAAAATGCAATGAATGTATATTTATTTACCTGCAATCTAAAACAATACCTATATATTTATTTACTTGTAATTTAAATTACAATGCATGTATATTTATTTACCTGCAATCTAAAATACGTGTGTATATTTATTTACCTGCTGTCTGAAATACAATTCATGCATATCTATATACCTGCAGTCTAAAATACACTGCACGTAAATTTATTTACATCTAAATTACAAGGCACGTTATTTATTCCAATATCCATTTTCTGACAATATTTCAACAAACGATACATATTGAGATGCAAAAATAATATCTCACTGTCTGAAGCGTAATAAAGTTTTCTAGTCCATTCATAAAAAAGTTTAGTCATTCATAAAATCATTCTCCAAGCTAATCACTACATTTACAGAATACCCATTCATAAAACAGCACAGAAAACCGCATATCTTCGATTATGCATTGATAAAATTTCCATTGTTTATTAAAAAAACTGAAGATATGGAAGGGGAGGAGATAGAGTTATACCTGTGGCACAATTACGACTATAATCAGGAAAGCATGACAGCTACAAGTTGAGCGACATTCCCAAATTCCTATGAAAGATTAATGATTCCCAGAAATTCAGGTGGTTAGGAGGGAGCTTCGATGATGCCCTGTGAATAGGTGAGAATCTTCTTGTTTCGTTTGACAAAGGAAACAAATGAATACAGTCAAATCTGACTAGGCTACAGTGCAACGTTCTAAATGTTTAAAGAGGTTTTTTCTTGATAGAGAGAGAGAGAGAGAGAGAGAGAGAGAGAGAGAGAGAGAGAGAGAGAGAGAGAGTAGAAGTCAATATATCTCTCATACACAAAATGTTGAGTAATACGTGAGTAGATGTACATATTAGTAAAAAAAAAAAACAGACTTTAGAGAGAGAGAGAGAGAGAGAGAGAGAGAGAGAGAGAGAGAGAGAGATTAATACGTCAAAAGTGAAGCTGAAAAGGACGACAGTATACTTCCGAGTAAAATAACATTTCTGCAGTTACTTCCTTAGAATTCTTGGCTATTGACGATGGTTCGGGCATTCACGCTTCGCCTACAAATCACCCCCCGAGAGAGAGAGAGAGAGAGAGAGAGAGAGAGAGAGAGAGAGAGAGAGAGAGAGAGGTGGCTCTAATAATGTAAAGGAGATTGTATCTCTTTCATACGAATGTGCTCCAATGGCGCGCATCATCATCGCTGGAAAATATAGAGAGTCGCGTCTCTATTTACGAACCTCTTCTGTTCGCGCTTCCCGGAATCAGGTTTGTATTCAGGAGAGTATGTCGTGTCGATACGCACCGTACACCGTAACAAAGTTCGTTTCCGGAAAAGATAAATACACCTCGGTTGACCTTACCTTAATGAAGCTCGGTAAAATTGCAACGGCGGTGCGATGGTCAGGTTATTCATGCAAGCAAGTGATACTGTCAAATATTTTTTCCTAATAATTCTTTGTTTTAATTCTAGAATTATTATTTGTCATAATTTGTTATTGCTTTGGCCCTAAGTATTCATGACAATATATTTCAACTAGAAAATTTAGGCATTTGGGTATTAAATCAGGTTTGAAACGTGGAAAATACTTTTTCTACGGCGTAAAAGCGGTATGCACTAAGTGGTCTTTTACTTATCCGAAAGCAAAAAACCAACATATGAAAGCAAAACGGGAGAAGAAAAATAATACGCAAACCATAATCTATCAGACGGAAGACGGTGATGATCAATAGCACTGAATTTAGGAGAGCGTTGCTTCCATACAGCACAACTTCTAATATGAAACAAACTTGTTCATTTCATATTAGAAACTCGTTCATTCGCTAAAAGATATACAAAAAACATAAAGAGCAAGGTTAGTCTTGAAATGCAGTATTAGGAAGCAAAAATGAATGTGAATTATTCACAACTGTCGTGACTGTAGTGAAGTAATTCGGCAGAATCAATGTTGCATTTATTTTCATAATAATAAATTCTTGCCCCTCCCCATGACAAAGTATTCCATAACTCTCACGAATAAATTACGTGTTCATGTATCGCCAACAACCAGACATGCACTGTACCATTACATCACTTGGAACACACACGTCGTGTGTCAACGACAGAATTCCGCTACAGAAACCTGGACAATCGGGTAAACAGCACTGTCAAAACGGTTAACATACCTGTCTGCGACCGTACATGGTATTGTGCTGACCAATGGTACCGCTGACGTCAGAACCTGAAAAATATTTTGACATTTAGAAAGGTTGATGTGGTTGATTTTGAGCGCATTTGTCTGACATACTAAAATACATAACGGTTTGCTTACTTGCACAGCAATGTCTTATATGCAGGTCAGGTATAGTGTTAAAAGCAGGTCAGGTAGGCTCTATTGTTCAAAGTCAAAGTTCAAAGGTCATATTGCGCCTAGTGTTCTTAAGTATCCTGTGTATAATCCCATTAGTCCTGTAACTCATTTGACTGATCGATATTATGTTTATGTATCACAATGTAGAATAAAAGTGGTGATATAAGACTTCGTTATTGAATGAAATTCAACAAACAGATTACCAAGAAAAATAGGAGAATAAAACTATAATCAACGTACATAAACATACCTCCCGAAAATGTGGCAGAACAAACCACAAGATAAGTCTGGGAGAAGTGGATTAAGAATGTGAAATCGACCAAATATAAGCTCTTTAGTACGAAAAGAACGCGCATAGCTATTTACCATACTAATGCAACAAGTGTTCATAACATCGAAGTACAGTATTAAGAAGCTACTATCCATTTCAGGGACCGCGAGTCATCGTTTTCTCAAATATCTCTCAAACTAATTATTTGATCGAAATGGTACTGTGGCACAATGTACAAGACACCTCCCTCTAATTTTTGGTAATATAATGCATTGTCAAATGGCGTTAGTTAAGGCGTTTAAAGGCAAAGTCGCACGAGTCAGCAGGCCTAAACTACGCAATCGAACGTCCGCTATCCCCCACAGACATGAAAGGGGGGGGGGCGTGTGTGGAGATGAGGAGGTCAGGAAAGTGGCTTGAGGGAGGGGTGAGGAGGGGAAGGATAGGGAAGGATGAGGAGGAGAAGGGAGAGGAAGGGTGGGATGGGGACAAAGAACGTTCGAATGTAAAGTTTGGCGATGCTTGGCAACACCATGTAAGTCAAGAGTAAACGCCTTCACTAAAACCATTTGACAAAGCACTATATTACCAAAAATTAGCGGGTGTCTTGTAGGCTACACTGTGGCTGGAGGTGTCTTGTAGGCTACACTGTGGCGGGAGGTGTCTTGTAGGCTACACTGTGCCAAAGTACCATTTCGATCAAATAATTAGTTTGAAAGCTATTTGAGAAAAACGATGACTCGCGATCCCTGAAATGGATAGCAGTTGCTTACACTGATCTTTTTACCTTAACAGACTACTAGTAGGTACACTAAGGCCAATGAAGAGAGAGAGAGAGAGAGAGAGAGAGAGAGAGAGAGAGAATGCTTCGTGTCCAGCAAAACAATGAGCCAAGTTCCTTACATAACTACCCACTGCTCTCTGAGAGAAAGACGCGATCATAAAACCGTTAAAATGAACGCGTCCATTGGTTTCAGTTAATCACAATTTTAATAGCAAGAAAACAAAATTCTCTCTTATTTCAGCCACAATAACAAATACAGAATTATCACACTTCCTTTTCCGACACCCGTTGTTTTCCAATATACTAAAAAGTTGAAAAGTAATTGATATGACGCCTTAGAGTGGTGCATAAACACATTACTTTAATAGCACCATTATTGCATAATTGTATTGTTCATTATCAAAAGCGAAACCATGAACAAATACGTGTTTTTTTCTAGATCTCTAATAACCAGAATATTCTGAATTTCCTGAGACAGACTGCAAAATGCTTGCAAATATAACACCACTACGACGTTAAGTTCGTCACCCATACTGGGTATAGGATGCACACTTGGGGCAAGATAATATTATTTGAATGATTCACTTTCGTTAGCTGGTATCAAATCATGAACCACCTCGCCGGAAAAATAAATCCTGCAATAAAATTTCTTGATAAAACTTTCATCCATGACGACTAAAAAATGACAGAATATTCGCGTGACACCTTCTTCAGTCATATGCATATTTCGCTTTGCTCTCCTGTCCTCTTTTTAGTGTTGTATTCACGCTATTTAAAAGAAAGTTTTTTTAAAAGTTAGCAAAGTAGCAACAAATTAAAAAAAGAAACTCTTCAAAGAGTTAGCAAAGTAGCATAAAATTTCAAAGATGATTTTTTAAAAAGTTAGCATGGTAACATAACAAAACCGCACATAATTTCAAAGTTTTACGAAAAGTTACCAATGCAACGTCAAATTCTAAAGAAAACTTTAAAAAGTTAGCGAAGTTGTATCAACGAGACTTGCCTTTCAAAGTTTTATTCACTGCCATTAAATGATACGAATTCCAATGAAAACCAAACTGGATACGAATTATAATAGAGCAATCAAGTAAATCGAAATGTGTTGCGTTGGTTAAAGAATGGTAACACGAAATCCGTACCTATTACTCCATCATGACGGCTAATTAGAGGGATAATCTATGTCAGACACGATCAACATGTATCAGCGATGTCGAATGTATTTTGCGATCAATTATATTTAACAGTTTACGCATTACTTCGATCAAACAAATTTTCCTTTTCAATGGAATAACTTCAAAAAATCTACTTGTAGCCTTGTTATAGAGCTGAGAATCTCCCTAAACTTTATGGACACTTTATATACTCAAACAGGAGCCTATTTTTTTTTTAAATATGCTAAAATTAGTATTTTTTTTATTTTTACAAAATCTTGGTCAAACTTTACAGATGCTTCAAGTACACAAGAACAATTCAATCCTTATACTTCCTCAAAATCTCTCTCACCATAAATGAATAACTCTTTCAACAGCTATCTAATATTATATTGGCCAATTTTAATGTAATCTATTTTCTTTAAATGGCAGCGAACCTGCGGTTATAAAAATACGGTCTAAAACTAATGATTTCTTGTTTGAGGCTTTTCATACGAAAGCTTTGAAGTTTAAATTTACAAAAGCTTGACTAATCTGCGTGTACAAGACAATATGGAGCTGGTGGAAGGCCAGGAACTTTCCTGCATGTTTCCAAATGTTCGCATGACAATGTTCGTATATAAAAAAAAAAGGAGCAAAGAAAGAATTAAATGAATTAAAGAAATCAGTATAATTATCCAACATAAAATATATGTTATTATGAAATAAAAAAAAAAAGCCATGCCTCTGTAATATGTAATAAGTAATTGTACTTTCCCCAACTATCAAGGTCCACAGACTTGACCATTGTTAGTCTCCTTTAACTCGAACAGTCAACCAGAATAACGTTTCATGCACCCATAGTTATTTTTTGCTAATGAGTCGTTGATATATATCAAATACTACCAGTCATGCATACAATAATGAATATTATTGCTATAAAACAAACGTGGAATGCTTCAAAGGAGGCTAACGCTGAAAATTAATTCTGCTTTACAGAACAGAATCATAGGGTGATCATTGTTATGCAAGCTCAGCTCTGGTTGCAAGCACCAAAAATAAATCAACTGCAAGCGGTCAGTCGATACATCCCGTGCGATCACAGACTATCTTTTGCATCCATCTTCTATCCTGAGAGCAACATGTACAGAGGTAATATCAGAATTATACGTGCTGATCGCAATTTCCTTTCATACTAGTCGATACAGCTATTTCAAGAACATGTTTCATACGAAATTCTGTGTTGCTGAGGCAGTAGGAAGACAGAAAACGTGCTGTCCTTGTATTATACGATATTCTCAGCCTCACAATCTAAATTTTCAGGACGCCATTGCTCGTCGTCTTTGATGAATTGCCCAAACCGAACATGTATACTTGTCATACTCACAGTAAGTGTCGTGGAGAAAGGCAAAAATTGTTCCTCTGAACGATAATTATACATATCCGCAATAAATTGTTCTTTGAAAGGCAAAATTGTTCCTTGGAACGATAATTATACATATCCGCAATAAATTGTTCTTTGAAAGGCAAAATTGTTCCTTTGAACGATAATTATACATATCCGAAATAAATTGTTCTTTGAAAGGCAAAATTGTTCTTTTGACCGATAATTATACATATCCGCAATAAATTGTTCTTTGAAAAGCAAAATTGTTCCTTTAAACGATAATTATACATATCCGCAATAAATTGTTCTTTGATTTGTTAAAACGTTAACTATCCAACCACCATCCACATTTCCACATCAATTTTCCTTTCCAAAAGGCCCTAGCCTTTGTACGGAGGATATATAAGAGTGGGGAACAGGAAAAATCAGAAAGAAATACTGTAACAGAGATGTGCAAAACGTTTACGTTAGAGTGTTAGCATTGGCGTTGCTAAATAGATGATATCTTTGAATACAGAATATTGTCATCCTCCCGATACTGAAGTTCTACATTGGACGGGTTGGTATTGTTCTCGGCTAGCACTCTGCTGGTCCCGCGTTCGGTTCTCCGACCGGCCAATGAAGAATTAGAGAAATTTATTTCTGGTGATAGAAATTCATTTCTCGTTATATGTGGTTCGGATTCCAACAAGCTGTAGGTTCCGTTACTAGGTAACCAACTGGTTCTTAGCCACGTAAAATAAATCTAATCCTTCGGGCCAGCCCTCTCTAGGAGAGCTGTTAATCAGCTCAGTGGTCTGGTTAAACTAAGGTATACTTAACTTCTTCCCGATACGGTATGAAGGTAATTGCAAAGAAAAGGCGAAAACCCCTGAAGAAATAACTTCATACAAAACAGATAAATGAAAGGAAAATACTTCTTTAGAACAACTAGAGCTTTACCGGAGAAAAGTTAACTTGAACGCACAACAAAAGAACTTAATTCAAGGTCACTTGAAGTCTGACTGTTACGAATAAACCAGCCATATTTGCTACTCAGCAATGAAAAAAATCGGCACTTGCTGCTCTTCAGAAATCTCGACTTCTTAAAACAACTTACAAATCTGTGACGGCAAGTTTGATAAAGTACCTGTTAGAAAGCAGTTTTTAGCACTAATCTTGTTCAGGAGAATAACAATTAACAAATGCGCCGAAGTTTCTTAGGCGCAATCGAGTTTTCTGTACAGCCGCAACAGCGTATAATCAAGGCCAACGGAAATAGATGTCTTTCGGTGGTCTCGGTATAATGCTGTATGAGCCGCGGACCATGAAACTTTAACCACTGCCCGGTGTTGGCCTGGCCTATATCGTTGCCAGAAGCACGGTTATGGCTAACTTTAAACCTTAAATAAAATAAAATCTACTCAGGCTAAAGGGCTGCAATTTGGTATGTTTGATGACTGGAGGGTGGATGATCAACATATTAATTTGCAGCCCTCTAGTCTCAGTAGTTTTTAAGATCTGTGGGCGGACAGAAAAAGTGCAGACGGGCAGACAAAGCCGGCACAATAGTTTTCTTTTACAGAAAACTAAAAGCACAATCCTTCTATATTACGCCGTAACTCAAGAAAATTATTTAACAATAATATTCAGCTGGTGTGAGAGCACAAATCAAACCTACTGTCACTTACGTTTAATATTAATAAGTTTTCTATGTACAATGAAGCAGCTACTTCCGGTGTGCGGGGTCTTTTTTTTTCTAACATATACAGAAAAAAACTTCATGGATTGCGTTGGCTAAATAGCTAGGCCATTCATAACCTGAAAATACACTGATAGCTGAACAACTTCAAGCACTTTCATTCATCTCCCGACATACATTATGGTTCCACCTATCTGATGGATTCCTTTGATGTGTAAGCAGAAATACAATAAGTGAATTCTTGCAATACGTCGAGATAGCTGGGTATCGTTAAACGAAGGAGGAGAAGACGGACGTTTGAAGTTGAACTTCCCAAAACAAATAACGCTCTTGAAGACTGATATAATATTTTCAAGAAGTGATGCTTGCCCACGGACAAATACCAGGCGAATTCGGAAGTTTTGATGTAAGACCAAGAGCTTCAGGGAAAATATATTGGAAGTTTGTACAAGAAATACGTTGACGTAAACCAATGGCTAATAACAACGAAGATCCGTATTCGTTATACTTTTATATTTTACTCCGTCCTTCCCTTTTAAATAATCCCCAAAGTTCTGGTTATCTACTCCCTTTAATTATAAGGTCATTAATGTTTAAAGTCAGTCGACAATTTGATCCTGGACGTTAATTTGTAGACACCAAGTCTCTGAACACAGTTAGACGACAGTTTACCCAAGAACGGTAAACAAGACCTGAGCAAGAGTACAGAAAACATATGGAAGAAGAAGCACAATAAAATTGGTGAAAAATACTATACATTTATATATATATATAGTATATATATATATATATATATATATATATATATATATATATATATATATATATATATATATATATATATATATATATATATATATATATATATATATATATTAATATATATACTATAAAATGAAAACTTTTGCAAATGAACACTTTTTTTCAAGTCTTACACAATTTAAAAACAAGGGACCAAAATCTTTTAAGAAAGAGTATTTGGGGCAAACAACCAAAATAAAAAGAAAAAAAAAATGAATGGACACCATATATAACCAAAATATTCGTACATCTATTTGAAAAACTACGTAATGCCCTACAATAATTAAGCCAAGTTTTATGCGAGACGGTCGTAACAACAATAAACACCTGACCCTTAATAAATTACTGAGACATCGACAACCAGAAAACAAAAAAACTTGTTTTTATCACTGCCACTCAATTCTCGTCATTTTACACCAAACCCACGGCTGTCTTTCCAGTGCCATTCATCATTTTATTTTTGCAGGAAGCACACATCACCATCAATCATGGCCATCCTTTCAGAGACTGGAAAGGCTGCGGGAAAAACCTCCCGTCATTCGAGGAGTTCTGAAAACTGCATAAGTCAAATGGAGTGTCAGGAAGTTTCCTGGCGGAAATGCAACATTTCTTATTCCCTCCGAAGACTAAAAGAACTTTTACTCGTGATAATGCATTTGTCTTGCTCATTTACTCGTTACTGATGTGGGGAATGTTTCTTTGAAGCTGATTCATTCCCTACCTAGGCTATATATATAAATAATTTTTCTTTGAAGACTGTTAATTCTAGAGAATTTTTCTTCGAAGCTGGTTAATTCCCTACCTATACATAAACCATTCTTGTTTGAAGCTTGTCAATTCTAGAGAATTTTTCTTCGAAGCTGGTTAATTCCCTACCTATACATAAACCATTCTTGTTTAAAGCTTGTCAATTCTAGAGAATTTTTCTTCGAAGCTGGTTAATTCCCTACCTATATATAAACAAATTTTCTTTGAAGCTTGTTAATTCTAAAGATTTTTTTTTCGAAGCTTCTTAATGTCGTACCTATATATAAACAATTTTCCTTTGAAGTTTGTTAATCCTAAGGAATTTTTCTTCGAGGCTTCTTAATTCCCTACTTATATATGAAGAATTTTTCTTTGAAGCTGGTTAATTCCCTACCTATACATAAATCCTTTTTATTTGAAGCTTGTCAATTCTAGAGAATTTTTCTTCGAAGCTGGTTAATTCCCTACCTAGCCTATATATAAACAATTTTTCTTTGAAGCTTGTTAATCCTAAAGAATTTTTTTTCGAGGCTTCTTAATTCCTTACTTATATATAGAGCATTTTTCTTTGAAGCTGGTTAATTCCCTACCTATACATAAAGAATTTTTCCTTGAAGCTGGTTAATTCCCTACCTATATATAAAGAATTTTTCTTTGAAGCTGGTTAATTCTCTACCCGTATATAAAGAATTTTTCTTTGAAGCTGGCTAATTCCCTACCTATTTGTATGTGATATTTTTCTTTGAGGCTGGTTGATTTCCTACCTGTATATGAAGAACTTTTCTTCATACATAAATAAACAATATTTCTTTGAAGCTGGTTAATTCCCTACCTATATATAAAGAATTTTTCATTGAAGCTGGTTAATTTATTATCTTTTTTATTTGAAGCTGTTTAATTCATTATGCTTTGTTTTATCTGAAGCTGGTTAATTCTTTGTTTCTTTTTATTCTTAGATGCGGAATCTTCAAGTACCTGATTAACCCTTTGCGTTTCTTATCCGGACACAAATTCTAAGGAAAACTAAATGTAGATTTAAAAAGTATTGATTCTCAAAGTGAAGTTTTACAAAACTCACTATTTCAGCTAGAAAACTAAAAAAAAAAAATAAATAAATGAGAGAGAGAGAGAGAAATTTGGCCTCGAAAGTATTCCAGCAAAACACAATCATGCTATCAAAATCTCGTAATACCGATATAAAAACTGATATAAACCTCACTGATGAGTTATAAAAATATTTAATGCGTCTACCGCTAACGAACTACTAATTCTCCCCTATCGATTATTCAGTTATTGTAAATTAAGGTAACTTCTGTCGTGATGGATATAAAATATCCGATTTAAATCGTTATAAACAAAAACTGCAAAGTGACTGGGTTCATGCAATAGACACATTAAGCGAGTAACTTACATCCTAAATGATTGCAGAACAGAAAAGGGACCATTTTATTCTTGGTAATATTATCGTCTGAAGGTATAAAAAAACCTAACCATCTCGAGGTATTCACCTTCGTACTCCTGTCAAGTAAACTGTACAAACATGGGGTTTCTTTCGACTAATCCATACAATCGCCATAAAATTATAGTTTATTACGTACCGTGCTGGATGAATCATCGATTCCCTTATCGACATACATAACAACCTCAAGTATAGAGTAGTTTCCCACTGCGTCGAAGTCTACGAAAGTTATCGAATACGCGCAAATAAAAAAAAAATGCAAGGATATGGCGTGTTATTCTATTCCAGTAAATGGGAGAAATTTACCCATTGATTTTATACTCTGGTTTATAATTTAAAGCCCTGATGGTGGTTTTCTGGCTACTCGGGTCACCCTCCTACTGAAAAGATGGGTTATGTGATTATATAACCTTTATTGCACAAGAACGTAAGCTGGCTTCTAAATTGTTGTTATCAACTCTCCTTCAGTGTCTTCGTGCGTGTTTTCCTTAAAAAAATACAGGAAACTATTATTATTTTAATACTTTTCAGTCTATGGGAAGGTGAAGGTTGGGGAATAACAATTTCTGCTGCTCGTGCTTGGTTTCAAAGGTAAACCGTGAGGCTATGAAGAACTTTAAAATCCTTGACAGTCTACACGCCAGAAATATCATCTAACCTACCAGAGAGAGAGAGAGAGAGAGAGAGAGAGAGAGAGAGAGAGAGAGAGAGAGAGAGAGAGAATCGTCTGCTGATGAGCGATTAACACTATTACTAAGTTACAAAGGAAGAAAGCAAGCTGATTAATATATTCCAGCGCGAGAAAACAAGCTGAATGATAAGTTTCAAAGCACAAAAACAAGACAGCACTTTGAATAAGTAGCTTGTGTTCTTGCTTTGAAACTTATTAACTCAGCTTGTTTTCTTGCTTTGTAAATTATTAATCAGCTTGTTTTCTTGCTTTAAAATTTACTGATCAGCTTGTTTTCTTTCTTTGAAATTTATTAATCAGTTTGTTTTCTTGCTTTGAAACTTATTAATCAGCTTGTTTTCTTGCTCTGAAAATTATCAACTTGATTTCTTGTTTTGAAACTTATTAATCAGCTTGTTTTCTTGCTTTGAAACTTATTATTCAGCTTGTTTTCTTGCTTTGAAACTTATTAATCAGCTTGTTTTCTTGCTTTGAAACTTATCATTCAGCTTGTTTTCTTGCTTTGAAACTTATTAATCAGCTGGTTTTTTTTTTTTGAAACCTATTAATAAGCTTGTTTTCTTGCATTGAAACTTATCAGCTTGTTTTCTTGTTTTGAAACTTATTAATCAGCATGTTTTCTTGCTTTTAACTGATTAATCAGCTAGTTCCTTGCTTTGAAACTTATTATTCAGTTTGTTTTCTTGCTTTGAAACTTATTAATCAGCCTGTATTCTTACTTTAAAACTTATTAATCAGCTTGTTTTCTTGCTTTGAAACTTGTTAATCAGCTTGTTTTCTTGCTTTGATACTTATTATTCAGCTTGTTTTCTTGCTTTCAAACATTAATCTGTCTGTTTTCTTACTTTAAAACTTATAAATCAGCTTTACTTGCTTTGAAAATTGTTAATCCGCTTGTTTTCTTGCTTTGAAACCGCAATTCATGGCATATCATCAAAAATCGTACCAACGAGACTGTGACCCCGCCCCCTCCCAAAAAAAAGGCTCGGTAATGACACTGCTCCAACGAAAATGGTGGAGCTCTCCTCGAATAATATACAGCCAATGGGTTTCCGTACAATTCAGCCAGATACGGACAGGCTTGTGTAATATATCACCGGATTATTCATTGCCCTTTTACGTGAACGGTGGCCACGATCGAAGCCCAGCTCGCTGAATTGCAGGGGGGCGGGGGCCGGGTCATCTGGATCCAAATCTAAGTAACGGGCTGGCCATTTGCCGATAGGTGAAATTAAATTAATGTCGAGATATAAATTCATCGTTCGTAAAAGCTTGAATATAATCTTTCTCATTGATGGCTAAAAAGGCTGTAAGTTGAATTGCCTCACCATGAAGAAGCTTTACGAAAGAAAAAATAATTTCATTTACAATTTTTAACACCGGTAACAAAACCAAATCTGATTACAGCATCTCTGACCTTTCTACATTTTGCAGTGCAAACTATATTTCTAGAATCATGTCTGTAGGTATATAGTTACTTTAATGTACAAACCATATCTCAGTCTCTGTTGCTATATTCCTAAGATGGGAAATTATCAGACATTTTTCATTTGGAAAAATTAAAACAATTCAATTGCAAAGCATGCTCCCATAAAACCGATTGATTTAATGTTATTTGGCGTCACATTTTCACAGTCAATGGCCACGCTACAAAGATCAATTGGAGATGAAGTTGGAGATGACAGCAAACAAAAACTAACAGCAAAAAATGGCGTTGCATAACAAGAACGCTCGGTAAAAACGTGCCTCTGTCGCTATTCAACTAAAGAATCATTAGCCGTATTAAGTTGGTTATTTCCTCAAAATATTGTCAGATCTACATCAATGCCAACAAAAAGTTACACAACTCGGATGGGGTCACCAAATGTATGTTGTCAACCATACTCACCAAAATTCGTTACTTGGTCCTTAAGATACCCTGCTAACACACACACACACACACACACACAAACA
Source organism: Macrobrachium rosenbergii (assembly GCF_040412425.1). NCBI lineage: Eukaryota > Metazoa > Arthropoda > Malacostraca > Decapoda > Palaemonidae > Macrobrachium > Macrobrachium rosenbergii. The sequence goes on along the minus strand of NC_089777.1, from coordinate 26,755,305 downwards.
CAAACACATGAGAGAGGTATCAATAAGGATTAAAGGCACTGCAGGCGAGTGGCAAACTTTATGTACTTAAATAAAATGATTCCTATGCATTCCAACATATAGCTCAGGACGTTATACGTTGTCCTGTAATAACTACTTTACTCCGTAAGAAAGTCATTAATAACAGCATTACTCAGCAAATGATCAATATATTGGCAGAGGTAAAAAAAAAAAAACTATTCGTATTTTACCAGCCACTCAATATCCTTTCGTCTTTTACACCAAAATCATGGCTGTTTTCCCCCTTGTCATTCATCATTTTTTTTTTACCTTTTTGCTCAAGCACGCGTCATCATCAATCATAACCCTTCCTTCGGACAGTAAGAAAGGAAAAGGGAGGAAAAAGAAAAAGTTACACGCACTCGAGAAGTTGAGAAAACTCCCCAAGTCAACCGGGAAGTTAAGAAAACTCCTCGAGTCAAATGGAGTGTCGAGAACTTTTCTCGAGTCCAAATACAGTATTTCCTATACTTTCTTGAAACGATGGGGCTTACTTTTATTAACGTGTTTTGACCTTTATTTTTCTTCTCTCTTCTCTTCCACATAATCTCCCTAAGAAGCAATGGGGCGTGTTAACTTAACGGTAATTTGTCAAAGCCTGTTAGTATTCCCTTACGATTAAGTACAATTTTCTACAAGAAACTTACTACAACATGCCAGTAATATATATGCATGGTTAAAATGAACACGAAGTATTAGGAGTTCAATGAAACAGAGAGAGAGAGAGAGAGAGAGAGAGAGAGAGAGAGAGAGAGAGAGAGAGAGACGGCAGGTGCATATTAACGTCCTGAAAAAACATACATGCCTCTCATAAGCTTTTTTTATAACTAGGTACTTCCCTACATAACTAGGGGTTCATTTAAAGCTTTATTCTGGGCCTTGAGAATCGTGCAGTCTTTGAAGACATGAAAACTGCTGTTATCACGGCACTGCACTGCCAAGACTTACGAGATGCAGAAGCCTTTGATAAAAAACTACCAGCAGTTTTGTAAATTGTATCTGTTCACCATCAACGCCGAACATCAGAAAATGTTAAATGTATATATGAAATAATGTCAGTTATCCTGTTATTGGGACGAAAATGAAAGCTAAATTTTTGTCTGTTTTCAATAATGGTGAAAACTATATTCATAAAGACATTTCCTCGTAAAACATGATTCAATAAGCACGGATGTATCGACTAACATAAAAAACTTACAAACTATTTTAGTACTGTCGCAGGGTATACGTAACAGGGTTGATAGCCATTACAAACGCCAACAGTGTTCAGTAAAAAAAAAAAAACAATATATCGGCAAGCAAACTCAAACAAGCACTTTTAGTACAGTATTGTCAACCAATAACTTCCAATGTACCCGACCACATTGATATTCTGCAACAAGGCAAGTCATCGAACTCTTAAAGAAACACCCACGTGTGCTATCAATAATCCATTCTGTTTAATAAATAAATACATTTTAAAATTCTTCCGGGTGTTAAAAATGCTTGTATTCCAAATAGGCAGCAGAGTTCCACATCAACCCTATCAAATCGGAAATAATATTCCAACAAAATTTTTCACTTCATTATTACTTGTTTCGAAGTGATTGTTTACATTCGCTTTGAAACGTTTCTCCCCTCTATCCAAATATCAACGTTCTTACTAAGGATAATTAATACCTTGCGTATAGGTCTACGTCTAATAAATCCACAGACCTAATGAAAACGTGACGTGGGTGTCCTCTCTGTAAGTATGATATATGAAAAACATGCGAGCTTTCTTGAAGCTTTGGAAAACTAAGAGCCAGTGCAAGGGAGCAAAGAGAGAGAGAGAGAGAGAGAGAGAGAGAGAGAGAGAGAGAGAGAGAGAGAGAGAGAGAGAGAGAGAGCATAAACAAAATATATGAAGTTGAAAAACAGACCTAAACTCGCAAACCCTGGTCATCAAAATTCCTTATTACTATCTCTAAGGAAGTACCATTAAGAAAACTAACATTCTTAACTTCCAATTACATAGCAAATTTAACCCCAAAAAGTTAACTCATTATTTATTTGGACATTCGATTACGCAGAGCATGAACCAAATCAAACACTCAATTACGGCCCTTAAAAGCAACTGTCATAAAATGTCAAAAAACACTGCGATAAATAACAAGAACCCCGCGCAATCCAAGCGTTCCTCGAGGGAGTCAACCCTCTAATGATGACAACCTGAAACGATGTTACATAAATCTGACTTGCTTTTGTGTCTCGAGATGAAATAAATTCCTGACAATTCAAGGTGCTTCACCCCCGTAATTCTGTGTGGTAAATCTGGTAAACAGCGTAACTATCATGATTATGTAACATTACCGAGAAGCATTGATTTCCTTCTCCAAAATAAATCTTGGTACTAAGTGCTGTGTACTGCAGATTTCCGTGTGAATATAAGCCGTTGTATACATACATACACACACACATATATATATATATATATATATATATATATATATATATATATATATATATATATATATATATATATATATATATTATTCATGTTAGGCTTCAGTAAGAAGGAATGGTTTAGATTCCAGATTCTTTAATTTCCAAAGTACATGATTTCGAAGGCAAACACAATTAGTATGTATATATCTATACAGTTAAGCTGTGTGGCTCTCTCTCTCTCTCTCTCTCTCTCTCTCTCTCTCTCTCTCTCTCTCTCTATATATATATATATATATATATATATATATATATATATATATATATATATATATATATATATATATAATCACTTTCCATATTCCCCTTACGCTGTCATAACCCTAAAAAGCCTCATCAAATTAACCAAAAAGGTCAACATTATAAAATGTTTCGCTTGGCCATACCGTATGTTTTGTACATACATAGAATGTACTTTTTCTAGAGTCGAGAAAACTTTAACTAGCTTACTTAAAACGTAAAAAAAATCTGGATGGGTTATTTTTATCGGTAGTTACTATAGGGACTTGAAAACAATCCAAAACCAAAATATTCCGTAGCCAAACTCGTTCAAAGACCAACTAACCTGAAAGCGAATCTTTAACAGAAAGACAAATATCTAAATACCATTGAACAACAAGGTTGAGCAACCGCAAGTTAACGCTTGTTGAAGTACTGAAATAATCAAGGAAATGCTAGATGCAGAATGGAATAGAATAGAATATTAAATTTTGGCCAGAGACCAAGCGCTGGGACCTATGAGGCCATTCAGCGTTGAAAAGGAAATTGAGAGTAGAAAGGTCTGAAAGGCGTAACAGGAAGGAAACCTCGCAGTTACGCTATGAAACAATTGTTAGCAGAGGCTGGATAGCAATATGGAAGATAATATGAATGGAGGTACAAGGGGTTTCATCTAGGGGCCGAAGGCACGCTGCAAAGAACCGTAAGTAATGCCTACACTGTACCGCATGAGGTTCACTGAAGGCGGTACCCGTTGCGGAAACGTTAACGATGGAGGATTACAGATACCCGAGTCCACTCTGACGAGACAACTGAGACCACACCAGCCATAGCCGATAGCCAAGTCAAGAGCATATCACCCAGCTAGGCTATGTTGATGCATACAAATCTAGAAAATTTTTTATGATAACTAGATTCATACCCGACAATTTTAAACATCACACAATAAACATGTAATAGTGAGGACTGAAACAAATTTCATAAATAAACACACGAATGTTTCAGATACTAACCTGATATTAAACGACAACCACCTCTCTCTCTCTCTCTCTCTCTCTCTCTCTCTCTCTCTCTCAAAAATATATATATATATATTTTATATATATATATATATGTATATATATATATATATATATATATATATATATATATATATATATACAGAGAGAGAGAGAGAGAGAGAGAGAGAGAGAGAGAGAGAGAGAGAGAGAGAGAGAGAGAGAGAGAGAGAGAGAGTTTGTGTTGAAACCACTGATTGGTGCTACTATGGTATGATGTCTACCTAACAACCCAATTAAGGCCTATGGCAGTTACTTCCTCAAACTATATACAAAACTATTTCATCGCCCAGGGGCTAGTAATTAAACATGGCGAAACATTGGCTCACCTACACTGTTTCGCCGTGTTTAGTACTAGCTCCTGAGGCGTCAAATGTAGAAAATGGATAGTAGATATCATACTACAGTAGCACCTACTGATTTCTGGTTTGTACTCATAATTTGATGAACAGACGTCTGTTTTACAAAAGTTAACTCACTAAATACAACCAAACAAAAATAAGACATCAAAACATGTTTAGTCTTAGGATGGGTACGTGTTATAAATTGGACACATTTTTACTTCCCACGAGCGCCCTGTTTAGTTCCAGCCCCATGGGAATGAATGTTGAAACAAAAACATGACGGTAGTCATCCCGGTAACAATAAATCTGCGATAGAGTTTAGTATGTTATTCATATTCAGCACTCTGAAGTGAGTTAACAGCACATAAAAAAACTACAATATCGAGTTGTGGAATTAAAAGTCTAGTTGCGCAATACGCACATCCAACTTCGTATTACTTTGCCAAATATTGGTTGGGCAAAAGTAGGATATATATATTTACGCCACGATTTGCGAGAAAATATATAACCACCACCTTTCTAATAAGCCAAATCACCGTCGGTTTCGAACTACTCGACCGGAGAAACAACCGATATTCAGCAAAACTTCAACAGGTGTCGGGAAAGTGTTTTTTGGATCTGTTACTTGCACGATCGCCCTAATACCAAACTCCCCCCATCATTTTCTTAAAGATTAACTAGCCGTAGTTAATAAACCCATCGTGAAGGTCTTTTATATCAGCTACAAAGGCGGCATACTTGAAACTCCTTCTCTTAGCCAAGCCTGCAACCTAGGAATATAAGATTTAAGCCCAAGGTCAAGCGCTGGGACCTTGGAGGTCATTCAGCGCTGAAAGGAAAAGTGAGAGTCCAGGTGGTCTGAAAGGTATATCAGGAGGAAAACCTTGCTGTTGCACTACGGAAAAAAATTGTTACGAGAGGGTGGAAAGTAATATGGAGGCACAGTAAAAGGAATGAAAGAGGTTGCAGCTAGGGGCCGAAGGGACGCTGCAAAGAACCTAAGTAATGCCTACATTGCACCGCGTGAGGTGCACTGATGGAGTTAGCCCCGCTACCGGGGCCTGCAGCCTACGCTCAAAAGTTTTTGAAAGGGAATTTGTCTGGTCAAATCATTAGTACTAAAATAAGAACGACTATTCCAGTGGAATATTAATCTACAAAATCACGAAGCCTAACGTGAGGATGTGGGCCTAATTTGGTATTTCTACAAAAAAAAAAAAACTTCCGCGGGGAGCCGTATTTAGTACCAGCCCCTCGAGGATGAACGTAAAAACATTAAGACGGTTAATTTGTCAAATTATCTCGGTAAGTTTCTAAAACGATCTCACCTGAACTGCACTGTAAACAATCTTTTTTATATTGTTCAGTCAAAACATTTTATTTATAAACGATATTTCCCTGCGGAGCTATTCTGTAGAATGACCTCTGTATTCTACCAAAGCACGCAGGATACTCTGCATTATAATCATCTCTGATTACTGACATTCTGAAGGATTACAGAACTCTGAAAAGGAAAATGTAAATTACCGATTGCTAACGTACAGAACCATCTATGGTCTAGAAATTGTGTATTAATCTAAGGCCTATTTGTCCCAAAGAAGTTAAAAAGAGGAATTTCCTGGTGAAAACTTTTATCAACCTCCGCATATCGTATAATAATCAAATGGTGAATTAAGCTTCCCAAATAAATCACGATACATTAACAGACGTTATTCGAGATCGACCTAGGCCTAAGCATTTCACCTAGGCCTAAGCTTTTGAACCAGACCTAAGCTTTTCAAACTTCGTATCGGTTACCTTTTAAGCATTAAACAATACAGCATATAAAACTGTGACGAGCCATGGTAAATGATGAACCAATAATCATTGCATCTTTGATGTGACAAAAACAAAAATCATCAAAACAATGGTTTTGCCCGGAGGCTACTTACTGGTCAGGGTACCACCAACTGTTTGCTTCATTTATGCCATTTCTGGTTAATAAATCCTCCGTTACACGAGGCGAATTTAAAAACAATAACAAAGTCTCATACTATTGACGATCACTTTTAAATTCACAAATAAAATAAACTTAAGAAACCGATGATATCCTGAGATGTCATACAACGACTCAAGTACTACTGAAGGTATCCGTCATTTCCCGGGCAAAACTAGAGCACTTTCAGAGCAGCCAACACTACCGAAAAGAGCTCATGTCAATTTTCCATAAAACCTAGCTCGTATGGGATATTTCTGCAATTAAAAAAAGTTACACTTGGAAAAACTAACTGCGTTTTCTACAAATGACAAAATTATTTTTTATACTATAATAGATAAAGTACATATATTTTTATTATGTTGGTAGCTTGTTTAATCTAGATAGGGGTGACTCGATGTTGTTTTTCACATCGTTATCAAGAAACCTTTGATTGTGCAGTATTATCACATTACAACATTGGCACATTATGACTTTTTATGCATTATAACGTTGGTTAAAAGCTTGGACGATAAATAAAGGAAGAAAAACCGTGCCATTTGTGGACTGCAATACAAGTCTGAAATTGTGCTTCACAAACTCTTGCACTCCCTGCCACAAATGTTGCCATTTTCTTCGCGTTTTTTGTCCCATCATGACCAAAGGAACCCCATATACGTTCTACCATCGTAAACGACCAAGGTAATTGCGAATATATCACCGTATATTTGATACCATCGTCTTACGCAGGGTAGCCATGTGTATTGGTAAACTGTTGGTACACTTCGATAACTTCGCAATTCTTGTAGTGAGAACAGACCTCTGTGTACGCAATGATTTCAACATCGAGTGATATTTTGTAGGAAGCTCACTGAATTATTAGAAGAACACCCATGCCTTTCGAGAGTACGGTTTAAAGACTATGGTAACAAGGAAAAGGAATATAGGAAACATCAAAGAAACCAGGAGCAGCCGTTGAGAATATTTATACTTCAATGTTTAGAGATATTTTAAGGAACCAAGAACTGACAAGTCCACCTTGCTCCATTACTGGCATGGATGAGGTTAGTGAAACATTATCCTAACTCTTAATTATTTATTCATTTACAATGTTTTGAAGTTACGGTTTGATTTTAAAGAACCTTAACAGTCCATAATTACATTAAGTGTAATAGGCCTAAGCATTATATGTGCAGTACTAAGAGAATACTAGACCTACAGCTACAGCTTGAGGAAAAGTTACATTATATATATATATATATATATATATATATATATATATATATATATATATATATATGTGTGTGTGTGTGTGTGTGTGTGTGTGTGTGTGTGTGTGTGTGTGTGTGTGTGTGTGTGTGTGAGGGTACTGCAATGGTAAAATGGCGGGATACAGATATTTCATCATGTTTAAAATATTTCTATTTTGAAATTCAATCCAAATTGCATTTAGGTCACTAAACGGGGTCCTGGCTTAATAACCATTTTAATATTCTAAACATAAAAGGGAGAATCCAATGCTAGTAAGAAAAAATTTAATCGCCAATGTCCCCAAATCTCTGAAAGTAAAATTGGGTCGGTGCAAAATCAGCTTGTATCCTATACATACATGAACTTGCTCATCATTTCAACTAAAACCTCACTCTCATGCAGAAAAGGTAATCTAGGGGCAAGCTTATTATCGTCCTGGTGCTCCGATATCTTACTTTAGTTTTGTATTGCTTTTGTAACCTTCTCCATAGTTCGGTTTCGTCTGCCTCCGCGGTGAGTGGTCTTGTTACAGTCACGTGACTCCCAACCGGTCTCGTTGCTCCAGATGGGTTACGAGGTTAGCTGCACTATCTAAAACTACTTTGGTGTATTTGCTTGTTATTTTTCTGATATATATATATATATATATATATATATATATATATATATATATATATATATATATATAATATATATATATATGTGTGTGTGTGTGTGTGTGAGTACATTAAATGAGATATTTGTTGACGTCACAAGCAATATTATTTTGTTTGAAAAAACCTCGCATTTCACAGATAATCTATTTTACTTTTATTAATAAAATATTTGACCATGGGATCCTCTATAGATCAGACATGGATGTGATTTTTTTTTATTAGATACGAACATTTGCGATTTAAAACATTGCAAGTCTGTCATTTTATAACGGAAAATATTAAAGTAGATATTTTATTTATCTCTCCAGTTTCCATTAGTCTTAGACATGCATGCATACGCGCATATATATATATATATATATATATATATATATATATATATATATATATATATATATATATATATATTTATATATATACATAAATAAATAAGTATATCACTGTAAGATATTGGAGTAAGGACTGCTAGGCTCAAGATATACAGGCTATGCGAGAGGCTACCTCAGGAAACCGAAAGATATAAGCATTTAGACATTTAAAAGCAAACTAAACGCATATTAACTGTAACATAAAACTGTGACTGTAAATAATGAGCTGTTCGAGAAAACCATAAACGAAGGCTGATTAATGATAAACGAATAAAAAATGCGCCGAAGTTTCTCCGGAGCAATCGAGTTTTCTGTACAACGTGTAATGCTGTTTGAGCTGCGGCCCGGTGGTGACCTGTCCTTTAGCGTTGCTAGACGCACGGTCATGGCTAACTTTAACCTTAAATAAAATAGAAACTACTGAGGCTAGAGGGATGCAATTTGATATGTTTGATGACTGGAGGGTGGATAATCAACATACCAATTTGCAGCCCTGTAGCCTCAGCAGTTTTTAAGATCTGACGGCAGACAGAAAAAGCCCCGACGGAAAGACAAAGCAATCTCAACAATTTTCTTTTACAGAAAACTAAAAGGAACACAACCGATGAACCAAATAAAGGCTCAAATTTGACGGTATAAATAAAGAAAGCGAAGGTTTCGTCATCAAAGGAACTTCACAGTCGAATTCCTCCCAGCATCAGTAAGCATTAATCCATTCCTCCAAGATCCGACGGTCATAGCGCTGTAATTGCAGCTCCGGAAACCAATTCCATAAATTCTATTGAGGCTACAGTTACGATGTGTAATCGCTTTGTAACGTAAGGGGGTTCAGGACATGGGTTTGATTCAGCATTGCAAAGCTAGACCCACGCGGAGTTGTATCCGGAGCAAACTGGTTTTTCGTTTCAAACAGAAATGGTACAGAAAAGTTTTTGTTCTTGTCAGCATCCGTTTCAAACAGAAATGATACAGATAATTTTTTGTTCCTGTAAGCATCCGTTTCAAACAGGAATGGTACAGATATGATTTTTATTCTTGAAAGCATCTGAATGAAGCATTTTCTTGGTATTACTTCAATAGAGTTTTAATTATAGTCCAGTTTTCGTTAGATATATTACTTTTTCGTCTGAGTGTTTTTTTTGGGGGGTGGGGGAATCAACAATTAAAAAAAATAGGCGTGGAGATTCATTCATCCTTGTTTCAAACAGGGATGATACAGGAGCTAAGGTTTTTTTTTTAAAGCATTTTTAAAGCATTTTTAAAGTATTTTCTTGATATTGCTTTCAATGTAGTTTCAATAACCGTCTCATTTCTGGTAGCTCGAATATTGGTTCCTGTAGGGGATTAGTGCCGTTTGTGCACCTCACGTGGTGCACTGTACACATTACTTAACGGTCTTTGCAGCGTCCCTTCAGTTCTTAGCTGCAACCCCTTTCATTTCTTTTACCGTACCTCCGTTCATATTCTTCCATCTTACTTTCCACCCTCTCCTAACATTTGTTTCATATTGCAAGAGCAAGGTTTTCCTCCTGTTACACCTTTCAAGCCCTTTTCAGTCTAAAGTTCCCTTTTGGTGCTGCAAGACCTTATAGGTCCCATCGCTTGGCCTTTGGCCTTAATTTTATATTCCATTCCATTCTAATATTGCTTTTAAGTCGCACCTTGAAAAAAAATTATTTAAAAAAATAGGTCTAACGATTTATTCAAAAAGCATTTTTCCATTTCCGTATATCGGAAACTATTAGGTATAAATCGTAGCTGTCAATTTAAATGATTTAATAAACAATAAAACGTTAATAGTATCAGCAAATGCAGTTTTAAAAACTAACAATATTTTAAAAACAGCTAAAAGACCTTGAGGAACACATATACTTTTAGGATGCAAGAACCATACCCTATGATAAAAAGGCTGTATAGTTATTTTTTTAAGATTCACAATAAACTCTACAGTACTTTCTTTGGAGTAGCCTACTGTTGTTGGGTTGTGAACTTGCAACCCCCCCTCTACCTCCCCAAAACATGTAATACAGACGAAACTGATAGCCCCTACGGAATAGAATATAGTGTTTAGGCCAAGGCCAAGAACTGGAACCTATGAGGTCATTCAGCGCTGGAAAGGAAATTAAGAGTAGCTAGGTTTGAAAGGTGCAAGAGGAGGTAAATCTCGCAGCTGCAATATGAAATAACTGTTAGGAGAGGGTGGATAAAGCAAGATGGAAGAAAGATATGAACGGAGGTACAGTAAAAGGAACGAAAGGGGTTTGCAGCTAGGGGCCGAAGGGACGCTGCAAAGAACCTTTAGCAATGCCTACAGTGCACCCCGTTAGGTGCACTGACGGCACTACCTCCCACGGGGCATTTACGGAGTGAAAGATACGAACCGTTCATTTCGTGACGGAGTGCTTCTCTTGTCCTGCTCTCTCAGGCGGAGGAAGCTATCAAGAGAATATTGGATTTTGGGGGCACCCCGACTGAGAATCGTTAGCCGTTAATTTATAAGGATTCCAATGGCGCATTAACATCCCAGGCTACTGTCAGGTGGGGAGCAAAGGCGCAAGGACCTTTGGGTTTCTGTGTATGCACCTATGTAGGTGATGGAAGTGCTTTTGGGTCGTTACTGTCAGGTGGGGAGCAAAGGTTTACGCAAGGTAATGGAAGTGCTTTTGGGTCGGACCTTTTTGGTCGTTTTACTATGAAGATAATGGAAGTGCTTTTTGGTCGTTACTGTACGGCTTTTGAAGGTCGTTACTGCTACTCCTATGAAGGTAATGGGCAATGAAGGTAATGGAAGTGCTTTTTGGGTCGTTACTGCTACTCTTATGTAGGTAATGGAAGTGCTTTTTGGGTCGTTACTGCTACTCCTATGTAGGTAATGGAAGTGCTTTTTGGGTCGTTACTGCTACTCCTATGCAGGTAATGGAAGTGCGTTTTGGGTCGTTACTGCTACTTCTATGTAGGTAATGGAATGTCTAAAAAAAATAAAAAACTGAAGATTAGGGTTTGGAAGAGAGAATCGGCTCGAAAAGTCGGGAGAACTTGAATTGGAATATTAAATTTATGAAGGTAATGGAAGTGCTTTTGGGTCACTCTTTATAGGTAATGGAAGTGCAAGCGCTGGGGGTAATATAAGGTCGTTCTAACTCTAGAAGGGAAATTGAGAGTAAAAGGTTTGAAATGTCTAAAAAAATAAAAACTGAAGATTAAAACGTTCCAGTTGCACTGAAAAAACAATTGTTAGAGAGAGGATGGAAAGTAAGATGGAAAAGAGGGAATATGAACAATTGGAGGAGAGATGGAAAGGAATGGAAGGGGTTGCAGCAGTGAAAGGAATGGAAGGGGTTGCAGCTTGGGGCCGAAAGGACGCTGCAAGAACCTTAAGTAATGCGAACATTGGTAGAAGTCTGTGAGTTTTCAGATCTGAAAACAGATTTATTTCACTTTTGAGCAGATGACCTTTAAAAAATGGAGCTATTGACAAATTTTTTTCTATCTATAATGAACAGATGACCTTTGAAAAAATGCAGACGTTTGATAACCATGCGTAGAAAGGATAGAGACACACTTGTTGAAACTTTAATAAAACTGAGAGAGAGAGAGAGAGAGAGAGAGAGAGAGAGAGAGAGAGAGAGAGAAACTGCCATGAAGCTTCGTATATGTTTACAACTTACAGTGTGCCTTGCGGGGCAAACTGTGGGTGGTAAGCAATTCCTTTTTAACATCTCTTAGACTTCAGATGTATTGCTTTAATCCTAATATTCTTCACTCGCTTACCGTAGTTTGCAGCGTCCCTTCGGTCCTTGGCTACAACCCCTGTCATTCCTTTTACTGTACCTCCTTTCTTATTCTCTTCTTCCATCTTACTTTCCATCCTCTCCTAACAATTGATTCAAGGTGTAACTGTGAGGTTTTCCTCCCATTACACCTTTGAAACCTCCTTTACTCTGTATTTCCGTTTCAAGGCTGAATGACCTCATAGGTCCGAGCGCTTGGCCTTTGGCCTAAATTCAATATTCTATTTTATTCTCTGAGTTTTTTTATAGGATTCAGTATCAAAGCCTCAAATATTATTTAATTCAAGCAAATCTGGTTTTAGGATTTGGATAATATCATTGTAGAAACAAGTGGTTTGATCCACTAAAGCTTAAAAGACTTATTTTTCCCACCTTCGCAAAAAGCCAGTTGCTGATATTATCATTGCATTCTGTATCTGACAAACTCACGGGCAGTCTAACATCACGGCTGAATGCTCTGCTTAATTTTAATACATTTCCAGAGACGCATTAGTTCACCAGTGAAATGATGCACGGTTTAACCTAATTTATGGAAACCCAATTAGCACCTTTAAACCCCGTTTTCGTTTGAGATGCATATCTCATCACAAGAAGCTCTCCTACTGACGCTGAAGATGCATTTAATTTTAATGTACAGTTATTCCTGGGAAACGCTGTGTGAATACAGATTTACCAATATAATAGCCACTTAGTATTGTGAAAAAAATCGCTTTGATGAGTCTACAGATTTACGATTTTTGAGACTTCTGTTAGAGAGAGAGAGAGAGAGAGAGAGAGAGAGAGAGAGAGAGAGAGAGAGAGAGAGAGAGAGAGAGACTTTTCACCTCATGTTTTCACCCTAACATGAGATATCCCACACCAGTAATAAGCTCTAATGCAATACACACACAAACACACACATATATATATATATATATATATATATATATATATATATATATATATATATATATATATATATATATATATATATATATATATTATATATAGTCAACATGCGTAATATATATATATATATATACGCGTAATGACTGAAATTTCAGTCATCACGCGTAATGACTGAAATTTCAGTCATCACGCGTAATGCACTTAGGGACATTTGATCCCCAGGAGCTAGTACTAAACACGGCGAAACAGTGAGTCACCTACACTGTTTCGCCGGGTTTAGTACTAGTCCCTGGGGGTCAAATGTATTTCGCCGTGTTTAGTACTAGCTCCTGGGGATCAAATGTCCCTAAGTGCATTACGCGTGATGACTGAAATTTCAGCCATTACGCGTAATGACTGATTACGCATGTTGACTGTAACATTATATATATATATATATATATATATATATATATATATATATATATATATATATATATATATACATACATATATAACCAAAACCTAATTTATTCTTTTATCTGCAAATAGAATCGACCAGCCGTCTAGCATACCATTCAATAGTTTTTCTTAACGCAGGGGCACATGGAACAGGCAACGTAATACCCTTACCAGTTTTTTGTAACCCCATTATTGCTTTAATTTCTACACGTATATTTGTTTTTGACAATAACATGCATCATCACAGTGATATGAATATCTGTGATACTACTATGCTTTTTATTACCAGTGTCATAATAACGTAATGATTTCTGTCATTTTGGGTCTCACAATCACTAAAACAAAAGCATCGACATCGGCTATGTTATTTAACCTTATTATTCTATTAGAAAAGCGTTTCGCCAGAAATCAATAACAATATTGCAAATCGTAAATCTGTATCGACACTTCACGTAAGTTGATATTGTCAAGAGGAGAACTCAAACAGTGAAAGAAATTTTTTTGGAAAAAGTGCAAATCTGAAGGCTAGAACTTATGTTACTTATTGTACTTTAAGGCTAAAGCTGACGTTACTTATTGTACCTTAAGGCTAAAGCTGATTTTACTTATTGTACCTTAAGGCTAAAACTGATGTTACTTATTGTGTCTTAAGGCTAGAGCTGATGTTACTTATTGTGCCTTAAGGCTAAAGCTGATGTTACTTATTGTGCCTTAAGGCTAAAGCTGATGTTACATATTGTACCTTAAGCTAAAGCTGATGTTACTTATTGTGCCTTAAGGCTAAAACTGATGTTACTTATTGTAAATTAAGCTAAAGCTAATGTTACTTATTGTGCCTTAAGGCTAAAACTGATGTTACTTATTGTACCTTAAGGCTAAAACTGATGTTACTTATTGTACCTTAAGGCTAAAACTGATGTTACTTATTGTACCTTAAGGCTAAAACTGATGTTACTTATTGTACCTTAAGGCTAAAACTGATGTTACTTATTGTACCTTAAGGCCAAAACTGATGTTACTTATTGTGCCTTAAGGCTAAAACTGATGTTACTTATTGTGCCTTAAGGCTAGGACTGATGTTACTTATTGTACCTTAAGACTAAAACTAATGTTACTTATTGTACCTTAAGGCTAAAACTGATGTTACTTATTGTGCCTCAAGGCTAGAACTGGTGTTACTTATTTTACCTTAAGGCTAAAAGTGATGTTACTTATTGTACCTTAAGGTTAGAACCGATGTTACTTATTGTACGTTAAGGATAGAACTGGTGTTACTTATTGTACCTTAAGGCTAAAACTGATGTTACTTATTGTACCTTAAGAAGGGTAAAACTTATGTTACTTATTGTACCCTAACGCAGCGGAATAACGTAACCTTTCACAAGACAAATTACAAAACTGGAACCTACATTACCCCTACGTTCTTCTGCCATACACTCAGCCCGTATTTATCTAGGCTATATTGGACGACGTATCCTTGACCAAAATACATACCCTTTTCATCCTACGAACAAACATAACATCGTTTTTCGAAACTCACTGCTAAGTTTTTATGGTCTTTGAAATTTTGCAGTTATACTCGAGACTAGCAACTCAAAACACCATTAGACCATGAAGTCTGAACACCAAAAACCCTTAACTTCATTCATTACCTCGACACAATAACACTTGCTCCTGCTACTGATGGTGGTGGTGGCTGCGGTGGTGGTGGTGGTGGTGGTGAAGAAGCCCCTGGAGAAAGTAGGCCAGCAGCTTTAACCCCCGAAATGATACAGTAAACATCCGAGGCATGAATTCCCTTCGGGCCAAATGTAAACATCCCGTTTCTTTCAGGTAATTTGCTCCTCCCATCTTTGAGTAAACTTGTAAACCTCTTCGATCGCACCCTTTTTTTTCTTCCCCTTTGGCTCTTCCCTTCCTTTCTACTTCTACTTCTTCTTCTTCTTCTTCTTCTTCTTCTTCTTCTTCTTCTTCTTCTTCTTCTTCTTCTATCGATTTTACCTCTTGAGATTGCTGCTGATCTAATTGGAATATTTGTTTGCTGTTATTTGTTTGTTGTTGTGTATTAAGCTATATATATATATATATATATATATATATATATATATATATATATATATATATATATATATATATATATATATATATATATTATATATACAGTATATATATGTTATACATATATATACATGTATGTATATATATATATATATTATATATATATATATACATAACCTTTTTATATATATATATATATTTATATATATATATATATATATATATATATATATATATATATATATATACCTTTATATATATATATTGTATATATATATATATATATATATATATATATGTATATACACACACACACACACACACACACACACACACACACACACACACACACACAAAGATCTCCAACTCTCATTCTTTCCAAAAGTAGGAGGGATTCATCCAATAACATTCGCAGGAGCACTACGCTGAACCAACAGATGGAGAGAAAAAAAAAAAAAAAAAAAAAACAAAGAAATAAAGTATTTTTCCTTCCAGTTCTCTATTGTATTTCTTACTCTCTGATCGTATAAGACAAACAGGAATTCTTTTGAACATCCAAATTGAAGTTCCTTTCTGAAGTGTATCCCATTCGTTGCTTTGCTACTTGGCCCTGAAGTATCCATTTTCTCATTCTTTTAGGAGAGAGAGAGAGAGAGAGAGAGAGAGAGAGAGAGAGAGAGAGAGAGAGAGAGAGAGAGAGAGAGAGAGAGAGAGAGCAAGCGTTGTTCTATGATATAGTATGACTTGTGACTTTTCCAGTAAAACTGTGCAGACAACGATGGGATTGCAAGGACGGATTAGATATTATTCAGCAATAATATTTAAATGGTATTGAGTTCCAATGTATATGAAAGAAAGCAAATGGAAGTGATAACTTTATACATATATACTTACACAAATATGTATATATGTAGTATATATATGTGTGTATATATATATATATATATATATATATATATATATATATATATATGTATATATATACATGTATATAGATATATACATGTATGTATACATGCAAGACAGATAGTAATCAGGGCTCTGTAGTTGATTCAGATGAAATATGCTGTTTTTCTATATTGATTATTTTATATATATATATATATATATATATATATATATATATTTTTTATATTTTTATATATATATATATATATATATATATATATATGATTATATATATATATTATATATATATGTGTATATACATATACCGTATATATACATATAATTTCTTTTAAGTTTGCATGAGGTAGTCCTGGAGCAGATTACCGTCTTTGCAGCAAATATTTTTGACATGATTTTAAATGGGATTATTGATCGATATCGTTTTATGCCTTGATGGCCGCTCGGCCTCAATATCCCAGCCCAAACATTGCTTAAATTCTCTGATCACATGACCAGCGGTATAGGCGAGTATCTGAACGGCCAAGAATTGGAAATAGAGAGAAAATATAAAGTAAATCTAAAGAGACAAAGAAAAGTAGAAATGAAAATGATTGTTTTTATGAAATAAGAAAAATAAAATAACTGATGATTAAGCAAAACATTCCGGTGATAGAGATGTGAATAACGACAGGGAAAGCAAAATATAAAATAAAAGTTGTGATTAAAAAGAAAGGATAATTAAGGATGAACAAAATTATGACAAATAGCTGTGGTTTTCCCTTCAACTAAACGCTAAGAAAAATTAAAATAGAAGTAAAGAAATAAAAAAAAAATATTCATGACACCTTCATGAAACGAACAGAATGACACTAGAGCAGTTACATCAGTTCGTCCTATGCCCACTTCGTTTCTGTCTCTCCTTCCGCGAAGTGCCACATACCGCTTCACTCCTGCCGAAGCGACACGCTTACTTATTATACCCCTGCTCATTACCATCAATCACGACCGCTTTTTCGAGAAGCCCTTAGCGCTTATTTCTTGACGTGGGCTTTTGGGATCTTCTCCTCCTTCTTCTTCTTCTCCCTCTTCTTCTTCTTCTTCTTCTTCTTCTTCTTTGGAAATATTTAATAGGAGTCCTTCCCGTTTCCATCTGTCGTCTTAGGATTCATTTGCGCCTGTCAGCTGTCAGCCGTCAGCTTTCCTATTTCTTTCGGCTTTCTTTCCCGGCCGATGCTAATTAGTACTCTCGGCAGTAGAGCAACCAAAGACGTTTAGGGCATTTAACAAGAAATCAAGCTTAGAATTTACGTTTCGAAAATATTGATGGATATTTTCAACTGTATGACGTAAGAATCAGTATGATACTGATTTTTCTATATAGGAAAATAAATAATCATTATAAATGTAGATTGTAAAGTTGATTGATGGATTAAGCATTTCAGACAAGCATGAAAACTGTGGCAGACACCATGAATAAAAAAGAAAAAAAGAAAAAAAAAAAGGTAGACCGGAAGCAGAGCCTCAAAAAAATATTACATTTCTGAATGGTCAGAAATCAGCCATTGACTGGCACATTAGGTACTCTGTTTCTTACTATTTTAAATTCGATGCATTCTCATGCTTTTGTCATCAAACATTTAAGTGAAGTTTGGAAAATATATAATAAGTATATGTGTGTATATATATACAGTATATGTAGATTATTATATATATATATATATATATATATATATATATATATATATATATATATATATATATATATATATTAGTGTATATATATGTATGTATGTATGTATATATTATATATATGCGTGTGTGTATGCACTTCATGTGTAGGTATACAGCACCACGGTATGTATGGAAATAGAACCTGTATTTCCTTTTTATCCAACTGTTTTTCTGTGTATATTAAGATTACTTCAGGTAGTGCTTTTATTATATTTTTTTTTAATCTGTCTCTGTTTCTCCAATCTTTTATAATTTTTGTTCTCTCTCTCTCTCTCTCTCTCTCTGTCTGTCTGTCTGTCTGTCTGTCTGTCTGTCTCTCTCTCTCTCTCTCTCTCTCTCTCTCTCTCTCTCTCTCACCTTCATTTATTCCACGTTTCTCCCACGCTACCTTCCACTCTTATATTTTCTCTCTCCCTTGGTCGGAAAACACACTATATTTTATTCTCATTCTTGTCGACACTCTTAACCTCGTTATTTTTCGGGAAAAATTACGGCCATTAATCTAATGCTGGGCGCGTTGCAATGTCGCCCGCTGTCAAATCAAGCAGTCTGGACCACTCAATTTTCTCCTCGTAAACACAGCAATTTTTGAACCAGTCCCAGATTTTTACTGACAATCAATCAGAGGACTGTGACCTCCGCCGCGCCATTTCAAAAGGATAGAAGGATATAATATATATATATATATATATATATATATATATATATATATATATATATATATATATATATTATATATATATATTATATATATATATTATATCGCAGAAGGATTTCTCGTAAGTATTTCTTTTTAGTTTTCTGTAAAAGAAAACTATTGTGCCGGCTTTGTCTGTCCATCCGCACTTTTTCTGTCCGCCCTCAGATCTTAAAAACTACTGAGGCTAGAGGGCTGCAAATTGGTATGTTGATCATCCACCACTCAATCATCAAATATACCAAATTGCAGCCCTCTAGCCTTAGTAGTTTTATTTTATTTAACGTTAAATTTAGCCATAATCGTGCTTCTGGCAACGATATAAGATAGGCCACCACCGCCCCGTGGTTAAAGTTTCATGGGTCGTGGCTCATACAGCGTTTTACCGAGACCACCGAAAGATAGATCTGTTTTCGGTGGCCCTGATTGTACGCTGTAGCGGCTGTACAGAAAACTCAATTGCTCCGAAGAAACTTCGGCGCATTTTTTATTGCTTATATGTGCTTTAGAATTTCAAGATACGGCCAAGGAATTAATTTGATTTTATAATGTCATTTCACAAAAATATCAAGTATTTTTTATCGTTAAATAAAATATAATAAACTTCATTAGATTTTATAAAGTTACTTCACAAGATGTCAGTATTTTTTATTATGTGGTTACGTGTCAATTGCAACGTGCAAAGTAGCTATTAGAGTTTCGTGTTTCTGTCTAAATGACAAAGTGTTGGTGAATTGGTGTTCGTATCATATAAAAATACTGCAACGACTACCATTAGCGTCACTTTTAAACTTAAAAGTATATCAGCTGGGTAATAATTTTGGCCTAAGTCATTTACATGGCTTTGATACAGATGAACAAGGCGTCCATTACGTCAGTCTAACAGTGCTCCAAATGGAAGTAAGGCTATTATTCATAGTCCCAGGAGTCGGTTTAGGTTTAAAATAAACCTTTTGCATGGTTTACAAAATGTAAAGAAGTTGGAGTGGACTCCTGAATCTCATTATAGGTTTGTTTCAGCATAACATGACAAATGTTTAAGCAAGTGTAATTTTTTAATATTTGCTGAAGGTAATGTTAAAATGCAGAGGTAACTTTGGTAATACTTTAAGTAGATTTTATTTGTTAATATTTACCGAACGTTTTTTAGGTAATGAGGTAGCTTTGGCAACGAAGAATATTACTTTATGTTGACCGAATGACCAAAAAAATAAGAGAGAGCGGTACTATATTTTATGAAGTCCAAAGAGAAGTAGAAATAATCCAAGAGAGAGAGAGAGAGAGAGAGAGAGAGAGAGAGAGAGAGAGAGAGAGAGAGAGAGAGAGCCCTTATTACCAATCAGAGCTAAGTGGGTTACGGTACCACACCAAAATATTTTATCAAAAGAAGTGACCAAAGAGAAGTGGATGTGAAATAATCCAATATAGAAATCATCAACACACAATCACGTGTGGAACAGAAATAAAGAGAGAGAGAGAGAGAGAGAGAAGAGAGCAAGCACCCAAGGAATTACCTGGGCAAGCTAACTGCTTGCATACCAGCGAGTTTTCCCCAAATCAGCTGACCCAATGGACAACATTTCATTCGAATTATCCCTTCTGAGGAATAAGATAGAAATCATCAACACACAATCACGTGTGGAACAGAAATAAAACTCACGTCGGGCGACAAACCCACTGGGCAAGTCTAAAAGAAGTCGGAACCTGAGAGCAAGGAATTACCTGGGCAAGCTAACTTGCAGTTTTTCCCAACTTCCCGACTCAGCAATGACCCAATGGACAACATTGACTGAATTATCCCTTCTGAGTGAATAAGATAGAAATCATCAACACACAATGGAACAGAAATGACTCAAGTGGATCGAACCCAGGTCTCTCAGGTGGAAAGAGGGCGTTCACGCCTAAAAGAATCGGTGATCTTTAAACTAACTTAACTTCTCAATCTTTTTGTGTTTGGATGTTACGGTTTTGTGTATATAAGTTATATAGAATTACACACACACACACATATACATATATATATATATTATGTATATATATAAATATATATATATATATATATATATATATATATATATATTTATATATATATATATATATATATATATATATATATATATATATATATATATATATATATACTGTATATATATATATATATATATATGTACACATACATACATATATATATATATATATATATTATGTATGTATATATATATATATATATATATATATATATATATATATATATATATATATATATATATATATATATAAACCAATGAATGTGTGTGTACAGTAATCTTCCACAAACGTAAGTGATTCAGATATCTACACAGATCGCTCATCAGCAGCCTATCGATTTTCTTTACAAGTACAGCGACATTCACTCTCATGCTTCCTGGCTGTTGACGCCCTTCTTGCCCGCAACCTCTTTTGGTGCTTCTACCCATTTTTTCAAGTACAGGACATTCTCTCTCTTCTGGCTGTTCTCTCTCTCTTTCTCTCTCTCATTCTCTCATAGGTCGCGTCCATTTTAGTTTTCTGTAAAAGAAAACTATTGAGCCGGCTTTGTCTGTCCGTCCGCACTTTATTCTGTCCGCACTTTTTTCTGTCCTCAATTTTTCCGTCTGCACTTTTTTTCTCTCCTCACTTTTTCTGTCCTCCCTCAGATCTTAAAAACTACTGAGGCGAGAAGTCTGCAAATTGTTATGTTCATCATCCACCCTCCAGTCATCAAACATACCAAATTGCAGACCTCTAGCCCCAGTAGTTTTTATTTTATTTAAGGTTAAGTTAGCCATAATCGTGCTTCTGTCAACGATATTGGACAGGCCACCACCTGGCCGTGGTTAAAGTTTCGTGGGTCGCTGCTCATACAGCTTTATGCCAAGACTAACGAGAGATAGATCTATTTGCGGTGGCCTTGATGATTATAGGCGGTAGCGGCTGTACAGAAAACTCGACTGCGCGTTTTTTATTTGTTTTAAACATCACTGAAGCATCTTAAAACACTCTAGGGAATAATGGAATGATGTATCTTACCGGATGTCATCCCGATCACAATTAGATGCAATAATTACAATGTTAAATTTCTGAGAAATGTTTCTGTGTGTACGAGACGGTGGCTGAGTTGGAATTTATCCCTTTGTTTAGAATAAAGTTATTATTAATATTTTAAATTGCCCTATGATGTTGTCCAAATGTTGGCTTCCCCTAAGTGATATTACTTAGTCATTTTTAATTGTATGCCAGATGGAGACGTCATTAAAACAGCCTCTCATATTACGTAATTTGTCTGGTACGAACATAAACAAACGATACCTTTATGCGCATGCGCACAGATGCATCTGGTACCTCACACCCACACAAACTCCCGTGGTGGGGTAGTGCCGTCAGTGCACCTCACGGGGTGCACTGTAGGCATTACTTAAGGGTCTTTGCAGCGTCCCTTCGGCCCCTAGCTGCAACTCCTTTCATTCCTTTTATTGTACCTCCATCCATATTCTCTCTCTTCCATCTTGCTATCCACTTCTCCTAACAATTGTTTCATAGTGCAACTGCAAGGTTTTCCTCCTGTTACACCTTTCAGAGCTTTCTACTCTCAATTTCCCTTTCAGCGCTGAATGACCTCATAGGTCCCAGTGCTCAGCCTTTGGCCTAAATTCTATATTCCATTCCATACCCGCACAAACAATCGTGTCAAAAAACGAATGACTTCTACGAACATAAACATAGGAACATCACTATGCGCATGCGCACAAATCCATCTGGTAGCTCACACCCACACACACAAACACGTAAAAAAAAAAAAAAAAAGGAACGAATATCCTTAAGCTGAAGGATATCTCAAAACTCGGAGCCCATTTTTCTCGCCGCCAACACAACGGGCTGTAGGCAGGGAAAGAGATAAGCCTGGAATTTGGCGACAAAGAATGATATATTCCTGTACTTTCTGCCGTCTGGATCCCGCTGATTGAGCACGGAGGCGCGCATGCTATATGCTGTATATATAACCATTGCATGAGGTCTTAGTATGAAGCTGGTTTGTTTACATGCGTGACTCTGACTTCCTTCTTCTTCTTCTTCTTCTTCTTCTTCTTCTTCTTCTTCTTCTTCTTCATATACTGGCTCGCTTTAGGCTTCATTTTTAGTTTTCTGTTAAAAAAAACTATTGGGCTTTGTCTGTCTGTCCGCACTTTATTCTGTCCGCACTTTTTCTGTCCGCCCTCAGATCATCTGAGGCAGAGGGCTGCAAATTGGTATGTTGATCATCCACCCTCTAAACATCAAACATACCAAATTGCTGCACTTTTCAGCAGTTTTGATTTTATTTAAGATTTTTAATCACTTCTGGCAACGATATCAGATTTAGCTGGGGCGGCTCATACAGCATTATACCGAGACCACCGAAAGATAGGTCTATTTTCGGTGGCCTTGATTATACGCTTTAGCTGTTATGAGCAACTGTTTCGCATTTTTTACTTGTTTGTTTTCGAGCTATTTGAAATTTTTAATCACTTCTTATGAGATATAGCTGGGGTTTTTGACAGTACAGGCTGTAGTTTTCATGAGCAACGGTTTCGTAATCTTTCTGATTCTATGTTTCATATCAGTGACTGAATGAGTAAGTGAATGTATATTTAGTTTAAAAACTGGAGGCACCTCAATGAAAACTTCTATGTCCCAACGACCATCGAGCATTCTGGGAGTATTTTTACACGACATTCCTACATTTAGCATTAATTGAAAGTAGAATATTTAACATTACTTTGGTTATACTACAATTTTAACAATACAATAGAATCTTTTAAAAAGGATTCTGTGGTATTGTTGAAATAACTTTATTTTAAACATCAGGGTTAAATTCCATCAAGTAGAAATATTACAATTCAAGAAACGTGTTTAAGAACAGATGTAATATTGCCTCAAATCTGTACAACTGTAGGGTACATTTAAGCGTGCCACTCCAGTTGAGACCATTTAGCCCGGCTGATCTTTGTCAGTTTTCCATCCTGGACGCAGAAACACTTTTTTTTTTTTTTAACACTGCCCCATTCCTCACATTTCCCTCATACCCACCCATTCTTTTTATATGGCGTCGTATAATCCTTTGTTCTTTATATGTTTTCCCCCGTTGGGGGTTAATGCCGTAGTGCACCTCACGCGCGGTGCACTGTAGTCATTACTTAAGGTTGTTTGCAGCGTCCCATCGGTCCCTAGCTGCAACCCATTTCATTCCTTTTACTGTACCTTCATTCATATTCTCTCTCTTCCATCTTGCTATCCACTCTCTCCTAACACTTGTTTCGTAGTGGAACAGCGAGGTTATCCTCCTGTTACACCTTTCAAGCCTTTCTACTGTTTCCGTTCCATCGCCGAATGACCTCATAGGTCCCAATTCTTGGCCTTTGGCCTAAATTCTATATTCCATTCCATTCCATTCACATGTTTTCTATTTCTTCACCCTCCAAGATATTAGTGTTATGGGCGTTTTCAAAAAGTTTTGGATACAATAAACTAAAGGCATTGAAATCCTTCGCTAAATGAGTTCACTTCCTCGACTTAGGATCAGAACGTTTTAGATGCAGCAAAATAAAGCCATTGAAATCCCTCGTTAAATGGGTTCACTTCCTTGATAGAGGATTATTTTACAATCCAGTGAAAGCAGATAGAAGCACGGGAATTTTAGACTCCTAAAGGCATTACGACATATGCAGTAAGATAGAAAACGACAAAGTAAGGCAAAAACATTTATTGAAACACTCAAAAAAGCAAACGTTCATAAGCTTGCAAACAATAAAAGATATATTATAAGAATACGTAACGTTTTAATTTGTTGCAATTCCAGATTAACGTTAACTTTCAACATCATTATTTACGAAATTAACATATCTGAGAACCACTGCAAAACAATTATTGCAGGGTGAGGAAAAACTATGATAAGAGAAAGTTATCAATAAGATCAATTTAGGTACCTTCCAAGAAGAAAAATAAATAAATATCTAATTAAGGAAGGCATATGTCATCGAAACAGAATATGATAGGCTAGGTATAATACACACCCAATAATTATATCTG
The DNA here is from genome assembly GCF_040412425.1 of Macrobrachium rosenbergii. Taxonomy (NCBI): domain Eukaryota; kingdom Metazoa; phylum Arthropoda; class Malacostraca; order Decapoda; family Palaemonidae; genus Macrobrachium; species Macrobrachium rosenbergii. The sequence continues at coordinate 26,730,375 of NC_089777.1, read as the reverse complement.
ATTTCTAAAATAGTGCCACCTAGATTATCAAAAGCCATCCTCGTTTTCTGTAGGGAAAAGAAAATGGGGAACTTAGCATGACTAATGATTAGTAATCTACTTATGTACTGCACCTTTGTTTATAGAATTTAGACTCTCATTTTTCATTGTCTCTTCAAGATAAGTCCCAACCATAACTCCAAGCACATCAGATGAAAGTCAGACGAATATCGTGACATAAAAATGATTCTTTATCGGCAGCAATAGGTCTCTGTTGATTCCTTTATTAGAGTATAGGTTTCGTTGGAAAACAAGTAAAAAATGCACCGAAGTTTCTTCGGCACAGTCGAGTTTTCTGTGCATCGCATAATCAAGGCCACCGAAAATAGATCCATCTTTCGGTGGTCTCGGTATAATGCTGCATAAGCCGCGGCCCATGAAACTTTAACCATGGCCCGGTGGTGGCCTGGCCTATGTCGTTACCAGAAGCACGATCATGGCTAACCTTAACCTTAAATAGAATAAAAACTATTGAGGCTAGAGGACTGCAATTTGGTATGTTTAACGATTAGAGGGTGGATGATCAACATACCAATTTGCAGCCCTCTAGCCTCAGTAGTTTTTAAGATCTGAGGGCGGACAGAAAAAGTGCGGACAGAAAAAAAGTGTGGACAGAAAAAGGTGTGGACAGAGAGAAAGCCGGCACAATAGTTTTCCTTAACAGAAAACTAAAACTTTATAATAATGATTAATGAACGAAATTCCCATAACGAAATATTCTGGGTCTTAAAATCATAGGATAGTTACGTTTGTGCTCTGATCGAAGAATGATGTATTCTAAGAGAGGGAACATCAGTATTTAAAGACACAAGATAATCCAAGTTACTTTAGGTGTGTATATGTGTGTGTGTGTATGAGAGAGAGAGAGAGAGAGAGAGAGAGAGAGAGAGAGAGAGAGAGAGAGAGAAGAAACGATTGGTGACTACCAGACTAATTTACCTCTGAACAAACCGCAATCACTGTCATCTCTCTCTCTCTCTCTCTCTCTCTCTCTCTCTCTCTCTCTCTCTCTCTCTCTCTCTCTATGCCATTCCACAACAAATGCCAGCGATATATCGACCCGAAATAAATTCGAAAGCGCCGAGGCAATACATCGGCGGCCTTGGGCCGCGTTGCATAATGCATCGGAATCTGTGCAACATCTACCGCTGAAGTCTTGTAACACGTGCCCGGCCACTGTTGCCCTTCAATGTTGCAACTCGACGGCAAAGTAAACATCCGGGCCTCAAATATGCATCTGAAGGCCGGCTGGGGTGGTATGCCTCCCTACCCGCCGACCAACACCCTCCCCACCCCCCCACCCCCGCTTCCACAATCGATGGCAGGGCGGTTAAGCAGCTCTGCAAATTCTCCTGTACAACGTGGCAACATTGCATTAGGTAAACATTGCATGGAGTAAATAAATCGAGGACTGCTCTGTCCATAGATTGTTTAGTGGGTTCTACTAGGTAGCTTTGGATTTCTCTTCTTGCTTCTGGTTTCTCTCTGACTTCCAAAACTCTTTTTTCCTGTAATGAAGTCTTTCTGTTTCTCTTTATCACCAGTATTTCCTGTCGGGAGTATTTTAATTCATGTTTAGACCCAAAAATTTCCTTCACAATTTCTTTAAAGAGAAATGCCATTCCCATTCATTTATTAATAATAATAATAATAATAATAATAATAATAATAATAATAATAATAATAATAATAATAATAATAATAATTTTTCTCTTCATCACGAGTATTCCCCGTCGGGAATATTTTGATTCACGTTTAGACCTAAAAATTTCCTTTGCATTTTTTTTTTAAAGAGAAATGTCATTTCCACGTTTGTACACATGTTTAACATGTTAAATTGAACATGTTTGCTTTTGACTGGCATGAGAGAAAGAGAAAGGCGGGGAAAGTTTTGTTGTGAGAGAGAGAGAGAGAGAGAGAGAGAGAGAGAGAGAGAGAGAGAGAGAGAGAGAGAGAGAGAGAGAGAGAATTATCCAATAATATTAATTTACCGATGAGAATGCATTCATGGATAAATATATCAGAATTAAACTACAAGACAGCTATTATAAATAAAAATAAAAACGACCTATTTTAGGCAACGCCAATGCCTCCAAATTCCAATTGTTCCTTTTACTTGCATGATAATTTTCCCGACCGACCAACAACTTTTAGAGAGTTAGTTTAATTACGTTAATGAATTTCTATTATATGTTTTTAGATGAACAATTATGGATTAATTTCACGAGGTAATTGGACTCTAAAACTTGTGTTGGCAACGTATTTTTTTTTTTACTAATTTCTCTGGAGGCGTCCGTCTGTCAAAATCAATAGATAAAAAAATAGATAAATTATGAATTAAATAAGGGCAAGTAAATAAATCAATATCAGCATAGAAAAAGCAATTTATAAGACGGAAACTATAATAGTTGAGTTTCTTACGCTGTAATTGTTCGGTAAATTGTGTTGTACGAAAATAGAATATGTTTTTTTCTCGGGAAAATGGTTGAATTCTGACATTACCATAAACCTGCGACTTTTTCATTTAAATAAAATATATATATATATATATATATATATATATATATATATATATATATATATATATATATATAATGTATATATATATTTGTATATATATATGTATATATATATATATATGTGTGTATATATATATATATATATATACACATATTATATATATATATATATATATATATATATATATATATATATATATATATATATATATATATATATATATATATATATATATATATATATATACATTATATATTATATATATATATATATATATATATATATATATATATATATATATATATATATATGTGTGTGTGTGTAAATGTGTGTGTATATGATGTTACAGTTGAGTTATTTTTCCTTATTTTCCCAAAGTATGTTGAAAAGAAGTATATTTGAGCTTTAAATGGTATTTTTCCTGTCAGCCTTACCAGAATAAAACTGATGACGATTGTCTAACGGAAGACTCTTATAAAAAAAAAAAAAAGATTAGCTGATGTGTAGCGTGACATTTAATGCTACTACTGCTACTACTATTACTACTGTTGACAAAATTATATTTATAATTGACTACGAAACGAAGCATCATAATTTAAATAGTAAAAGCACCTTAAATAAGAATATCACTGGCTCATAAAAGAGAAATATTATATGAGCCAAAGGTGCAAATTGCATATAAGACCTTTTTCCTTAACATGAATAGTTTATTGGTATACGACTATGATCATTAATGACCTCTAATAGCATTGGAGGACAGTGCTGATAAATGAAAAGAACACTGCTGTATTCTCAAATAGACATCTAAGCAATAGCAAATACATTTTTTGTTAATGAATTTCAAGGGACATATCGAGTTTTTTATTTATTTATTTTTTTGAGTCTATAATGTCAAGGCGAAGTTATCAAAGTGTCCTCAGTGTCAGACATCTTAATATTGATTTTCCCGCTAGGTAATTTGTTAATTTAGTAATTTTTTTAATTTTTAATAAGTGAGATCTCTTCTTTCTGTAATTCCCTTTAGTTCCTCTTACTTCTCCCTAATGAACACCTTGATATTCTTTGGAAGCTTGAATTTCAAGTCAATGACCCTGTGGGCTTGTTCCTTATGAATAGGTTTCATATTCTGAATAATGATAATAATAATAACAGTAAATAGATACCTTGTTTCTTTGGAAGTGATAATGGTAAAAAACATCATACGTTTATCCTGTATAAACTTCTTTAGTATATATTTGCAAAGCTGTCTGCAGAATTTTGGACATGGAATAAATAAAATAAAAGAAAGTTCCTTCACTAAAGTTTTAAAAAACCTAAAACTGTTAAAATTACTTTCAGTCACTGAATAAATAATACACAATGATCAAAATAATTGACGGGGCGTTAGAGGAGACGCTATTGAATACATACTGTAAAAAACCAACACAAACAATAAATAGAAATTTGTTATTATTATTTTTACAATTATTTCAAATAAAAACTCATTAGTATGTGAGAAAATAAGTAATGGCATTTAGTTGGTAGTAGTCTTCCATTAACTGAAGGCTGGCGTTCGCAAAATAAGGAACCAAGAAATAACAAAAAACCTTGACAACAGGTTAAGCGGCCTCGTTTTCTGATGAAATCTTGTGGGGCTATTCATAGAGTTTCTCATTAGGCTCTGATTAGAGTCGAACTAGAGCAGGTGTCTTGCGTAAGTGGACTTCCGGGGAGTTTATACATCGGTCAAGTATGTGTCTTATTTTAACTTATGTTATGCAGTGGTTGAAAATATTTATTATAGTTTAGGGGAGAACTTATAAGGAAACATATTCCTTCTGATACATAGACACGTACATACTACATACATGCACACACGTGCATACAATATATAAATATATATATATATATATATATATATATATATATATATATATATATATATATATATATATATGTATATATATTACAGGTATATGTTTATATAAATTCACTAACACTTCTAGCACAATCTTTGTGAATATAAAAAATGTCATGGTTTATATGAATATATATATATATATATATATATATATATATATATATATATATATATATATATATATAGATATATATATATATATGTATGTATGTGTGTGTGACTGTTCTTTGCATGCTAATGTCTATGTATTGTGCTTCTCAACCCTCTCTCTCTCTCTCTCTCTCTCTCTCTCTCTCTCTCTCTCTCTCTCTCTCTGTATGAATATAAATAAAAGAGCATAATTATTTATATGTTTAGACTGCATCAATATTTTACCTCTCTAACATGCGGAATTGCTTACGAAAAAGCGATTAGCTTGCGATTGAGGCCTCGAATTCCGGTATCCCTGAATAATAGTTCACATTTTGGTGAGTTCCGTCATCTCCGCAGTGTTTCGTAACGTCCGTACTGATTGTTTGCTTTTTGTAGTAAACTGCCATCGCAACCACGAAGGACAAACGTGCTCCTGAAGAGGACCATTGGAAGGTGAAGCTTTTGAGTTTGTTTATATTGTATTGTCTTTCATTTCTTGTTTCTGTTTGTTTACCATAATCAAATATTTGGGGATGTGAACCAACTGATCACACTAAGAAGTTGCTACCAGTCAGAGTAGGCACCGTGGCTGTGTAGGCCAGACCCGTGAATAGCTCCTGGCGTGCCGCCTGCCAGTCAACCCATCTTTGAATGGTCATCAACATTTGCTGGAATCTAGAAGAAAAGCACTGGGCCAACAGCTTCATCCTCATGTTCTGGCGCCACCCACTTCAAAAAGGAAAAAGCAAATGGTTCGTGGGTTTTCTAGCTGACGCATCAACTTACATTTATGATGAAACAGATAGATCCAGGCCCAGAAAAGCTGTTGTTGGTGTTTAGGAAGCCTGGCTCGTGTCTTTCACAGGGCTAAAGAAGGTTCTCTTATCGTAAGAGTTATTCTTCAACGAGCTTGATGGTGTGCGCTATGCTGCGCTGGAACCCAGCACTGCCTGTCATGTCTCCCCTAGCCTCCTGATCCCCTAGCTACCCCGTCCCCCACCCGGGGCGGACAAACAGGTTTGCAGGAGGAGAATGTATGTGTCATGTCTCCCCTACCTTCCCGATCACCTACTTACCCCGCCCCCATCTAGGGTGGACAAACAGGTTTGCAGGAGGAGGGTGGATGTGTCATGTCTTCACTACCTTCCTGATCCCCTACCTACCTAACCCCACCCAGGACGGACAAACAGGTTTGCAGGAGGAGGATGGATGTGTCATGTCTCCCCTACCCTCCCGATCCCCTACCTACCTACCTACCTACCCCGCCCCCATCCGGGGCAGACAAACAAGAAAGATTTACTCGGATTTTATTATTATAGATTAGGAGGCCAGGAAGCGGGTAGGAGGAGGTGGTATACTGCCTCATCCCTCGTGTCACTTTTTATCAAAGTGACGGTTGCATCCTCCGGATTTACACTTCATGGGGAAAGATCGTCAACTGACGTATAATATGAATGTACTGCACGGTATTTTTTCAGACTTGACCCACTGGCGCTTAGATACAGGTAGGGAACGAAATGTCAGTCTTGGTGTCTCAGCCTCAGTGCGGAAAGCACCTCTAAAACCCTGACAGTGCCTCATCGTGATGAGAAATCCTGGTTTCAGGGAAGATGTCAGTGCTCCGCTCATATCAGTAGTAGTAGTAGTAGCAGGGAAATTGCCTTTACAACGGCACCCATCCCTGCTTACCAATATCCTATCCTTAGTTGGCTTGCTCTCGGCACTAGGTCGAAGGTCTTTTTCGGACTTCAGGTACCAACATTCGTGTCACCTCTTCCCCCCCCCCCCCAACTCTCCCCTCTCTCCTTCACCACTCACCCTGGCATCACAAATCTCACCAACATCACACCCCCACCCCCCCTTTTTTTTTTCTTCGTCTAATTGGGAGATGGTTTCCTGGAGGGATATCAGGCCGAGTCTTAACCAAGAAAAAAAAAGTTTTTGTTAATGTCTCTATTTCTCATTTCGTTGTAATTAGGGTTTTAATTGGAAGCCAAAGCCTGCTTGAGTCTTGTAAGAGTTCGCTGAATATTAATCGTCAGAGATGAGCAGATTTTATTGGGCATGAAGATTTGGATGTCAGTTGGCAAATCTTATGTTTTTCATTAAAATGTATAATTTCCTGGTACATGATTCACAAAACAGAATTTCCCTCGGGCCGTCAATCAAAGTTTGATTGATATATATATCTGTTTTCGCTTGGCTCAGTCGAATTACATAATTATGATTGTTGATAAATCTTTATTTTGCTTAGGATTTCAAATTTCAATATTTATGTTTATCATTATTGTATAGTATGACTTAAGTCTTCATTTGGCTTTAAATCTTAATCTTCACCTCTTTTCCATTATCGAATATTACAAATTAAGGTGAACGCTCTTATCGTGAACCAGTTCTTACTCACTGCGTTTTTCTCGTCCAAGGAACTCTCAGAACATAAAGGATGATTGTATTAGTGCAAACTAAAAACAAAGAGATCGTCACTAATTCTGACTAAATAGGAAGTTATTGTTAATACTTGCAAAAGAAAGGTTGCAAGCGATAAGCGTCTTATGTTACATGAAGGATAACGAGAAAAGGGTAAAAAACTGGTTTAAACCAGAAACGATGAGATAGAAGGTTGGGAAATGCCGACTTAACGGCTTTGAATGGAAATATATGGAGGAAGGAATCAGAGTTGATGTATATGAAAGCGCTCACTTATTAAAAGTTTGATTATGTTAGCATTGGAATCAGAGTTGATGTATATAAAAGTATTCATTAATAAAACTATCATTACGTTAGTATTATAACACAAATCCGGATTAGACGAGAAATTCAGGAGTCAAGCAGGATTATTTTACGGATAAGAGGAACTGGTCTCTGATTCAGACAAGTTTTAAGAATTACCGTTATAAATAGACTGCTGTTTGTTGGCTATGCTAGTATCTCTTGCAGCTTTATTTCATTGTATACAACACTTTCTCTTTCCAATCGCTTCCCTTATAAGCACGCAACTCCATAGGACATTGAAAAGTAGGTAATTACAGTACTTGTAATTACCTTCGGTGCATTACTTTATAGCATAGTTTTTTCTGTTTCTATTTTCGCTCTCCTCAATCACGGAATATTTTTTCTGAGGCAAATTTTTATAAAAATAGGTTACCAGTTTTTTTTTATAGATATTTAAGGAAAAATGCCCCAATTCGCGTCTCATTAATTTGTGTTTTTAGACTAATTTGAAGGCAGAAGATGCAAAATAGCACCATTTCAAGTACCCCAGGAATGATTTTTCATATTTAAATAAACTTATCTAACAACACGTTTCCTGAGAATTTCCTCAATAACTCAGTGAATCGAGGCCATCACAGAAAATAATATAACTAAAATTATAATTCCATGGAAGATAAAATTGTCTTCCTAAAAATTAAAATTAAGGACTAAATAATACGTGTGTCAGTTCACGGATCTCATAATGATTTACGACCTTTGCATTACTTTAGGTATTGATTACCCGATACGTTTTTTGGGACGGAAAAATGAAAACACGATTTATTTGAAAATATCACGCGAGAAATATTAGCCTGACCTCAGCCAGGCACAAGGGAATATTTACAAGAAACAAAGGAATATTTCCATAAAAACCTATTATTGGGATTCTGACACTACTGTATTATTATTATTATTATTATTATTATTATTATTATTATTATTATTATTATTATTATTATTATAAATGCAAGGGTTAATAGCCATTTCCTTTGGGAATTTGTCGTATCATGTACCTGTTGATAAGAATATAATAAGAAAAAATAAATAAGGAACACAACATTATTATTATTATTATTATTATTATTATTATTATTATTATTATATATTTATTATTATTATTATTATTATTATTATTATTATTATTATTATTATTATTATTAATTATTATTGTTGTTGTTGTCTGAAGAGAAACATTATTATGAAAACAACACGACGTGACCCATTTGAAAATAAATAATAATTATCATTATTATTACTGGACCTTAGTAGAAACATTATTATCCAAATAATAAGTGACCCCTATTATTATTATTATTATTATTATTATTATTATTATTATTATTATTATTATTATTGGGCCTGAAGAGAAACAATATTATCAAAACAACACGTGACCTTATAGGCCTACATCGGTCTATCACTGACACGAAATGAAGCAATTATTATTAATATTATCATTATTGATGAACTTCAGTAGAAACATTATTATCAAAGCAATTTAGGCTAAATGAGTCCATCATTGACTCGAAATGAAACAATTACTATAACTGTTATTATTAGACCCGAGGAGAAACACTATTATCAAAGATAAGACGGCGTGCCCCCCATAGGCCTACATCGGTCCATCACTGACACTTATAACGAAGCCCAAGTTACGCAAGTGAGGATTTCAGACTTTCCCTCCAGACTTTCCCCTTCAGACTTTCCTTCCAGACTTTTCCTCCAGAACATTAGCGTCGTTTGTACTCCCGCCGACGTTATGGAAGCACGAACTGACGACCCGGAAGGGAGAACTATAAACACCTATTTATTAAGGTCAAAACTTTTCGCCCCTCCTTATGCTGCAGAGGTCCTCAGGTCCTGAGGTCCTTTTGTCTCTTCCCTGGGGCATCATTCATCATTTCCCTTCTGCCGCCGAAGAGGCAGACACTGCTCATTACCATCCATCATGACCACTTTTTTTCTTTTTTCTCCCCCGAGAAAAAAAAACCCTTCGGATGTATTTTGGGTGCTCTGAGAGGTTTCTTAAATCATGTGTGTGTGTGTCTTCCTGGGCTCACGGTCTCCTTAACTTCCCCTGCTGTAGGTTGTTTTTTTTTGTTGTTGTTTTTTTAGATCCGTTGTTTTGACTTAGTTGCTTTTCCTCCCTCTGTTTTAAATTTGTTGTTTATAGGGATAAAGTTTTGTACTAGTTTTTTGGGATCTGCTGTTGTTGCTCCGTTGAGTTCATCCTTCGTTTTGCAACCGATGTTTTAGAGCTGTTGTTTTTACTCTTTGTTTTGCATTTTTTGTTGCGTTTCCCTCTGCTTTAGATTCGTTGTTTTTACCCTTTGTTTTGCATCTGTTGTTGTTTTCCCTTTCTGCTTTTGATTAATTGATTTTACCCTTTGTTTTTCCATCTGTTGTTTTTTTTCCTCTGATTTGGATTCGTTTTTACCCTTTGTTTTGCATCTGTTGTTGTTTTCCCTTTCTGCTTTTGATTAATTGATTTTACCCTTTGTTTTGTATCTGTTGTTGTTTTTCCTCTGCTTTGGATTCGTTGTTTTCACCCTTTGTTTTGTATCTGTTGTTTTTACCCTCTGTTTTGCACCTGTAGTTATTTTCCTCTTCTGTTTTAGATTCGTTGTTTTACCCTTTGTTTTGCAAGAGTTGTTTTGGCTCCGTTGTCGCCCGTTGATTTCACTTCTCGTTTTGCAACTGATGTTGTTGTTTCGTTGTTTTTCCCCACTGCTTTGGATGCGTTATTTATACTTAACGTTCGCGCCAGTTGGTTCGGATTTGCTGTTGTGGTTGTGTCTGATTTCGCCCGTTGTTTTCGCCCCTCGTTGCGCAACCGATGTTTTGAATTCGTTGTTTTTACCTTTTGCTTTGCACCTGTTGTTTTTTTGATTCAAGGTCATTTTTTACCAGTTTCTTGGATCAGCTGTTTGTTTAATCTGCCTCCCTTTCAATGAAGTATTTCCTCATCTTATCTTCTGCGAATTTCACTCGAGAGATTATTTCGTTTCTCATGAATTACCTCTCTCATGTTTTATAACAAGTTTCTCTTTTACTCTTGATTAAAAAAGTAAACCTTGGTCGACGACATAATTCTTTTATTCTACTCAGTACTTCCGATGCAGATTTTATGAACTGCAAGATGTCGTTGTTCACGGCAAAAAGCAACCCGTCAGTCAACGGGAGAAACTTTTTATTCTGAAAGTTCATAACTTTTATGGCAAGGATTTACAAACGAAATTCTTGGTGTTCGCCCCATTTAAGGCAAGGGTTTATATAACCCCTAGTTCATTATGGCTTCAACGACCAGTGCTCCTTGGATGCCTGATTGTTATTAAAACCAGATTCCAAAGTGACATGAAGAGAATAAAGTTTTCTGTACACCGTATAATATGATCAAGGCCACCGAAAATAGATCTATCTTTCGGTGGTCTCGGCATAATGTATTAGCCGTGTCCCATGAAACTCTAACCACGGCCTGGTAAATTTAACTTCAAATAAAATAAAAACTACTGAGTCTAGAGGCCTGCAATTTGGTATGTTTGAGGATTGGATGGTGGATGATCAACAAACCAATTTGCAGCCCTCTAGCCTCAATACTTTTTAAGATCTTATGGCGGACAGAAAAATTGCGGACAAAATAAAGTGCGGACAGACATACAAAGTCGGCACAGCAGCTTTCTTTTACAGAAAACTAATAAAACTATCGAAGTTATATATTAAGGAAAACATCAATCAGAATGACTGCAGTATGTTACACTTATCTTGCAGTAAACAGGAAGGTCGTCTTGCCCGAGACAGAAGTTAGATCTTCTTCTTCTTCTTCTTCTTCTTCTTCTTCTTCTTCTTCTTCTTCTTCGTTTAACGTGCCTTTTCCCATTTTTTATATGGGGTAAGCACGATGCCTTCTTTATTTTGAAGGACTTTGATTTGGCGTTGGGGTAGACCGTAGCCTCGATCGGCTGCCCTGCCTGACATCGCTTAGACCCCGGTAGCGCATGTGTACATGTATCGTACCAAATCCCCAGCACACTTTTTTAACGGCCATTATATAACGGCGCTCGTGTCTGCTAATAAGCGACGATCATATTAAGAAGGGAGTTTGAGATCCAGAGACAATTGATGGCCATTTTGCAGTGTCCCTGAACTTACACAACAATGGGAATCTGATTCCGTGCTTGCGGTTGGTGTTGTCCTCTTGGAATTGACTAATGATTTATGAATATTAGGATTTTAGGCCGAACACTGGGGCACTTTCAGCTATTCATTGCTTAAGATAGTGGAAAAGGGGTAGTTTGAATTGTTGGGCAGCACGATGGAAGGAGGAAATGGGAGTGGAGGTTAAGTAAAAGGGCTAAAAAGTGAGTGAAACTGGTAGCCAAAGGGATGCTGCAAAGAGCCTCAAGCAATGCCTACAGTGCACCTAGTGGGGTGCACTGACGCCACTACTCCACTGGGGAGCCCCCTTAGAGGCGTATCCCCTGGTGTGGGAATGAGCAAGACTCCCCTCTTCTCTCACCCTACTGTCATCCCTTACAATTATTCCCAAATACCTGTATAAATCAATTGCTTCTGTTCTTCCACCATCCATCCATATTTATATTTATTGGTTCATCTTCTTGGTTTTCTGTTTACCCTTATAACCTTCCTCTTGTCCTCATGTACTCCCAGCTTTCACCTTTTGCAATTAATTTCAAACTCTTTTAATAATTTCTGCAGTGTCTCTTCACGATCTGTTATCAATGCTGAGTCATTTGTAAGCATTAAGTATTTCATACCTCATCCACGGCCCATTTTCTTTTCATACAGTTTTGCATCAATATGTATTATCCTTTATTTTATTTATTTATTTTTTTTACTTCTTGTAACGCTCCATCCATAAAGCCATTGAACAGCCATGGACACATAACACACCTTTATCTCAGGCGTATTTTTACACAGAACCTGCAACTCTACTGCCATAAGTTCACTGAGTTCTTGAACTCACTGATTGTCAGAAGATACATGACAATGATGAGCAGGTGATGTGCAATGTGTCGTACGAGTACCCAAATATCCGTTCATGAGAAGAACAACTTTTCTTAAAATACTCATAACCTTCAAGGTTCTCGTTGAGTTCCACGATGACAGGCGACGAAGAATATTTTCCGATTCGGGAGCATTGAGGATGACAGATTGTTAGTTTGAAATGTAATCGTCGCAGTTCGGATATGTCGAGGTGGCCTTTCAGCTAAATTGACTCGTAAAAGTTTGGAAGTAATTTCAGAGAGAAATGGCAGTCAGGTTTTGAAGTTTATTCTTCATCTGTATCTGAACTGAAATTTTGCTTTATCAATTTTACAGTTTTCATTTTGATAACATTTCATCAGGAATTTCATGTAAACCGAAAGTCTCTTTGAGACTTGGAACCAAAAGATTCAGTTCCTTTGTTCTTTTGGTGTTACTTTTTGTTCCAGGGAATGGTTTTCCCTTTTCCATGCAATTAGAAAGGTAAAAAGAAAATGAATGAAACAATGATTGGATTATATTTTTTGTAGCCTGGTAGATCTTTCACCTATATTTTGTTTTTTGTTGTTTAGCCTTTAAGCATAAGCATGCAAAGGAGGAGTTGGTATTTCAAGAAAACATACATATTCATTTGGTCGAGTGTTCTGCTCTTCCTTAAAAAATCTTTACCCCTAAGAGAAAGTGGCCTCATATAAACACAGGACATGAATCATTGCCACTTTTATCATTTGATTACTGAATCGATATTGATGTCATTGTTTAATAAAACAGTGCAATGCCTCAAACCTCATTTCTTGCATATGCACTGAAGTCATAACTGCAGAACATAGACCTCATTTATATCTCCTGCATCCAAGGTCCAACAAACCTTGACTGAACCTCTCCCCCTGTCTATTGTCTTAACACTTTCAGTACACTGTCTGATAAGTAGTTAGTAAATCCCGTTCTCATTTTCCCCGATGTTTCCAAAAGATGTCACTTATTTCCCATTCTCGCAACTTGACCAAACCACTTTTGACTTGTATTAACCCTTTCACAGCTTTTTAGTCTTGCTTCAGCGTTACTCAACCATTACAACCGTTTTCATGCGTCCTCCTTAAATGATGCATCTGAAACCCTTCTACTGTTTTATTAACATTTATCAATAAGCTGAGCTAATGTGTCTGATACTCTGCCATTGTTTTGTGAAGAAATATATTTACCATATTCACCCCATCTCTCTCTCTCTCTCTCTCTCTCTCTCTCTCTCTCTCTCTCTCTCTCACGACAACGAAATGACGTTTCAGAACTCATACGCGTATCCACAACATTACGAACAAGTATAGACCGCGTCGCAGACTCTGACATCTAATAAAATTCGATGAAAGTTTCGCAGTGAAACCGCGATTGGCAGGAAATTCCTAACCATCACCTGTGCTGAACCCGTGAAATGTGGGTCAGCAAAACGGCTGGAATTGATTGCATGGAACCCACGATATAAAAATCCTCTCACAAGAATAAAATTGCATGTTAAACTCCTACTTAGTGTCAAGGACTAGAGAGAGACAGAGAGAGAAAGAGAAAATATCCCATAATGACCGACTGCCAAAGAAGATAGGATTTACTCGAGAAAAGTATTGCTTTTATTTGTGGTATTAGTCTCAGCAGACGAACCAGTTGGTCGACCTGGGAACGTTCTCTATTGAGAAGGATTGAATGATTGAATATGCAGTTGGTCTCGTACCTATTTTTCGTCTTAGCCTTTTTTTTTTTTTTTTTTTTTAGTTTTGCTTTAGTATGATTGCAATAATCATTTTATTCTCATTTTTATACTTACAGGCATTTGGTATATTCTAAATCCTATCGATTGATCTGTTACTTACCTTATTCTGAAGACAAGAAAATTATAGCCCATCTTTCAAGAAAAAATAAAGAAAACAGCAAAGAAATACGTTATGTAGCTATTAGAAAAAATATGGAAAGCAATTAAGAATTACAATGTTCAGCTACCACAAACATATAGTATTTAGCTATCATCAAAAATATATAGAAAGTAATAAAGACATACGGTATTTAACTATAACACAAAACATTTAGAAAGCAATAAAGGATTACAGTTTGGCTATCACAAAAAAAGTTATAAAATAATATTAAGCTATCGCAGAAAAATATAGAAAGTTAGAAAGTAATAATAAATACTTTATATAGTTATCACAAAAAAAAACAGAGAAAGCGGTGAAGAAGCACAACATTTAACTACAGCACCTAAAATTTAGAAAACTATGAAGAAATACAAGTGTTTAGTTATCACAAAAAAATATAAAATCAATAAAGAAACAATATTTAACTATCACAAAAAAAAAAAAACTAAGGGAGCAATAAAAAAAAGTAAAGCACTTATTCATCACATTCCCTTACAATTAACTCCCGTAGGGGGGGGAGGGGGTAGCGCCGCCAGTGCACCTCATGCGGTGCACTGTAGGCGTTACTTAAGGTTCTTTGCAGCCTGCCTTCGGCCCCTAGCTGCAACCCCTTTCGTTCCTCTTACTATACCTCCTTTCACATTCTCTTTCTTCCATCTTACGTTCCACCCTCTCCTAACAATTGATTCATAGTGCAACCAAGAGGTTTACCGCCTGCTACACCTTTTAAACCTGTTGCTGTCAATTTCCTCTTCAGCGCTCAATGACCTCACAGGTCCCAGTTCTTGGCCTTTGGCCTAAATTCTATACTCAATTCAATTCAATTCAGTGTACATTTACTCGAAACGAGAAGTCTTTAAAAGACCCACAAATCCCTCTGTCATACGAGCGAGCAACATCGCCGGCGAAATTCCACCCCAAAAAAAAAAAAAAAAAAGTCTGGAATTTTTCTAAATGCGGAACAGGGCCATCAATGAGGAGGAGACCATTTGTCATGCAGATGTCACTCGCTGATCAGGGAAGGATCGGCTCCGAATGTCAGCTGCGGAAGAGAGGATCGCGGTCTCGTGGAGAATGTTTCTAAATTTTTTATTTTCTAAATTTTTTATATCTCGGCCTTGTTTGACGGAGGATGTGATGTTGGTTGGTTATGATGATTAGATAATGATGATTATCATCGTCATCGTCATCATGATCGTAATAATGATACGTGTAAGATGGTAAATAGGATATGGTTGGTTAGTTACGATGATATTTTAGTAATAATAATAACTGATACACTTAGGATGTCCATCTATAATAATAATAATAATAATAATAATAATAATATATTGTATACACAGGATATCAGGATATCCATCTATAAAATCATAATAATAGATGGTATACTAACGATATTCATCTATATAGTAATAATAATAATAATAATAATGATAATACCAGGTATACTTGGAAATATCCAGCTATACTAATAGTAATAAAACGTATATAGACAGGATATCCTTCCTTGATAATAATAATAATAATAATAATAATAATAATAATAATAATAATAATAATAATAATAATAATAAGAGAAAGGACATTGACCATCACCAAATTGAAACTGATTTTCAGTTGCAATGCATAATCGAACTGGCATTTTTGCGTGGTCCAATAATTTTATATTTCTTTTACGTCACTTTTTCCAGTTAAGATTCTCATATGATACTTACATTTAGTTCTATACTAAGTGTTGTGGAAAGACCAGAACCTTTTTTCTTCATTTGTATATATATATATATATATATATATATATATATATATATATATATATATATATATATATATATATATATGTACAAACTCTTCACTCTTGCAGAGGACTGTATATATATACGAGGGCTGCAGGGCTACTGAAGCCTTGTAAACATTCAGCGAAAATTCCGCACAACAAGATGAAAAACAATAAATAAAACAAATAACTAGAACTGAAGGTTCTTAACGCATTCTCATGCCAACAGCAATTCTTGAAAATCATTTTAAGCGTTTATAACGTTACCAATATACCTTATTTTATGTAACGATAATCTAATTAGGACTCTTTTTTTTTTTTCGAAAAGGAACCAACGAAAGAAAACAGCGCTGGCGATGGTTCATTCCCGGACCGACCTGGGACGAGTCTGCGGCGGTTAGGCTGTTTTGCTGTGTTTGTGCTGTGATTTCAATGCCTTGTCAACGGAATGTTATTGCGTATTATTCGTCCGTTGTGAGCAATCGGTGCCCTAGCTCCCGTGGGACGACGAAGACCACAAACAGTAAGTATTTTACTGAGAGTTGGTCTTTATTTTGACAGGTTCGCAGTCCTGCAATTTTGTTAGCCTTGAATTGTCGTCGAAGTGCATCGAAGCTTCTTGAGTTCGTGTAACGGAGACTTGTAGCTCTTCAACTCTTTCGTCATATGAAATATAAGATTCATTATGGTGCGTAGATGTCTAGGAGTGTGATTGTGATGTAATTGACTTGTGTACTCGAACAAGAATTCAGAGGTTGATTAATTTATCAAGGAATTTTGATGTCACTGGTACATTTATATAAGCATCCATTACAGAAGAATCACATATCATCAATTTCATAGTAAGCAGGGTGTTGTACTCCCTACGCATACTGCTCAACTCCTTTTTATGATTCACACACTTTCATAGTTACTGGATATTATGGCCTTACCTTCCCATACTTTGTTTTAAAGCCATGTCTAACTATGATATTGGATCACAGTAAAAAAAATCAGGGTTATGCAGTGGGTGATTGATTTGCACTGGCACTTGACCATCCGTTTCAGTGAGCTTGTGATGGTGGATTTGGTAGGAGTGAGGTGAGAGAATTTTTGGGGGATGTTGCATAGGTCTGCTTACTGAGACATCAGCGGCCATGTCCACGCTCACCCAGATCTTGCTCAGTAGGCTGCGTCTTAGGTGACAGGGGTAGGCCAAAAAGGCCATCTTTCCTAACATAACCTAAATTCGTACCATTACGTCTCCACAGTAAATGTACGAATGTGAATTATACCTCTATTATAGACCACAGTAAATAATTAGGGTTATGCTGTTGGTGACTGATTTCCTCTGGCTCTTGACCCACCGTTTCAGTGAGCTAGGGATGGTGGATTTGGTAGGGGTGAGGTGAGTGATTTTGAGGGATGTTGCATAGGTCTGCCTACTGAGACATCAGCAGCCATGTCCTTGCTCACCCAGGTCTTGCTTAGTGGGCTGTGTCTTAGGTGACAGGGGTAAGGCAAAGACCAGCCTTCCTAGTATAACCTGAGTCCATACCATTGCTTCTCCACAGTAAATGTACGTATGTGAATTATACCTCTGTTAGTATTTAATGTGGTTTAGATGAAACAGACGTTAATATCCTATTCCAATGTATGGATAAATCACTAAATACCCCCTGTTTTTATATAAAAAGGGTACCACAGTGAAATCCTGGACATTTGGGCTGGGAGAAGCTAAATTTTGTGAAATATCAGGATGAATCCTAACCTAACTTTCCCAGACCTGGTGTAACGTGGGATGACTTTTCAATCCCTGGATCTCTTCGACCTAACCTAGCCTAAGGAGTTGTAGATAACAGTGGACTTTATGGATGTAGGGTAATCCAACCCTCCTTTACCTTGAGTAACTTTGGGTGTTGTATCTCACCTGTACAGGGGCCTTGAACCCTTCACGTGGACCCCAACCTAACCTGCCTTAGGGTCCCATAGATTGTAGGTTATTAGTTGCACCAGTCTCCATCACCAAAAAAAGATAGGCTGCTCTGTAGCAATGCAACCTAACCTTATCTTAACATAACGGGTTTCTCACCGTGGTCCAACATTATATATATTATATATGTATATACATATATATATATATATATATATATATATATATATATATATATATATATATATATATATATATATATATATATATATATATATATATATATATATATATATATATATATATATATATATATATATAGTACCCCCTGGTGAGAAACCTGTAATGTTAAATAAGGTTACGTTGATTTGGTCCTATGCAAACTAATAATAGTTTATATATATATATATATATATATATATATATATATATATATATATATATATATATATATATATATAATATAATATAATATAATATATATACTGTATATAATAGCAGTAGAGAGGGAGTGGTAGAATGAAGAGGAAAAAGTTTAGTTGGTTGGGCAAGGAATGCAATTTGCAGTCAGTCAAGATAAGGAATGATAACGTTGGAGCCGAAAGTTGGGATGTGTAAATTTCTATCTTCTACTGGTAGATGGGGCGCTAAAATGGACGACTGGTCATGTCATTTAGTTTGTAATTCATAGAGGGGACCTGTAAATCCCCTGTACCCCGTAGGGGTGTAGTGCCGACAGTGCACCTCACGGCGTTCACTGTAGGCATTATTGACGGTTCTTTGAAGCGTCCCTTCAGCCCCTAGATGCAACGTCTTCCATTCCCTTTACTGTACCTCCATTCATATTATCTTTCTTCCATCTTGCTATCCACCCTCTCCTAACAATTATTTCAAAGTGCAACTGCAAGGTTATCCTCCTATTACACGTTTCAAACCTACCTACTCGCAATTTCCTCTCCAGCTCTGAATGACACTCATAGTTCCCAGTGCATAGCCTTTGGCCTAAACTCTATTCCATTCCATTTAAATCTCCGATATTAATGATCGTGTGTTCATAATATCGGGAACTTACTTTTAATGGCGCTGCACAAAACTTAATGTATAACTGCGATATATCATTGAAGCTTTGCAAAGGTTGTCTGGAAACAAATGGCGATTTTCAAAATTGTAGGACATTGTCGGAATACACCTAAGTTGGATTATATTTTAATTCATTGCCAGAGTACGTAAACAAAGATTTTAATCTTACCTCGGTTACTGACTACTGGCAATAATATTTATCGACAGTTTCAGATTCGTCAGTACCACTTAGTACAGCAGACGTGTGAAACGGAGGTAATTTGAACTATTTTGCCATTCTAACTGATTGTGTAATCACTGTATTGCTGCGGCATTAACCCCAGATTTAGTAATGACAGCATGCTTTGTATCACGATTGAATTGAAAATTGAATTTAGGCCAAAGCCAAGCACCAAAAAAAAGAGATTTTCCTCTTGTTACACCTTTCAAACCATTTACTGTCAGTTTCCATTTCAGCGCCGAATGACCTCATAGGTCCCAGTGCTTGGCCTTTGGCCTAAATTCTATATTCAACTCTATATTCTATAGATGGAAGGCGTATCGGCACTTCAGTGAACGAAGGTTCACCCAATATCTTGTGGATTTGATTATTTTTATTATGGTGAATTGTTATTCTTAGTAATCGGTAAAGAAAGATTGGGTCGAATGACAAGATCGATAATGCTCGGTGGAGCGACTTCGCTCATTCCTCATAACTTGCTGGTCAATTCTTTTCAGATGTTTATATTCCCTCGTCTTAATTAGTGCTAGGAGACAGTTACATGCTTAACGTGGCCTCCACTGAGTGGGATAAACCCGGTATATATCCACATACTCCAAGGTGCTAGTACTAACATGGTGGAAGCACAATGGGACGCCGTGTTTAGTACTGGCCCCTCGGGGATCAAAGCACTATATACACCCATTTCTATGTATTGCTACATATTAATAAACGATATCTTTGATCCCCGAGGGGCTAGTACTAAACACGGCGTCCCATTGAGCTTCCGCCATGTTTAGTACTAGCGCCTCGGAGGTGACGCCTAGGTGAATACATACCTAGTTAATACCCCACTTAGTTTCGTCAGCATTTTTCGCCTAGTCTTGTATTTGCAGAGGGTAACATGCACCGGTGTTACTTTAGACATCAGCCAATTAAAAGCGCAGTCGCCTTGAGATTTCACGACCAATTTCATTTGATAAAACTGTCAAATTAGTACTACCAAAAATGGCAAATTTTACTTTTGTCGCAATATAACTAATATATTATTAAAAAAGTTAAGAGTACACTTTCCCCTAAAAAACCGATGATATTCACAGGTTCAAACTCTGGAATTTGAGAGAGAGAGAGAGAGAGAGAGAGCGAGCGAGCCGCTGAGCAGGGTATGTAGAGAGGATTACGCGGCTGGATTTTGTGGTACACTTGTTTGCTGTGCATAATAGTTTGCTTGTTACTGATGACACTAATAAATGAAGTTTGTTAAAATATTGGGAGCTGACTAGATAGCCTAATTTTTAGTGGGTACGAATACATATTGTATTTCTCAACGCAGACACAAACAGTAAAAATACGTGCGCATGCATGTAGGTATTTGAAAGCAAACATTCTTAGATTTTATTGAAAGTAAGTTACTGCAAATTAGACAAAATTGTATATCGCATAGGTCCCTTTGTTTTAAAAATGCTGGCAACAGATATGCACAACCGCATACACAAACACACACACACACATACACACACACAGGCACGAGAGTTAGTAAGCCATGACTGTTCAAACCAACATTCCACACTCACAAGAGAGAGAGAGAGAGAGAGAGAGAGAGAGAGAGAGAGAGAGAGAAAGAGAGAAACTGACTATAGATATGCCCCACCATATAAACACATGAGTGAGAGAGAGATTGACGATAAACCAACCATATAAACACGAGAGAGAGAGAGAGAGAGAGAGAGAGAGAGAGAGAGAGAGAGAGAGAGAGAGAGAGAGAGAGAGATCCACAACCATATAAACAAGAAAGTAAAAAATGCGCTGGAGTTTCTTCGGCGCAATCGAGTTTTCTTTACAACCGCCACAGCGTATAATCTAGGCCACCGAAAATAGATCTATCTTTCGGTGGTCTCGGTATAAAGATCATGGCTAACTTCGACCTTAAATAAAAAAAAAAAAAACACTACTAAGCCTATAGGGCTGCAGTTTGGTATGTTTGATGATTGGAGGGCGGATGATCAGCATACCAATTTGCAGCCCTCTAGCCTCAGTTGTTTTTAAGATCTGAAAGCTGACAGAAAAAAGTGCGGACAGAATAAAGTGCGGACGGACAGACAAAGCCGGCACACTAGTATTCTTTTACAGAGAACTAAAACGAGAGAGAGCAAGCCTCATGACTGTGCGAACCAGCATTCCACACTCACGGGTAGGTAGCTGGGGCGTAATTAATTTATACACGCTAGAGAGAGAGAGAGAGAGAGAGAGAGAGAGAGAGAGAGAGAGAGAGAGAGAGAGAGAGAGAGAGATTTTCATTAGGACTCCAAACACGAGGCCCAAAAGGGACGAAAGACTTCTGGCATAGTATCGGAGTTGTTAGATATGTTGATGAACTTCTGCTGTGCTTCCGAGATATTGGATATTGGAATCTGAAGCTTTGTGTCTCCAGACCTACTGATGACGTTAAGACCGGGTGAAAGGGAGAGACAAGTCTCGTGTTTGTTGTTTCCTTAAATGAACATAACTTTGTGAAAACCTTCGTTAACACAGGCTTCTTCATATAGGATTTAGTTCAGTATCATAAATTGGAATTAACGAAAGCAGTGACAAATGATATTGCAAAGAACAATCCGATTTCGACATGATTTTAAGGTCGCAAACGCAGGCGTTGTGCGAATGATTTTGAATTCTCAATTCATCTGAATATATGTAAAGCTATTGCCAAATTTTAAATAATATATTCACACGCTCAGGCATACATTCTTGACGTCGTGTGGAATATTGTATTACTATGGCTATAACTGGAGTGTTGTATAAGCTCAGCTATAATTGATGGTTGGTGTTTCTGCTTGTCAGCTTAATGTTCAGTTTGTATTAAGGCATTAACGGAATACGTTCAGACAAATTTACGTACACAGCTGAATAGTTACGTATTTTTACATTAGTTCATAACTGAAAAGGGTAGACTAACTATTCTGTTAGAGGTAACAGCTGAAAAGGGAAAACCACCTATTTTGTTCAAAGTGTTTCAAATCTGTTATACCCGAAAGTGCACTCTTTATTGTCCGAGACTTTTGCTTGGGAATATTATGTCCACATACATAGGTATTACGAAGATAATCTAATGAAAGGTGATAGTGAGCTCAGTGTCTGTAAGATAATTCTTCAACACCTTGACGTAATTGTCGATGTAGGAAGTACAGGACAGACCAGAGCTCAGAGTGAGTACTGCTCAAGTAAGCGTGTTGGTAAACACCTACAGAAATAATTTACAACTTCTCCAGATCTTACCAAAGTCTTGCTACAGCTGCTAGTGGTTATATTCTGGCTTTCATCAGAATGATGATGATTGTTGTGAAAGTAATATAGAGGCAAATATCTTGTTTAGAGGGGGGGATTAGGAGGCATCTTTATTTCAGGGTTTAGTACCATAAATTGCAGTTAACAAAAACAATGATAAATAATATTGCAAAGAAGAGCGCGATTTCGACATGTTGTAAGACAGTAAAAATAGGCATTTGATCTTAATTCATCTGAATATATGTAACATTATATAAGGAGTGTCAGTGAGTCTAAATTACAGGAAAAAATTTCGAGACATTCTGTCTAGTGTCTAGGCCTAGGCTTTATCTAGTGTTTAGATGCAAAATACACTGTTGTCATAGTTTCCTTTAGACACAACTTGAAACATGTGTTACTTAACCATTCTACTAATATTTATGGAATTGCATGCTCTTTACACAAATCAGTTTCTTGAGCATCGACCCCTGATTCAACGCTGTGAAGCATCTTTTCTTCAGTGCTATGGTTAAAGGACGTTCACAGTTTCTTCCAGTCCCAGTAAAATCAAAATCATTTAATTTTTCTCCCCGCTAGTGCCGGAATGGTATCAGTTCTCAAGAATGCCATTTTGACTCAGACCAATTCCTTTTCTTCTGTGTGACTAACGTGCATAGTTTTCACGGAAATTCTTGGTGAAGGGATTTTATTGTGATATCGCTGATCAGATGTTCCCAACAACGCAACTAAGGAGTATTTTGAATTGAACACAACATACAGCGTAAAATAATATATAATATAACGAGTGGACTCTGGACAGACCAACAAGGCAGATGCATTCATACACGCATACACACAAAAGGTATAGGCCTACCGGTTTTCAACCAGCCTTTTTTTGGGAAGAGGTTGTCAGACCATATCCATTTAGACATTATCCAACAACTCCACAGCCAAATAACCACCAGATACACAATTTACTGCTCAATTCAACTGTTGCACCAATGATTTTTCGGAAAATGAGACTAAATCCTCCATTCTCCCCTTGGAGTCGTAGAGACGCAGCACTGTGTTAGAAAGCAGTTATCCTAACCACTGGATTTTAAGGTCTATACACACACGTATATACAGTATATACATATATATATTTTATGTAATATATATATATATAATATAATATATATATATATATATATATATATATATATATATATATGTTATATATATATATATATTATATATATAATATATATATATATAATATAAATATATATATATATATATATATATATATATATATATATATATATATATATATATATAATATAAATATATATATATATATATATATATATATATATATATATATATATATATATATATATATATATATATATATATATATATATATACTGTACATATCAACAAATACTGGATCCACAGTAATACTTTTGTTTAGCAAGACGTAATGTATTCGTTGAAATATTTACAAAGCTTAAAGCTTTTGTCCATTCTTCTATGGACTTGATTAAGTCCACGGAAGGATGGACGAAAGCTTTAAGCTTTGTAAGTACTTCTACAAATATAATTCGTCTTATTAAACAAGAGTATTACTGTGGAACCTTCTATTGTTAACTACGACGCACGATACGGTGCTTATATATATATATATATATATATATATATATATATATATATATATATATATATATATATATATATATATATATATATATAGTCTCAATTTCATGAAGGTTTTAGCTAAGTACTGAATGATTAGATCGCAATACTTGCCTTATAATAAACCAACCTTTACAGAATGATATCAACATCGTTTTGCCAAGACTCAAACCGGAATTCCTACTTGTTTCCCAAAGCCGGCGTATTGTCTGCTGTATCTCAGTCGAAGATACAACGCGAGTTTGCTTCAGAATTATTCCGTTTCGATGAGGTAATGTAGTTTCGGGGCGTGTAGCTGCTTTCGCTACATGTGTATCGATATGATTTGGATGCGTTGCAACGGATCAGGTTTGTTTCCTGGTCTTTGCTTCGTCTGGGAATCCCCTGATGCTTTGTTTTGATTCGCGACATCGAATTTCTTCTTGCGACCTTCCGAGGTGTTCCCTTTTAGTTTTCTATAAAAGAAAACTATTGAGATGGCTTTTTGTCCGTCCGTCCGTCCGCCCTCAGATCTTAAAAACTACTAAGGCTAGAGGGCTGCAAATTGGTATTTTGATCATCCACCCCACAGTCATCAAAGATACCAAATTGCAGCCCTCTATCCTCAGCAGTTTTTATTTTCTTTAAAGTTAAAGTTAGCCATGATCGTGCGTTTGCAACACATGCTACCACCGGACTGTGGCTGGAAGTTTCATGGGCCGTGGCTGAGAGTATTATACAGCATTATACGCGGTACAGAAAACTCGATTGCGCCGAAGAAACGATAAAACTTCGGCGCACTTTTTACTTGTTTAATTTTGTATTTGGCATAAGTGCTGTTACAGTTTTATTTGATGTAGTCCTTTCTCCACTTGGAACTGGTCAGCCTTGAAGTTTTACACTTCTTGTGACCTTCAAAGGTTTTTGCCTATTAATTTTACATTTGCCATACGCTCCACCACAGTTTTATTTGATGTAGTCCTTTCTCCTTTCAGAATTGTTCATGCTTGTAGTATTACAGTATTTTTTCATTACAAATTCGTTTCGGTAGGAGAGGTTACAAATTAGCCTCTGTGCAGAACTCCACAGAGCAGTGATTCAGAGCACAGAATTACAGACGCAAGGGTTGTTGAACAGCGCTGATCTCATTTTGTATTTATCTAATCAGATGATAGGGCTTTGCCTCAACACTGTGCTGCGTTTGAACTAAAATCAGGAACTCGGTATATTGTAAAGGAGAGGGAGTTGCATACCTTGGTATTTTTTTTTTTATATTGTTTTAAGGTTAGCAAAGGAGGGAAGTAAGATCATTGTCATTGCTGCTCCTTTTATAAATGTGTTTTAGTTACTAGAACATTTATCCTTCGGTTTCCTGTTGCGGTTATGAAAATGCTCTTACTTCTTGAATCCCTTAGGGTGGTAGTGAAGTCAGTGCACCTCATGCGTTGCACTGTAGGCATTACTTAGGGTTCTTTAAAGCGTCCCTTCGGCTCTTAACTGCAACCCCTTTCATTCTTATTACTGTACCTCCGTTTATATTCTCTTTCTTCCATCTTACTTTCCACCTTCTCCTAACAATTTATTCATAGTGCAACTGCGAGGTTTTCCTCCTGTTACACCTTTAAAAACTTTTATTCTCAATTTCCCTATCAGCGCTGAGTGACCTCATAGGTCCAAGCGCTCTTGGCCTCTGGTCTAAAGTTTATATTCCATTCCTTATTTCTTGAAGCCATTCTTTTGGTTCTGATTTAGTTTATGACGATTGGATAACAATCTCATAGGATGTCGCAGTCCTGGTCTAGGATTGGCTAGGTCCGTGGTTCGATCCCTTCCTGCGGCCCTACAGTCCACCAATTTGCGAATGGGTACCAGGTCAGGTGGGTTTAGTGAAGTGTAAGGAACTAGCAAACACGTCCATTGAAAATTGCCAGTATATGTGTAATTATATGTACATATATAACTTACAAATATATATACTGTATTATATATATATGCATATATATATATATATATATATATATATATATATATATATATATATATATATATATATATATATATATATAATATAACTAATTCAGAATGGTTATTCTACAAAAGTTTGTAAAGTTTTCTTGTGTGTTTATTGCTTTGTGTATTTTGATACACTGTGGTTTACCTTCCTTGCATATTATAATATCTCATTTACATCACCCTTCTAGTTCATTGAGATTTCTCTTATTCAACTACCCTTTTTTAACATCTAGACAAAACACTGATTTGTAACATATGCGTATTGAAGCCTAATGAATTTAATTTTCCAAAATTTGTTTTATTTTATATTTACTCACTTTTCCCAAAACCCATAATTATGTTTCACTAATTTTAAACTAACCCCAGTTGCAAGAATGCCCTCCCGCAAACCCCAACCTTTCTTTGTATTGTTCTTTTTCGTCTCCCCCAAAAACTTGCTTTATCTCCCAACTTTCTTTCACTGGCGCGGACGTTGTCCCCAAAATCCCTCCTCTTCTGGAGGACCGGAGACTCCTCCAGAGGGCCTCAGACTCCTCCAGAGGGCCTCAGCAGCACCGGCGCCCAGGACTCTCTCCTTCACCGTCGGACAAGTGGGAGAAAAGTTCTGATATTGTGTGAAACTTTTCAACTTGCAAAGATGCGTTTTGTGTAATGGCCGGGATAAAGTGCGGGAAATAGCGCGCCATCTGCTGTATAAAAGAGAGAGAGAATGAGGAGAAAGCTAGTATATATTACTTTTTGGGGGGATGAAAATCTTAAGCCGTCTTGTGCTCTCTCTCTCTCTCTCTCTCTCTCTCTCTCTCTCTCTCTCATAAACACAAGCATTTTTGTATCTTTAAATTATTTTCCATGGAACTGGGCATATTTCTCTCTCTCTCTCTCTCTCTCTCTCTATCTCTCTCTCTCTCTCTCTCTCTCTCTCTCTCTCTCTCATAAACACAAGCATTTTTGTATCTTTAAATTATTTTCCATAGAACTGGGCATATTTCTCTCTCTCTCTCTCTCTCTCTCTCTCTCTCTCTCTCATAAACACAAGCTTTTTGTATCTTTAAATTATCTTCCATGGAACTGGGCATATCTCTCTCTCTCTCTCTCTCTCTCTCTCTCTCTCTCTCTCTCTCTCTCTCTCTCTCTCATAAACACACTTTTTTGTATTTTTAAATTATCTTCCATGGAACTGGGCATATCTCTCTCTCTCTCATAAACACACACTTTTTTGTATTTTTAAATTATTTTATATGAAACTGGGCATATTTCAGCCCCCCCAACTCTCTCTCTCTCTCTCTCTCTCTCTCTCTCTCTCTCTCTCATAAACACACGCGTTTTTATTTCTTGAAATAAAAACGCATTTTAGTGCTCTCATGGGTTAAATTGCCATTATGAGATGAAACGTAAGCATTTGTGATCTTCATTCATTCGAGAAATAACAATTATAGGCAAAAGCTGAAATGATTAAAATTTCAACTCTCTTCCTCTGCCACATGGAGTCTGAACGTGTTTGTGATTCAAGCATTAGAAAATGGTTATTTATTTTATTGCCTCTGAAAAAGCATATTTTTTTCATTGACAATTACAAATCGATAAAAGATTCAGAAGTAAAATTCTGAATAATATTTAGCATTATAAGAAACAGTGCAAAGCAACAGAGCTTAATGTTTTAGTCTTGGTTATTTGTGAAATGGATAGCAAAAAAGTATTATAAATTTCAGCGTTATTTTTCCACACTGCAAAGTCACCCCATTGCTTTGTTTACCAGCAACTTACAGGCCGCTTCATCATACTGCTTTGTACTCAAGACAAAGGCAATGATCACCCACTGCTTTGGCTATAAGGCTGTGACCTTTGGCTTCTCCCTGGAACTAGGGAAAGCAGATGATACAGCAATTGAGTCGACCAAGAAGGATTGCCGTCAGAGGTAATTTAGACTCTTTTTATTAGGTTTTTAAAGTTGAGACTGACACGAAAAGCACTTATGCACTAACGGTCATTCAGCGGGTTTAAGACAGTGAGAAGAGGGAGTTGGAGTGGTTGGACAATAAGATACTGAGAACTAGATAACAAAGTGGATGAGATCTAAGGGGGAACTGGGACAAAACCACATATTTGAACTAAGTGGTGCTGAGGCTTGACAGCAAGATTGCAAAAAGGAAATGGTTACAGAGGCAAAGAAAAAGGGTAAAATGTGGCTGCAGCTAGGGGCCAAAGGGACACTGCAAACACCTTTCAGTAATGCACCACGCGAGGTGCACTGATGGTTCTAGACCGATAGCCTGTCTAGCCTTGTAGCTCTCGCCCTGGAGAGATAAAAGACCAGTTGCCCGCTTAGTAATGTGGAATTAGGGAAGAGAGAAAAGGAAGTACAGAATGAGTGAAATAAATGTAGCATATCCACATACCGTTTGCAGCCACACAATCCGTATTGTCTCTGATTGACTATTGGACATCTCATTACCGGAATTTAGGGTAACGTTAGGCTTACGATAACGTCTCAACTTAGGACACTAGAGACCAACTCACTGAATACCAAAGAAAACGGCGTTGCTTTACCATTTCATTGAAGCCATGCAATTACAGAAAACCTCTATCTAGGGACAGCTGATTAATTTGAAAATTGAACTCAGTTTTTGCTCTAAGTTGTTTTATCTGGTGCTCAAGTGGTGAAACTTTAATGAAGGCAAGATTAAGGTAGTAACTCTAGTCCCATGAGTCAGATGTTAAACTAGAGCAGTCGGTAGTAGTATACCTTACGACTTGGAACTCGTTGGGGGATCTGCACAGCTCCAGAGGCTTCAGAAATGTAGATTATATTGGACTGAACACAATGCTGAAACTACTATGTTGAGAATATGAATGTGCATGAGGTGTGATTTGACCTAAATATGGTGCCCTGGCACTTCAGTTTTGGTAAGGGAACTAAATGAAAGCTTTATAGTTTCAACATAAGATGTCAATCGCTTTCTAGGTTTGACGCAGTTCCTTGTTGGGCAAGCGGGCTCCGTTCTAAGATAGTTATTCGGCAAATGAAGAATAAGAGGAATTATCTTGCTTTGATTCCACTAGGTTTGACGTCATTGTTCCAAAGATTCCTAGAGATTTAAGGAAGGAGAGTTGTTTATTCCCAGAGGAATGTTTTGAGATTGCTTGGTGAACCTACATAATTGATGATACCTAATAATTAAAATCAATCTCTGTTGAAAGGTTAATTTGTTTTTTAGCACTTTGAAGAAGTTTCCTCTTGCGAATTCTTACTCAGTCTCGGATTAGACCCACTTTACTTGGGGGAAGCCACCTACAAAAAATGGCTTACTGTATATAGTGAAGTTCTATATTGCTAGAAGGTAGTTCTTATATAGTCCTTATTTTGAAATTATACATTGTATGTATCATATATATCATTGTTATATATTAGATATTGTATATTTATTATATATATCTATATACAAATATTACATATATTATATTACACAATCTTTGGTATTGATAACTGTCAACCCTGATTCTACTGAACATCCCCAATCAGATAAGGTGTGTTTTGTCATATACAAGATATATAACTTAATGATGTTACTTTGATAATTATGCATTGTTAAATATAACGATAAACCTATGTTTCTGTATATTTCTCCCCGTACCAAATTATTTAGTATATATTTTCTCGTTATTTATTTTCTTGCAGGCAACTGCTTTATTTTTCGTTTTACTGGGGGAACGTTCCTAAAAATCCAATATCCTCTTCTGATCGTTTTCAATTCTGTGTCCCCTTTGTACATTCTTTTAAATTCTTATTCTCGATTACACTTTCTTCCTGTCCCTTCCTTTATGGCGCTTTGCAGTTCTTAAGGATTTTAGAAATAAAACTAACTCTCTCTCTCTCTCTCTCTCTCTCTCTCTCTCTCTCTCTCTCTCTCCTTCTGTCTCTTTTCCTTTTCCTCTCCATCTTTTCCCCCTCCTCTCTCTCTCTCTCTCTCTCTCTCTCTCTCTCTCTCTCTCTCTCTCTCTCTTTTCCCCCGTCACTTTGTTCCCCCGTCTCCCCTTTCATTCTCTTCTCCCCCCTCTCTTTGTCCCCCCAGTCTCCCCTTTCTCTCTCTTTGCCCTTCCTCTCTCTCTCTCTCTCTCTCTCTCTCTCTCTCTCTCTCTCTCTCTCCCTTCCCTTTGTCTCTTACCCCCTTTTCCCCTCTTTTCTCCCTCTCTCTCTCCCGTCTCTCTTATTCTCTCTCTTTCTCTCTCTCTCCTCCTGTCTTCCCTCCTTCTCTCTCTCTCTCTCTCTCTCTCTCTCTCTCTCTCTCTCTCTCTCTCTCTCTCTCCCGTCACTTTGTCCCCCCGTCTCCCATTTCAGTCTCTTCTCCCCCTCTCTTTGTCCCTCCCCGTCTCCCCCCTTTCTCTCTTTGCCCCTCCCCCCCTCTCTCTCTCTCTCTCTCTCTCTCCAGAACGGGAATAAAGAAATGATTCAGTGCTGGTTAAACTGAAATCGATGACAAGCAATGACAGTCTGTCTTTGGTGCTTGCCAGTGCATCTGGCTGTCAAGATTCAATTTGCATGTCGGCGCAACCTGGTGTTTGAGCATTACAAACAGCTTCCGACGACAGGGGAACTGCTTAAGGCTCCAATTAGGGAAATTTGGCCCTGGGAACAGGAGATTGGACGAGACTCGCTTGTAGCAATATGCCGCTACCTGGATTTTTTTTTTTATGCGGTAAACTAACATTATGCTTTTCCCAATAGTTCGCTCTTTGGTTTGTAGTTTTCTGTCAAAGAAAACTATTGTGCCGACTTTGTCTGTCCGTCCGCACTTTTTTGTCCGTCCTCAGATCTTAAAAACTGTTGAGTCTAGAGGGCTGCAAATTGGTATGTAGATCATCCACCCTCCAATCATCAAATATACCAAACTGCAGCCTTCTAGCCTCATTAGTCTTTATTTTGTTTAAGGTTAAAGTTAGCCATAATGGTGATTCTGGCAACGATATAGTATAGGCCACCACCAGGCCGTGGTTAAAGTTTCATGGGTCGCGGCTCATAAAACATTATACCGAGACCACCGAAAGATAGAGACCACCGAAAGATAGATCTATTTTCAGTGGCCTTGATTATACTTTGTAGCGGCTGTACAGAAAACTCGATTGCGCCGAAGAAACTTCTGCTCATTTTTTACTTTTTTTGACGATTAACTATTTCTGTGAGTTTATTTTGCTGCAAATTACTATTAAAGTTTTTTGATAAATCACTCTCTTTAGTTTTTTGCGATAAAGAACTATAACCGGGTTTTATTTTCCATAAACCATTCCGTAAATTTTTTGGTCAACAAACCACTGCTTTGAGTTTTTCTGATAAACCACTCGGTTGAGTGTTTTTTTTTTTGTGTGTGTGAAACAAACCTCCACCCGTTATAACAAACCAGTACTGTGAGCTTCTCTGATAAACCACTCCCTTAATTTTTGTATGTCGACTTTTTTTTATTACCTTTTCTCGTAAGTTAGGTTTTTATCCTGTAAAAGAAAACTATTGTGCCGGCTTTGTTTGTACGCCCGCTCTTTATTCTGTCCGCACATTTTTCTGCCCGCTCTTTTTCTGTTCGCCCTCAGATCTTGAAAACTACTGAGGCTAGAGGGCTGCA
Organism: Macrobrachium rosenbergii; assembly: GCF_040412425.1. NCBI lineage: Eukaryota > Metazoa > Arthropoda > Malacostraca > Decapoda > Palaemonidae > Macrobrachium > Macrobrachium rosenbergii. The sequence goes on along the minus strand of NC_089777.1, from coordinate 26,698,621 downwards.
AATTGGTATATTGATCATCCACCCTCCAGTCATCAAACATACCAAATTACAGCCCTCTAGCCTCAGTAGTTTTCATCTTATTTAAGTTAAAGTTAGCCATAATCGTGCTTCTGGGCAAGATATATGAAAGTTTCACCGGGCAGCGGTTAAAGTTTCATGGGCGAGACCACCAGCATTATACCGAAGATAGGTCTACTTTCGGTGGCCTTGATTATACGCTGTAGCGGCTGTACAGAAAACACGATTGCGCCGATGAAACTTCTGCGCAATTTTTTTTTTCCATTCAACCCCTGTCCTGAGGTCTTCCGATAAACCACCCAATCAATATTTTTTATTTCTGTTTTATTACATTTATTTATCAATGTATTCATTTATTTATCTGTTTATTTATCCATTTATTGATTTATTAATAAATTTATCTGATAATCAAATTGGCTTTATTAATGAATTTATTAATTAATCATTTTATTTATGGATTTATTAATTATTAATAATTTTAATGATCAAATTATAAATAATTTTATTTATTTAGCCATTTATTAATCAATTAAACCAGTTTATTTACTCATCCATTTATTGACAAATTTATTTATCAGTTTATTTATTTCATTATTTATCTATTTGTTCATTTATTAGTAAGTTCTTTATTTATTAATTAAATAATTTTTTATCATTTTGTAATAAATATATTTATTCATTTATGAATCTATTTAATAATTTATTAATTAATTCATTTATTCGTTTATTAATAAATCTTTAAGATTTGTTTAGTAATCAATTTATTTTTTTATTCGTTTATTAATCTATTTATACATTTATTAAAAAATTTATGTATTTATTCATTTATTAATCAATGTATCTATTTATTCACTTATTAATCATTTTATTTATTCATTTATCAATCGATTTATTTACTTATTTGCGATGAACCACCTCCGTGACTTCGGACACGTAACGATTATCTCTCTCTCTCTCTCTCTCTCTCTCTCTCTCTCTCTGCGTGTTAAGGACCAACTTTCGTCTGTTGCTCTTTTCACAAGAGGCGCCCTCTTGCCCGGATGATAATGCCAAGGCTTTATAAAAGGCGTTTGCGTGCCAAGTTGCTCTTTAGATTGCTGCGCAGTTTCCAGAGTGAAAGGGCAAAAGTACACAAGAAGAATCGTAATAAAAAGAATAAAAACATATTTGTGTGCAAAGTTATCCGCAGTAGCGTCGCTACAGAATTAAAAAGAAAAAGAGAGAGAGAGAGAGAGAGAGAGAGAGAGAGAGAGAGAGAGAGAGAGAGAGAGAGAGAGGTAAAAGTACAGCAAAACATTTGCAATAGAAAAATATATACTTCTTTTTAATTTCTACGAACTCCACAGTTACAGGAAAAGAAATGTTTTTGTAATTACGCCACAAAATAAAACAAGTAAAAAATGCGCCGAAGTTTCCTCGACACAAATCGAGTTTTCTGTACAGCGTGTAGTCAAGGCCACCGAAAATAGATCTATCTTTTGCTGGTCTCTGTATAATACTGTATGAGTCGCGGTCCATGAAATTCTCAGCCGGCCGTGGTGGCTTGACCTATAGCGTTGCCAGAAGCGTGATTATGTCGAACTTTAACTTTCAATAAAATAAAAACTACTGAGGCTAGGGGGCTGCAGTTTGATATGTTTGATGGATGGAGGGTGGATGATCAACATACCAGTTTGCAGCCCTCTAGCCTCAGTAGTTTTTAAGATCTGAGGGCGGACAGAATGAAGTGCGGACGGACAGACAAAGCCGGCGCAATAGTTTTCTTTAACAGAAAACCAAAAAGGGGGCGGGTGTAAGTACTGCAAAAGAAAAATATTCTATTTTAATTTCTACAAGTTTCACAGTGAAATTTAAGCGTAAAGGCGAGCAGTTACAGGGAAAGGAATATTTTATATATTTTTATGATTATATAAGTTTTTACAACGAAAATGTTTAGGTGAACTAAACCTACTTAAAAAAGATGCTGAATTTATATGAAAATTTGTGAAAATACTGGCAATAATGACAATGAGTAAGCACTCTCTTACTTTCACCACATTAACGATAAGATTAAATGAGCGTTTCGGTTGGCTGTACTAGTCACGCGGTCCACTTTGGGCCTCTTATCCCCATAAACACACTACCACGCTTAACGTCGGCCGCCAGCCGAATAAATGGTGGTCCAGTGGTTATCATGTCCACTTCGCCGGCAAGAGGTCCCGTGTTTAATTACTGAATGAGTCAAACATCTTTAGGCACATTTCGTTAAATCCCAGTAGTATTCAGTTGTATCAAGTAGCGGATTATGAACCTGACACTTAGTAGACTGTGGTGGTTTCCAGACAGTATGGAGAAGGGCATAGGGTCTAGCAACCTCATCCTAAAAGGTTTGCTGAAACCCAAGAGGCTAACGTGAAATGCGGTAAAGGAAAATATAAAGAAAATCGTATAGTAAAAACTAATAAAGTTGGTGTCATAGTTGCAATAATGCCACAAGCAATGTGTTTATCAATGATAATAACGATGCAAAATACACAACTGGTTTAGCACCAGACCAGCGAAGATGTTGCACCATCTGAAATCAGCAGCTGCTCTATTTTATAACATCTCTTCAGCAGCATTAACACTTAAGATGAATGATATAACAATTACTTCAATACATTACGCTCATATCGTTCGTGATAGGATATAGAATAATAACATTTCAACAAGAAATGTAACAATGCATATTCTGATAACATCATTAACAGTGATATATCGTTTATGGCAAGACAAAATTATCACTGTTTGACCTACAGTGATGCTGCACTGATTAGTGATTGACAAAACTATCAGAATACAGTTCCGATTAAATGGTTACATAACTGTAAGATCACTGTTCCGGTTTGTGGTTACCGGAGGTGTCAAAACAGTTCTCATTGACTGTTTATATATCTGAGAATGTCAGTGTTCTGATTGGCGGATGACAAAAAACTTAAAACGCTTTTCTGATTGGTGGATAACATCGATTTGCAAGGCTTGTTCGGTCTTACGAAGTAAGTTCATTCATAGCAATGTGACCAGGTCATGTCCGAGTTAGGAGTACAACCCCCACGCCCCACTCTCCTCCCCCGAAAATTTTCTAAATCTGTAGGTGAATTCACAGAGAGAGAGAGAGAGAGAGAGAGAGAGAGAGAGAGAGAGAGAGACTCTGAGAGAGAGAGAGAGAGAAAGCATGGAAGCCTGGGTACGAAAAAGGCAAGTGCATCAGGAGATAAGAGTTAAGAACTGAATTCATTCACTTGAGATTTCGACTTTTTGCTCGGTAGAAGATTACGAATTTCAGCCAGTTCGCTCCTTGTTCTTTTCTGAAGGGATTCGTAGTATATGCATGATTTACTGCTCAAAAGAGCATAAACGTAGTTTCAGCCCAGAATTTACTTTTCTTTCCATGTGCACCTATTACGAAGATGATTTGACCCACTCATATCGACACACGCATGTGCATATATATTGTGTATGTGTGTATATATATATATATATATATATATATATATATATATATATATATATATATATATATATATATATATATATATATATACACATATATATATATATATATATATATATATATATATATATATATATATATATATATATATATAATATACACACATATATATGTGTGTGTGTGTGTGTGTGTATTTTTTTGGAAATATTAAGCCCTTTAAAGGAACATAAGGTGGCCCGGAAATAAAAAAAATACACACAGCGGTCGCTAACGTACGTAATCATACTCTCTACTGATGAACTGTATATAAGTCCCCTAGGAAGAAAACTTTAACAACATGAGCCACTTCATGCACTTACACTGAAGGCTCATGAGCAGTTCCTTCACCCCAACACTCAGTGTTCAGTTCACATAAATCCAAAAGCCCTCACACGGTTTCATTGATAATAAGAGTATCTTTTTTAACACCACTTGTACGTTATCTATCAAGCCCTTTTCAGGTTCTCCCTCTCCCTTCTAACATTTCCGAATAATAACCTGTTCCGATCTGGCCATTAGTTTAAAATCATCTGCTAGGACGCAGGTATTAATTGGTACTACCACGATGCTACTGCCTTAAGAAATGCAATGACCTAGGATTCTAATGCACCACATAGCAGAACATAGGAGCACCTACTTGGGGTTGTGAACTCTTTGGGGAGAAGAAATGCTGCTGAACTGTAGATACGAGCCTCTCTTGAGGCCAGAGGCAAATCACACTAACAGGTCAGTCTGTTTACTGAGGGCTGTTGTTATAACAGCAGTAAGACGTACAACCTGGAGGACTTTACTGCCCTAGTAGGGGGTTAGTGCCATCATTGAACCTCATATGTTGCCTAGGCATTACTTAAGGTTCTTTTGCAGCGTCCCTTCTGCCCCTAGTTGCAACCCCTTTCATTCCTTTTATTGTACCTCCGTTCTTATTATCTTTCTTCCATATGACTTTCCACCCACTCCTAACAATTGTTTCACAGTGCAACTGCGAGGGTTTTCCCGGTTACACCTTTAAAACCTCCTCTACTCTAGATTTCCCTTTCAGCGCCGAATTATCTCTTTGGTCCCAGTGATTGGCCTTTGGCTTAAATTATATATTCCAATTCCAATTCCAGTTCAATTCACTGCCATAGAAATTGCCAGCAGTTTATAAGATTACAGGTGAATTATTGCACTGTGACTCGAGAGTGATTGACTAGGGTGTGTAAGGTATTTCTGGATGAGGTAAAGTTTCCAAAAGAAAGGGTGATAGGAATAGTTGTCTTTGCATAATGATAAAGGTGATAGAGGAGACTGTAAGAATTATAGAAGTGAAACACTTAAGTTCACGGTGGGATTTTGATTGAGAGAGAGAGAGAGAGATAAAAATGACAACTGCGTTGGTTGCGACAAGAAAGGGCGCATGGATCGAGTGATTATTGTTAAAAAAAAATGACTGATTGATTGACTGATTTATGGTAACTAAGACTGGCGTCACAACATGTAGGTTAATGACGCAGTCATGTGAATAGATGAAATTATATGTATATAGCTGTACAGGGTATACATGGATCTGGAATATACCTACTACAGAATCAGTAGAGAATCTGCATGTACTCGGTTGAGAATATGTGGCACAGATAATTTTCTGAAAGGAATTATTTCTTTTTGACAGAAGCGAAGTGTATAAGGGTTAAACGGCTCAGTAGAGATATCAGGATAGAGCGATAGTGTCTCCCAGTCTCTCTGAAACCTGGATTATATATGCACTGTCTGCCTTTTCCCTCACTCTGGCCTTTCAGTTGACTGGGCCATGTCAAAACTAGTTTCGACTTCATTCTTTGGGCAGCGTCTTAGAGGTATGGCCTAGGTGTTCCGACCTCTTTCTAAAGGTGGTGGTAAGGAGTGGAGTTGGGGGGAGGGCGGGAGGCGGGGAGTCTATGCGACCACAAGGTATTGGTGTATTGACACATACGCCAACCTTCTTGGTGATAAATCTGTCCTACTGGAAAGAAAAGAAACCATAGCCTCTCAGATGTCAGTCATTTCAAGTGAAGAAGAAGAAGAAGAAGAAGAGAGAGAGAGAGAGAGAGAGAGAGAGAGAGAGAGAGTGGTGATGCTTAGTGGTTTCTGGGTTGAGCATCTTAGAGATGGGGTTCCCCGTAGGGTGGTAGTGCAGTCAATGCACCTCACGCGGTGCGCTGTAGGCGTTACTTAAGATTCTTTGCAGCGTCCCTTCGGCCCCCTAGCCGCATCCCCTTTCATGCCTTTTACTGTACCTCCGTTCATATTGTCTTTCTTTCATCTTACTTTCCAGCCTCTCCTAACAATTGTTCCATAGTGCAACTGCAGGGTTTTCCTCCTGTTAAACCTTTCAAACCTCCTTTACCCTCAATCTTCCTTTCAGCGCTGAATGACCTCATAGGTCCCAGTGCTTAGAGTCCTTCGTTCCGTCCTGCTCTCGATGTTGCAGATCCTATTGATGATTCCCGTGAGTTCCTTTTTCTGTGAGCCTACCGTGGAAATGAATGGAAAGTTTCAAGTTTCGTTAACATGGGGTATAAAGTAGGGAAGGTTTTTGTGCATGCAAAATGATACCTTTGCCGGATTTTATTTAGCAATTAGGAATGCTTGAAATGCTTCTTTACGCCAACCGGCGAGGAAGAGAGTTAATATATGTACACACACATATGTATATTATCTATAATATAATACATATATTTCATATATTGCATATATGATAACTATATATATATATATATATATATATATATATATACATATATAAATATAATGTATATATATATGATATATATAATATATATTATATATATACACATATACACATATACGAGTATATACATCTGCATATTATATATATAAAAAATTATTCAGTATTTTCCCGTCAAATGAGTATTATAGTAATGTGGATATTCTTACCTAATGTTGTTAAAGTACAAGAGAAAACTTATAAAAGAAAACTTGTAAAAACTTATAGAAAACTTATAAAAATAATGATCGAGGGAGACCAGCTACCGCAAATTCCCTCGAGAGTTTCAACCGTAGCACTGAAAACAAGTGGGTCCTTTGAGAAGGAAAGAATTTTTTTGTTTTTGTTTTTGTGTAAAGAATTTTTTTTTTTTTTTTGTCATCTTCCACTCTTCCTTTCTCTCGAGTGGCGTACCTAACCTCGGGGGGGTCTCTTGTATATGATGTAAAAAATAAAGGGGAGACTTGAGGGGGAGGGGGAGGGAGAGGGATTTAGGGAAACTCCCTGCTTTTAAACTTCAGTTTTATTTAAACGTGAAAGCAAGGATCTTCTCAAAGCACACCTTTATAGGGTGTTGTCAGTGGTTTTCTTAAGGGGGTAAATTAACTTGAAAGAACCTTTATGTTTTTTTTATTTTCTTTATTTAACAATAAAATAACAGTATATATAAAAATATTTCACTTTTCATATAAACCAGTAGGGGGGGCAGTGCCGTCAGTGCACCTCACGGGGAGCACTGTAGGCATTACTAAAGCTTCTTTGAAGCGTCCCTTCGGCCCCTAGCTCCAACCCCTCTCATTTCTTTTACTGTACCTCCATTCATATTATCTTTCTTCCATCTCGCTATCCACCCCCTCTTAACAATTGATTCATAGTGCAGCTGCGAGGTTTTCCTCCTGTCGCACCTTTCAAACCTCCTTTACTTTCCAGCACTGAATGGCCTCATAGGTCCCAGTGCTTGGCCTCTGGCCTAAACTCTATATTCAATTCATTTCAATTCAATTTCCGTATAGGTTAGCTTGAAAGAAGCCGCCTGCTCTCCTTATAACTTGGGGTCTTAATAAAAATGACCTCAGAAGGTTCATTTTCTTTTTCTTTTTGTGCATAAGTAACATAACTTAACAGTTACGAGTATTTGACCATACTGATGTTACTGTCTGACTCCCTTTATCTTTTAACGCACTCAGGATGTATTACCCAACGTTTCTTGGATAATTTTTGCTGCACTCCAGTGTTTCTTGGATTGAGAGAGAGAGAGAGAGAGAGAGGGCGGGGGGCGGAAATGGATTACAGATTTATAGCTTTGAAAATGATAGTTGACAAAGGCTTCAAATAACCCAGGCATGTCCATTCTGAACATCTTTATAACTTAATGGTAAAATCTTCAGAAGAATGAAGATATTTCGGCCATAGTGATAATGATTGCTTCAAAACTCTTTGACTTGAAGCAGCAATTCCTAGTGGAAAATAAGAGAAAATGCGTGTGATGAGTTGTGCCGAATTCAGACAACCTTCAGAAGAACGTTATGTATTGAGAAATTTATAGTATTATAAGTGTAGCAGTGAAATTGATATCTTTGATGGTCACAAGACCATCGAAGGTTAGAAAAGGATTTAACTATAGTTGTCAGTTTTAGTTCATATGATTTATGTAGCTTCAAGACACTTTGACGATTTAAAATTTTACGATTCAAGCACAAGATCTGATCCAAGACTAAATCCACTGAATGATTATGTACATCAATATTATTTCATGCGCAAAACATCTGTAACTGCACAGGTTTCAATCGCAAGATTTGTGACAGGAAATCAGCTCCTCAGAGCGCTGTCAATTTACGAGTGAAATGACATGAGAGTATCTGATGGCAGACGACCCGATCCATCAGTCCAATGATAGACGTACCGCTGACTTCACGTGCGCGCGCGTGCGCATGACTTTGAAAGTAAGTGTTATGAGAACCATCTGGGACCCATTCAGAGAGACTAATGGAGGGGCTTTGTCAGGAAGTTGGGTTTTCGAAAGTAGAAAAAAAAAGGGAAAAAGGAATGGGAGTAGAGGAAGCCAAGGTGACGCTCTTTCTACCTTAGCCCAACAGAGGCAATTTCACGCCCAGAGATTCTTAACATCCGACTGACCTGGCGGTGTGGGCGTTTGGGTGGGGATGTGGGGCTGGGCGTGGGCGTGGGGTAGGGGATAGGTTGATTGGTTGGAGGATGGGGAGATGGCCAAGATTTGCTTTTTTTTTTGCTGCAAAGTTAATGTGAAAGTTTCACAAGGAGTGGAACGAGGGGTTAATTTAGCAGTCGTGGGTTAACGTGGTACTAAAGAGTAAAATGGAGGATAGTTGATTTGTAGGATGAGAAAAATACATGTTTGTCGTTTATAAATGTTTTAGATAAAGACATCATTTGCATGCAGAAGTAGAACACACATTATTATATATATATATATATATATATATATATATATATATATATATATATATATATATATATATATATATATATATATATAAATATAAAGTTGATGTTAAATAGGACTTTTTTATGAAAATACATATTGTTAAAAATAAACTTAAAACCTCAAAGATTTTTGAGGCAACGTGATCGACCTTCTAATCTTCATTTATTATTATTATTATTATTATTATTATTATTATTATTATTATTATTATTATTATTATTATTTAGATTCACAATTATTACTGTAAATATATTACTATGTAAAAATCAAGACTTTCGAACACCTATGGATAACGAACATAGTAATATATTTCTGTATTATTATTATTATATGGATGTACGTATATATGGATGTACGTATGTATGTATGTATAATACTGGTAAAGTTCGTAGACACGAATACATATCTCTCAGTTGTATACCACAAAGGAAAATGAAAAAATGTAAATGATTAAAAAATGCTCAACAGTGGACCTCTTCTTGGTGCTTTTATTGATAAACGTTCCACTGGCAGGCGGAACCGTGGAACATTTTTTCTTTTTTTGAAGCAATTACAGTGTTCACTTTCCTATGTCCGATGAAATTGAGTATGTATGTATGTATGTATGTATGTATGTATGTATGTACGTACATGCATTATCCAACTTACTGATAGAAAATAATCTAAATTTAAACATTTACTACTTCCATAAAAGTCATGTAGAAGTTTTTTCGACGTCCTAAAAACAAGTAAAAAGTGCGCCGAAGTTTCTTCGGCACAATCGAGTTTTCCGTACAGCCGCTACAGCGTATAATCAAGGCCATCGAAAATAGGTCTATCTTTAACCACGGCCCGGTGGTGGAATACCCTATATCGTTGCCAGAAGCACGATTATGACTAACTTTAACCTTAAATAAAAATAAAAACTACCGAGCCTAGAGGGCTGCAATTTGGTATGTTCGATGATTGGAGGGTGGATGATCAACATACCAATTTGCAGCCCTCTAGCCTCAGTAGTTTTTAAGATCTGAGGGCAGACAGAAAAAGTGCGAGCAGGAAAAGTGCGTACAGAAAAAGTGCTGACAGAATAACGTGCGGACGTACAGACAAAGCCGGCTCAATACTTTTTTTTCAGAAAACTAAAAAGTAACGCGTACCATTCGACCGCTTTCGGTAAAATTCCCAAAACAAAAGAAGATAAATTCTGTACTTTCAAATACCCATTGCCTCTCGGATGCAAAGGTTAAGTGTCAATGATTAAGTGGTTTTCGTAAGTTATGGAGAGACGAGAATCGTTGGAGATGTTCAGGGAACTGAAAGTCATATTGAAGATGAATGAGACAGAATACCAGATGAACAGAATAATGTAATACCACCTCCAATAATATATCAGCCTGATCTAGACTGTTGTTAGTTGACTGAATTGGCCTTATGCCAGCATGGGCTCTTGCTACTGGAGAGTAGCGCGTAACACATTTAGGCAATAGGAGGCTCTAGGTACAAGTCTAGCCGTTTGCATGGGCAAATAATGAAGATTATTTTGGGAAAATATTCCTTTAAAAGTATTTTAACTTAAAAATAATTGAACTTGTGAAAGTCCCCTATATTGCAGTTCAGATGAGAAATTAGACGCGTGAAAAGGCCTTTATATTGTAAATCAAATTTATCTTATGATTCATCTAAATTTTATCAAATACATGAAAATGTATAAATTTCAAAGCGTTATGCTCTATAAACCCCGTAGAGGCCTTAAAAAAGTTATGTAAACGTGCATCGATTTCAATCTTTTCCCTTTTGGCTTATCTCGTAAACCATTCATAAATCAGGGCTTCTTACACACAGACAGATGTGTGTGTGTGAGTGTGTGCGCGTATAAGAGAGAGAGAGAGAGAGAGAGAGAGAGAGAGAGAGAATATATCTTATTCAGCGTTCGTGACACATGTCAAGAATAGCCCACTCATTTGCTTGAGGAGGAAGAGACATGAAATGAATTCTTGTGTGTGGCGCAATTGGGGGTGGGGGGTTAGGGGATGAGGCCCCCTGGGGGTTTAGCAAAGATTCCTCAGCCGGCTAAGAACCCCACTGGCTGAGGATGCTAAGGTTGGGTTAGGTTAGGTTAATTTAGTTTAGATTTTGGTTATGATATAAAACAGGTAGTCCGAAGGTGTTCCAGGTTCCTCTGACAGGTCAAGACCTTTTTCTGTACTGGAGCTTTTTTTTTAACCCTAAATAAAACCCGTGACGGAACTTGTTTTAATATTTATGGTATAAAGAGAATCAAGAATCACAAACAAACAACTATATATGACTCACCCATGCTAATTACATCCTTGAGAACCACTGACACCTCTCAATCAATGTGTGTTTTGAGGCTATGCTAGTTTTCATCTTCAGACAAAATTTAAAGTTTAATGCAGAGAGTTTCTCCTAAGTTCCTCCCCCCTCCCCCACCACTTTACCTTTAAAAAACATGGACGTACTCCCACAAGAGAGCCCCAGGCCAGGAACGCCACTCGACTTCGAAGGAAGGGAAGGAAGTGGAAGAAGACAGGGGAAAGAAACAAGAACTTTTTTGTTTCTCTTTTACTCCTCTTTACTTCTCAAAGGAACCACTCGTTGTTTTCAGTGCCACGGTTGGAAACTTGAAGAGGGAAGTGGTAAATTTTGCGATGCATTTCGCACTTACTTTCTGGTTAAATTGTTGTTTTGTGATTACATTGAAATATATACGTTCCCTGGTTCAGTTGTTGTTTTGTAATTGCATTAAAGTGTGAAAATACTCTGGTTAAACTGGTATTTTACAATTACATTGAAGTGAGAAAATTCTTTGATTAAATTATGTGAATAAACAAAAGTGAGAAAATTCCCTGGTTAAATTAGAAAATTCTCTGGTTGTTGTTTTGTGATTATTTTCGTGAGAAAATTTCCTGGTTAAATTGTTGCTTTGTGATTACATTAAAGTGAGATAATCCTCTGGTTAAATTGTTGCTTTGTGATTATATTAGTGAGAAATTTTCTCGTTAAATTGTTGCTTTGTGATTAGATTAAAGTGGGAAAAAAATTTCTGGTTAAATTGTTGCTTTGTGATTACATTAAAGTGAGAAATTTTTTTGGTTAAAGTGTTGCTTTGTGATTACATTAAAGTGATTACATTAAAGTGAGAAAATTTTTCTGGTTAAATTGTTGCTTTGTGATTACATTAAACTGAGAAAATTTTCTGATTAAATTGTTGCTTTGCGATTACATTAGGGTGTGAAAAATTTTGTGGTTAAATTGTTGCTTTGTGATTACATAAAAGTGAGAATTTTTTTTCTGGTTAAATTGTTGCTTTGTGATTACATTAAGGTGAGAAAAATGTTCTGGTTAAATT